>NC_059427.1:173537340-173837340 GCF_021028975.2 Sphaerodactylus townsendi | reverse complement strand
TTCACAAATCAAATGTACCCCAGCATCTTCAGCTCATTTCCTGTATTTGGAACAAGCATCTTTTTAAGGATAGGATATGTGTTTCAAGTACTCACCTCCTTCCAACAGTGGGAAGATAAATTCTGCTGTCTTGAGAAGTGAAAAGTGGATGAAGGAAAAGAAAAGGTGGAAGGGAAAATCCTCTAAGAGAGACTGTTCAATAACAGACACTCAAACAGTATGTAACTATAGTGAAATGCTAATCCTAACCCTTAAAACAATCAATATTTTACTACATTTCTGTTAAATTACTTTGAGGTAATTACACAAGATTGTAAAGACCAATGATAAAAGCAACCTGTACGATACCACTCCATGAAGCGTTCCTCTGCCAGAGAAAACAAAAGAACTTTGCAGATGAATTCATATATATATTTTTTATCAGAACTGAGTCTTACAAAATAGATTCCACAGCAATAATGCAGCTAAAGCCTTATCGGGGAACTGCCTAGGATGAATCATGTTCCCAGTAATTGGTAATCAGGAATTTGGGTGCTCTACAAACGTTAATACTCAGCTATGGTGTTGATTACGACTCTCTGATCATCCGAAAGTACAAAGTTTAAGGATTCACCGAGCATTATCTGGTATAAAATAGTATAGAGCAGTGATGACGAACCTATGGCATGGGTGCCAGAGGTGGCACTCAGAGCCCTCTCTGTGGGCACGCGCAAAAAGACTGCCCCACCCCCACCACCCCCGGTCTAGGCTGGCCTGGGCCACTGGGCTCAATTATTAGCATTAAACCTAAGACCTAGTTTTGGAGAAGCAGTGTAGGTAACCCCGTTAAGCGCTGTTAAACCCCACTGATTTTCATGCGAAGAACTAAAGCGCAATCCTTTACCTGGGAGTAAGCTCGGTTGCTGGCAATGGGGCTTGCTTCTGAGTAAACCCTCCTAGGGTCATGATTCACCCATTGGAAGAGTTGCTCGGTTGCTTCAAAGCCAAGCCACCAACTACCACCAAGCTTACTCCCAAGTAATACACACCTCGGACCAACCTTTTTTCTAAACTAAAACCTCAGTATTCAGGTTAAATTGCCGTGTTGGTACTTTGCGATAAATAAGCGGGTTCGGGGTTGCAATTTGGGCACTCGGTCTCGAAAAGGTTCGCCATCACTGCTATAGAGGGACAAACCATTCTTTTTCGTATGAGGCAACTATCTACTTGACATTATAAAAACAAGTTTCTCAAATCAACTGCATGTGCTGCCCATGTAGACGGCAATGATAGTGAGCAGAGCAGAAAAATCACATTTTTTTTGTTTTAAACCTGTGGCCTGTTAATTTCTTCAGGTGTCCCTTTCTGTTTATTTTTAAAAAACTGCCGTATGGCATTTTTCCCGGATTGCATTTTCTGAGCCAATGGAAGCGCATTTATATAAAAATGGACCCTTCTGGTCACCACTCATATATCTCTGCTGCAGCATGACGGATGGCAGGATGAAAAGCAGAGCCTCTAGGCTTTCAGGCGATGGTAGATTAATGATGACATGGCCTTGACCTCCAAAAGGTAAAGGTTATGAAACACTCACGAGTAGCTGACTTCCAATTTCATACCCAGAGGGTGAATGACAGCAACGGATAGTTTTGTTCTTCAAAACACTCTAATCCTGGGATGCACAACTGTCTCCCACCACCTTTTTGAAATGCATCCCAACATATTTGTGTATCCTTCCTCTTTTCCCATGTGGATGCCGTTCCGCGTGCATCAGCTATACGGACGCTCGCTGGCTGGCTGGCAAATGTTTAGCGGGAGCTGCGGAGCGCCTGGAAATTGAACAGCTGCAGCGTAAGAATCCCCCCGTGAAGCGGGGAATCCTCCCTTTTACAGCCCTTGGAATTATCTTTTGCGGAGCATTCAATATGCTTCGTTACATGTTGCACATGCACTGCGATCAAGTGGATAGGAACAATTAAGGAGCTGTTGGTTTTATAGACTCCAATACAGCCTACCTTCCCACTTGGCTCTCCACAAAAGGCCCAAAGAATACGTGATTGATCTCCCCCTTTCAGGACTCGTCAGTCAAATCAACACAGGCCTTTAATCTCAAACCCCAGGAGAAAGTCAAACACTGTGCAGCTTTTCCCAACCCCCAACAAGTCATGTTTCACCAAGAGCTCAATGTAGTTGTACAAGGATGCAGTGACACTGAAACAAGGCTCTTTTCAGAGCCTCAAAAGTGTTATTTGGAAAAGGAAGCTACGCTTGTGAACTAGTATTACATAAGGTCAGGCTTCTGTTTCTGTGCAGGAGATGGCTGACAGGGTTCACATCACATGACTACTACAACCATTTCCCCTTTCTAAAAGTATAATCTATCACATCATTACACTAGCAATTCACGATACAAGATGAGTATGTATGTGTGTGTGTGCATGTGTGTGTGTCCATCACACATCCCTTGCAGGAGTAAGAACATAAGAACATAAGACATATGTGTACACTATTTTCATTTTCCAGACTGCTACAAAACAATAAAAATAGCTGCATGTACAAAGGAACAGATTAAAGACAAATGCGCTCAATCCATTCACAAACTTGTTTACATAAGGTTGCACATTAAACTGAAAGGATGCCAGCTGAAAATGATCCTCGCTGTTTCTTCCAACTTAAAGTACAAACACAGACAACAAAAGAGACAGCTTAAGAGAGCAAAATTGTTTTTTTTCAAGGGGGAGTGTTGAAATTGTTAAAAGGCAAAGTTCTGAGAGTCTGCAGCTCCGCAAGCTGTGTGTGTCAAAACACCAAGGCATTCGCAGATAAAAGTTTATGCTTGCCCCAAACGGCATCAGCGGGGGAGTGCAGCACAAAAAAAGTCACAGCCATGTGTTAAGAGCACACCTGCGACTCCCAGGGTTTAATTCTGAAGTTGAAAAGCATTCTTTGACTTAGATGTCAGAGGAGGAAGCACACATATAAGGAATGCCACACGGCAGAGTGAAAGACACATCTCAGGTGCAAGGCAAAAATAAATAAATAAAAAGAAGATTGAAAGATCTTTATAATCTTCTGACATGCTCCAAAGAAGTTGAAGATTTAAAATTTATTCCAGACAATTACAAATACGCTACAACTGCAAGAAATATCAGTCTTTCTTCTTAGGCGACGTTTTGGTACCTACTGCTTTCTTCCTTGCCGAGAAATTGGGTCATGGATTTCACAGCAGTTAAATATTTGTGCAGTTTCTCTCTCTAAGGAAGATCAATACTGGTATCTGTATATCGCCCTGACAACCCACAGGTAGAAGAAGAAGAGTTTGGATTTATATCCCCCCCTTTCTCTCCTGTAGGAGACTCAAAAGGGGCTTACAATCTCCTTTCCCTTCCCCCCCACAACAAACACCCTGTGAGGTGGGTGGGGCTGAGAGAGCTCTGTAGAGCTGTGACTAGTCCAAGGTCACCCAGCTGGCGTGTGTGGGAGTGCACAGGCTAATCTAGTTTCCCAGATAACCCTCCACAGCTCAAGCGGCAGAGCGGGGAATCAAACCCGGTTCCTCCAAATTAGAATGCACCTGCTCTTAACCACTACGCCACTGCTGCTCCTACCACTCTGCTCACCTACTGGCACAAGGTATGTTTCACCACAGGTGAACATGAAGAGAACATGAAGAGAACATTAAGAGATGCTGCCATAAGCGGAGCAGATTGGGTGTTATTTTATTTATTTATTTATTTATGGGTTTTGTATACTGCCCTATCCTCGAAGGGCTCTGGGCAGTGCACAACATAATTTCCTCACACAGCATATACAAACAAAACCCCATTAAAATTAGATTAAATTAAAACACAGCGGTAATTTTATCCTACCAGTCAGCTGTGGTTTCTCTAGGACTTCACATCTGTCTCACTATAATATCTTTTCCTGGCCACCAAAACCATTCACGCTAGGACCTTTCTTCGCCTATGGCTACAATGAAAACACAACTGAACTACTGTCATCAGGTCTACTGTTGATTTTTGTCTTTCTTTACATTAAGTTTTATTTTGCATTTTCTTCTTTGTATTGTATTGTTTTGATTTTGTATGTAAACTACCCTGCCTTTCCACAAATGGACCTCCAGTCTTACAATAAATAAATGCGGGACCTAAATACTTCTAACACACTTCGAAGGATCGAAATACGCTGGAAAATGTTTTTTTTGCTATGCAAGTCAGAGTGTTCAGTAAAGTTTGATGATATTAAAATATTGTTTTTTAAATGTAATTATGAGGAAACCGATACCAAAACTGGAGCAGATTGTGGGAGAATATGAAAATGGAAAAAGGCTTAAAACAGCTTTGACCACTATGATGTTTACAGGAGGACTTGTGCACTGTACAACCAGGAATATATTGAGTCTTCATGCTCTTTCTGCCTTCCCTTTACAAGATGACAAGGAAAGAGCTATTTCAAAACCTCTTCCTCCATATAATTAACTCGAATAAGAGTATATGTTAAGTTCTTCAACAAAACTTTCTTCATTAAATGTGTTAGAACAATCCATAGTGCCCTTGAGCAAAGTGATGTATGCTGGAAGTAGCACAAACCTGAAAGAGTATTCCCCATCCCAAAGTACTTAAGAACAAAAGTTCTTTTTAAATGGTCTGTGTTTTCAGTGTGATTTGATGTTGCCACTTTTGAACAGAGGTTGCTGATTTTTCTGGCTCTGATCCTGCGCTTCTGGCAGAATTTCACATTAGTGAAGCTTTTCCCACTGTTCATCTCCCTGCTACCATCACTCCTGCATATCAGGCTGCTGGAAGAAGCCCAGGAGTAGGTTCGTAAAAAGCAGTGGCAATATTTTGAACATGCAAATTGCAGTGAAGCGGGCTAAAACTATGCAGCTAAATACATTGTATATCTGTGGTATCCATCCTGCAAAAAAAAGTATAGCTGAGACTGAACTCTTAAGTGCAGCAGAATTTCCACCATGGTATCAGGGAATCCACTGGTACATTGAAAAAAATAATACATGTTTGAGATTCAATCAATCAATCAATCAATCTTTTTATTTCGGTCAAAGACCAGAAGGTATCAAATATAGAGATTAAAGAAAGTCTGAAATATACTGAAAGTTTCTTCTAAATGCCTGTTTGTAGGAAACCTATGGGTGATCCAGTATTGCCTTTCTGTCCTGAGGGTTCTATTGGAGGGTTCTATTGCTGATAAACAACTAGCCTTTTTTGAATAGTTCAGAGAAAGATGATCAAATCATTTCTAAGCTACTACATGACACCTCATCATGTAAATCCACTATATACGTTATCCTTCTGCCAGCAAACCCTCATTTCAACCTTCCAACCCAATGCTAATGTAACCCATGGCTACATGAATCCACAAAGACGGGATAAAAGTTACTAATCATTAAACTGCGATTCAATAAAGTATTGAAAAATGAGGAACAGAGGAACAATTGAGACAGAGGTAAATACTTAATAAATGACTTCCAAGTAAATATGCACCAGGAAGTGTTACATGGTTCAAAAATAAAGCATTATATTCTTGGAATGGAGCTCTCCATTGTCTCAATGTGCTCTTGATAATGCTCCAACAGGGAACAGTTCTTCTGTATATCTCGTGTTGTCTGACTGCATGATTTCTGACATTTTCTAATCTGACTTGAGTCCCATTGACAAAAGTGCTCTGTGAAATAAATTACTGAGCCAGAGGTGCGGATTTGTTGCAATTGCTTGCTCTAGTGCTAATGATGATAGTTTATAGGTGAAGGCTGCTAACAGGTGAACCTAGAACAGTGATGGCGAACCTTTGGCACTCCAGATGTTATGGACTACAATTCCCATCAGCCCCTACAATGACCCTGCTGGCAGGGGCTGATGGGAATTGTAGTCCATAACATCTGGAGTGCCAAAGGTTCGCCACCATGGACCTAGGGAGAGCATGCCCCCCCCTTGTCTCAGAAATGTGGGGCAAGGGGGACAACATTTGCAGTGCTTTCCATCACCCCCCTTCTCCCCAGGAGAACTCAAGTCTTTCATCAGCCAGCAAGGAGGACCTGCTACTGGCATCAGTTGCTGCTGTGGCCAGCCCTGGAGTACGCAGTTTGCCAAGGGACTTACAGCTGAGGCATGGTCCTTCTCTGGTTCTGTCCTCAGCCCTACCATGGTTCCAGTGATGGGGGGGGGGGGGCAGGTGGAATTGGTTTCTGTGGCTGCACAGCACAGCTGGGCCCCAGGCAGCTCACCCCTCCAAAAACTGGGATGAAGTGAAGCATGGGGTCACTTCCCTCCTTTCAGAAGGCCCCAGTCCCTGCATCGATGTCTCCTGGTTGGGTAACTGCGGGGCAAGGGAGCTAATGAGTCCAGAGGCGGTCCCATCTCAGGACAAAATGTGTTTAAGTTTAAACACTAATCTCCTGAAGGTGATATACAGACAACGGACAACTAAAGAGGGCTACTTTTATATAAAATACAGGTAACAAAGATACATGAAATGGGATTTAACAATCTCATTACATCCAAGGCACCAATACTGAACATTTTCTTCTGAGAAGGGGCTAGGAAAGAAGGATGTCTCAAAGACCAAGAATATAAACTGTATTGTCGACCTAAATCCATACATATGTGCTCACAACCTGAGTGCGATTCAGCCAGAAGTCAGCAGTCTGCTCAAGATTCTCAGCCTTCCATCCTTCTGAGATCAGTAAAACAAGTATCTAGCTTGCTGGGGCTAAAGTGTAGACAACTGGGGAAGGCAATGGCAAACCATCCCATAAACACAGTCTACCCAGTAAATGTTGTGATGTAACATTGCCCCATGGGTTAGTAATGACCCATGCTTGCACAGACTACCTTTACCTTTTTATAGCACTGTAACTGTAATTGCCTGGATCAGTTCAGTTTAATTACCCTGAACAATGTTGACAAAACCCTTCGGAGTGTTAAAGTCACCACCTGTAATTTGAACCTTTGTGCCTTATAAAATCTGGGAGTGAGGTAAAGAGACCTTTGATCCAAAAATAGTCCATGCATGTCTTGAGAGTTCTCCACCCCCTGTAACAAGCAGTTAGGAGACTTTTACAGAGAGTCAGCATATAGTGGTTAAGATGTCGGACTAGAAGAACAGTTTGGAGGCTCAAGGTGTCTTACAAACTCCTTTCCCTTCCTCTCTTCACAATGGACACCTTGTGAGACAGTTCCAAAGAACTGTAGTCCAAGAAAGGGCTGAGACAGTTCCAAAGAACTGTGACTAGTTCAAGAAAGCCTAGCAGGAATGGGGAAATAAATCTGGTTCATCAGAAAAGAATTCGCCAAGGAGCAGGGAATCAACCTGGTTCTCCAGATTAGAGTCCACCTGCTGTTAACGACTACACCATGCTGGCTCTCTAGGACCTGAGAAATCCTAGGACCTGGGAAATCCATGTTCAAATACCCACACGTGCCATGGATGCTTGCTGGGTGACCTTGTGCCAGTAACATACTCTCAGCCCTGACCATGGCTAGTATTCAACTACAGACCTGAATCAAATCTGCCTTTTCTGGGGAAAAATTATTGAATGTACAGTTCCAGCTTTACTTGGATGACACATGCGCCCTCACCCTTTAAGGCTGATTTCTGGAATGTTACTGAATTTTAGAATGTTTTAGCTATCTAATGATTACTGATCTAAATTATGTTTAAATGTTTTTATTAAATGGCCTGTGTTTTTACATGTTAGAAGCTGACCCTAGATTGTGAGGGAAAGGATGGTGTACATACATACATACATACATACATACATACATACATACATACATACATACATACATACATACCAGAACATGTGTGAATGTTTAGATGAGCAAAATCTAAATGACAGCTGGACCCTCCTTCTAACAGGTGCCGTGTGCAGATTAGGACTGAGTGCACAGCTTGTACCGTGTGCAAACCTGATAAGGTGAGAGCACCTGATTGGTACCACTTTTGTATATAGTCAGCACAGACAGCAGTGTGATGTGTGCCTGAAAACACCTGTGGTCCATCCCTGCTGCTTTTATTGCAGTTTTTGTCTGTTGTTGACACTGTGGATCATTTCATATTGCTGAAATGACAGGAAAAGAAGTAGTTCTAGGTTTAGGTCCTTTGTAGTAGGCTGCTGTCAACAGGTGGTAGAAAGAGAAGCAGAGCTACGACCACAGGATCTATGGGGGGGGGGGGGGGGCTCTCCCAAGACACAATTGCCTATTTGCTACTGCAATCTATCCATCAGGACCACACTATACTAGTCCTGAATTTTCCCTTTGTTTCACACCGCTAAAGCCCTTCCTAACCTGAGATCCACACATATGAAGTATTGTCTCTTCTAACAGGAACTTCTTAGGGAATTGTGCTCCTCACAGCAGGGTCTCCTACCAGCACGCCTATACTTGAGGATATCATCTGTTACACCACAGGCCTTTTCTGTTGCTGTCCTGCTGCTAAAGGCAAACTCCAAGGAGAGGTAAGGCAGGCACCTAGCCTTGAGTGGGGTGCGAGGAGGCCCTAGCACAGGGGTGTTCAACTCTGGCACCCCAGATGTTCATGGACTATGATTCCCATCAGCCCCTGCCAGCATGGCCAGAGTTGGACACCCCCGCTCTAGCAAGATTATAAAACAGATTTAAAAGAACTCATGTGATAAGGTGAACTGACTCTGACTAGTTTCCCCTGTTTGTTTTCATTATTTCAGGAGATGATTTTTCTATTATATTTATTATTATCCACCTCTGGTCCTGGATTGTATTAGGCGAAAGGCAAGGAATATAAGTATTCGAAATGATTCTGAATTTATAGGCTTTGAATCCTTGTTTACTTGATGCATGTATAGCTACCCTTTTGCCCCAATGGGTACCTAAAGCAGCATACAAAAGTCTCCTCTCCTACATGTTATCCGTATATTAACGCTGTGATGTTGGCTAGGCTGGGAGTCTGTCTCAAGATCACCAGGCAAGATTCCATAGCAGAGCAGGGATTCAAACCCCTAGTTGGGAAAAGACCAGAATAAAAATTGAATACAACAAACAAATCATCCAGCTTTCTACCACTGCATCATGCTGGTTCTATGAAACAGCTACAGTGGAACCTCGGTTTTCATCGGTTTCGGTTTTCATAGATTTTTTCAGTGAAAAAATTTGTCTCGGTTTTCATCGATTTGCCTCGGTTTTCATCGATTGGCAGTAAGGTGCAGGGGCTTGTGGAGAAAAATCACCCAGACAAAGCTGTTGCAGGCCATGTCTGCAACTTGTTTAATGACAATGTCTTGCCCCATTTCAGACAAAGAGGTGTCAGAAACAGACCTCTTTGGACAGCTTTCTGGTGCAACATTGGTCCACTGGCTCTGAAACTGGTCCTAGTGTTATTGTTTGTTACTGTTTTCAGCATTAAACACTATGTTTACTCACCAAAAAATGTGTTTTTGGTACGTTTTTTGGAGTGCCTAGAACTGATGAATTGGATTTACATTGATTCCTATGGAAAAGTTTGCCACGGTTTTCATCGGTTTCAGTTTTCATTGATTCTTTTCGGACAGATTACCAACGAAAACCGAGCTTCCACTGTATTTCTTTACTCTCTTTTATATATATTCCTCAGACTTATTGGTGCAAGGCTGCCCCAGAAGGTTTGCTTTTCTCAGGGCACTTACTCCGGTGGAAGGGCAATTTCAGCGGGGTGCAGCTCACAGCCCTGCCCCACACTGGATGCCATGACCACCAGCCCAGCCCACCTGCTGGCATAGTGGGGGCAAGCTGGGGGAGGAACCAACACTAGTTGGCTTCCTCCCAGCCATTCACTGTGTTCTGCTGGTGTGCGGGGCCTCAAGACTTGCTGCCACAAAAAGGGTGCCATAAGTCTATTGCAGCCAGTGGGGGTTCTCGGAGGTGGGGAGGCTTTTTTGCCATTCAAGCCTCCCTGCGCTGCCAGGAAGCCTCTTTGGGGGCCACAGCAGACGGTTGGGTGCATGGGCCCTTGGATGGGGCTGCCCATTTGCTCTACACTTTCTTTACACCCCCTGATCCTACATTACTGAAATATCCTCTACTGTGGAGTATACTCCTCTAGTACTCAGTGCTTTGAGTAGCGTAAGTAATGGAGGAATGCTCTCAACTGCAGAGGATTGTCCCCACAACAGAATAGGTGTCGCACAAGTGTAAACAAGGCTTAGACCACCAGCCAAGATATCTCAATGTACAACTGGAACAGGATTCTGCTCATGAAGCCAGTGGCAGAGTCCACCATTAACGCTTATTAGGTATACATTTCCTCCATCCAAAGTACCAACCAACAAGCCCATCTGTGTCTCCAACATCCATTTTGGGATTCTAAGCAGATGTCTTAGCTACGCCTTTTTCTTTGCAGTACTAAGCAGTGTTAGATGAAGTGGCATTACCGTTGTCTAATTCAAGATCTTCCACCTTTCACTATTGCTGCTCCCAGTAGCTATTCTTCAAGATATCCTTCTTCCCCCATCACCGTTGGAATTGTCCCTTCTCTTCTGCTTTTGTGACCGGTGATTCCAGAAGGTGGATTCATCTTGTCGTGGTATCTTAGTCTGGACCATTCTGCCTTGAGTGACTGTTAGGAGTTTAGCCTCTTGACACAGTCTGAACTCGTAATGATACTGCTCTGGGCTTCACTGATGTACTCAACCCCCCTTACCATGTTGAAGTACACACCCAAGAGAGGGGTTGAAGTCTACATACTTTCAAAAGGTAAATATGTATCTATCAAGCTACTTTACACTGTCAATTTTCCAAGTAGGCAAGGGTGGAGTACTGCATGTCTTGGTCCATCTAAGTACCTCCATCCTCCACAGTGTAAGACAGCTATTCAGTGAAAACTGGAAGCGCCCCACCAATAACAAGCAACAGTAACACAACGAACATCGGCTCGAGCTTCCTGGATGACGGCATTTTCGTTTAGCAAGACTAGGACATCAACTTTTTAAAAAATCATTGAAAAAATGTGTGGGGTAAATTGGAGCTTTGAAAAAGAGTAAATTATTCACACCACAGAAAGCTCTGCAGCGGGCTTCAGCGGCACATTTATATACGCCTGTCCCATTCTTCTCGCTTTAGATTACTTTTGTTTTTTCACAGTGTAGTTGGGGGGGGGGGGGGAGAAAGAAATGTGACTTTGTTTCTCTGGTTAAATTAGAATAGGCCCTGGAAGGCTAGGAGTGAGAGCACAGTTCCCTATTATTCCCCTGGTTGCTCCTCCGAATTCCTGCAGCCAAGTGGTTTAAGAGTCCCTGAATGGCACGCATAATGACATCATTGATTGAACTATAATAGAAGGGGAAGGGGGGGGTGGGGGGAAAAGATGTATTTGTGTTACAGACAAAAGATAAGTTCTGTTTCACAGCAGGGACAAATGAAGAACCAGATGACTGGACAGAGTGAGGTCGCAGAGTACCCTCTGCCATTGTCTTCACTTTAAGCAACCCTTCCACTACTCCCTAAAGGTTTGTTAGGGACTCAAAATCCTTTTCAAATGGCACCGTGGAGAAAGGAAAGATCAGCAGCCCTCCTGACCCTCCACAACTCTCTCATCATTTATTTTGGAAATATCACGTATTATATACTGGGGAAGGGGGTTGATGTAAACATTAATGATACAGTCTTAAACAAAGAACTATCATGGATCCTTATGCTGGTAGAAATACTAAGAAATCAGCAATGGCTACCAAAAGAGTCAGAATTCAACAGGGTCCATCTGATATTTTTTCAGCCTAGTCTTCTGTGAGTACTATTTCATTTTTCCAGGGCATGTTTCATTGGAGCTTCGCTCTCATATACATTAGAAACTCCTCCCATGAATGTGGACCACCTACGTGGGGACTGTGCTATTTTAAGACACTCTGAAAGGATTGGTTTCCACTGTTTGCAAAATCTGGATTGACAGAAACGCAAGACTGAATGCCATATATTCAGGACTCCATTTGTTTTGCTAATGGGAAAAACATATAGAGTGACGTCATTCTAAAATATGGTGGCCGGGACAAATAGAACATGACACTGTGGAAGGAAGTCGCCAATTTTGAGGCGAGTATTGATAGACTAAAAAACAAAATGCACCTCCCCCTGGACTGCCATGGAACTGCTGCTGGATATCGGAGCCCCAGGGTCAGACATACAAAACAGCAGAAAACCTTCTTACCTATTCAAAGGTCATTAATCTCGAGCCCTGTGGGGAAGGGCAGGTGATAGATAGATAGATAGATAGATAGATAGATAGATAGATAGATAGATAGATAGATAGATAGATAGATAGAGAGAGAGAGGGGCGGGAGGCAGGCAGGCGGAGGCAGGCGGGCAGGCAGGCAGGCAGGCAGGCAGGCAGGCATGTGAGCAGGCAGGCAGGCAGGCAGGCAGGCAGGCAGGCAGGCAGGCAGGCAGGCAGGCAGGCAGGCAGGCAGGCAGGAAGGAAGGAAGGAAGGAAGGAAGGAAGGAAGGAAGGAAGGAAAGAAGGAAGGAAGGAAGGAAGGAAGGAAGGAAGGAAGGAAGGAAGGAAGGAAGGAAGGAAGGAAGGAAGGAAGGAAGGAAGGAAGGAAGGAAGAGGAAGGAAGGGAAGGAAGGAAGGAAAGGAAGTGCAGCAGGGGAAGTGCAAGCATTACACAAGGCTGCACCCGCCTATGACCATTGGGCATACCCCCTTTGGATGCCCGTCTCCTTAGAATTGAACACTTTGTGATTTAAAATTAGTCCTTTACAATACAGGATCTTACACAGGAGAATGGAGACATGAAGAAGTTCTCCTTCTAGTCTATTGTTTTTGTTTATGACAGTGTTTTGACTAATGCTTCCCACTAGCAAAAGTAAAAACATTGTCATACTAAACAGACATCTAAACACACATGGAATCAAGGTGTAAAAGTAGTCAAGAGGAATTTAAAAAAATTAATGTACAAAGTAATATGTGATGAACTACAGAAATGATGAACTACAGAACATCTGAGAGAAGATTCTGAAAGAAGGTTAAAGTAAGCAATACTCTAGTGCAGGGGTAGGGAACCTGTGGCTCTCCAGATGTTCAGGAACTACAATTCCCATCAGCCCCAACCAGCATGGCCAATTGGCCATGCTGACAGAGGCTGATGGGAATTGTAGTTCCTGAACATCTGGAGAGCCGCAGGTTCCCTACCCCTGCTCTAGTGGTATCTGCAAGAAGGCAGGAAGTAGAGAACATATTTGGGGTGTGAATTCGAGAAAGAGACTGGAGAGAAATAGGGAGTGCAACAAGAAATCCAAGACGGAAAATGCATAAATAAAAGCCTTGTATGAATATCTATCACAAGCTTAGTCAATATTATTTTCAGAAGCAGTAGATGTTCAATAATTTATGTGTCTCACAGTATCTCTGCGTATCTGTGACTATCATCTATCCCCCCCCCATAATTTCTCCCAATACATTACTTCTCCCAAATGAGGATTACATCTATACTTAAGAGAACTTATGCAGATTTAGAAAGTATTTGAGAACATCCACACTGACGATCTGGAAGAGAATTATATTACTTAGAGCACCAAAGAAGTTTTATCTGGAGGGCCACAGTTTAATGGTACAGTCAAGCCTCGGTCTTCGTTGCCCTCGGAGATCAACAGTTTTGGCCTTCGCCGGTCTCCCCCGGCCGTTTGCTCGACTCGGAGATCGGCGGTCGCCTCTCGGCTTCCGTTGGCTTCCAAGGTGACTTTTGAATATATCCGATACGCCATTTGCATTGCGCATGCGCAAATGGCGTTAACGCCATCTTTGTAAGCGGCGCACCTTAGGTACACTGTTTTGGAAGTTTTGGCGCCCGTGCATGGAGATAGATTAGCGGCGAAACCCAAGGTTCCACTGTATAGATTAGCTTTCCATGCAGAGGTTCCCATGTTCAATCCCTGTCTTAGAGACAATTTATAGTCTTACATAGGACAGCGGAGCAATTTTGGAAGGAGCTTTCTTTATAACTTATAGTTCCGTTTATGATACTATTCCTGTTTATGACAAGGTTCAAAAGCTGCTAATAATTCAAAGTACTCCACCCTTGCCTACTTGGAAAATTGACAATGTAAAGTAGCTTGATAGATACATATTTACCTTTTGAAAGTATGCAGACTTCAACCCCTCTCTTTGGAGTGCGTACTTCAACATGGTAAGGGGGGGTTGAGTACATCGAGTGAAGCCCAGAGCAAGTATCTTTATTCACGAGTTCAGAACTCTGTCAAGAGGCTAAACTCCTAACAGTCACTTTCAAAGGCAGAATGGTCAGACTAAAGATACCGCGACAAGATGAATCCACCTTCGAGAATCACCCGGTGCACGAAGCAGAAGAGAAGGGACAATTCCAACAGTGATGGGGGAAGACGGATATCTTTCTACTCAATACATGAAGGGCATTTTACCGGAGGGCTCCCACCCTCTTCCCTTCAGTAAAGGGCTACAAGGTACTTTTACAATATATCTTCACCCATATCTCCGGCCATTACCCTAATGCTAGCCCGACTGAGCAGCCCTACAGCTTCCAGCAGTCCTGAAGCTGGCGAGATTTCTCCAGATCCCCATACCACCAACAAAGAGCGTGTCCCTGCTCACAAAAGCCAGCCATCGAGCAATGAGCATCCTCCTGGAAGTTGCAAACTATAATACTTCATCTAGGAAAAAAACAATTTATAGACCCATACACTGAGAACTATACCAACTCTCACCTGAGACAGGTTTAAATCCTTCTTTCTGCTTCTGTGATCAGTCTCTGAGAGATCTAGAAGCGTTTGTTGCAAATTCTGAAGCTGGCGTAGATGGTAATACAGATTTTTTAGTTTATTTATTTATTTATTGTTTTAACTGCTGGAAATGTTCGATCCTACTTATTTTAACTTGATTCTCCTCAACCTCCCTGTTGTATTTTAAACTTATGCCAATAAAAAGGTTAATGATGATATCTTGAAGAATAGCTACTGGGAGCAGCAATAGTGAAAGGTGGAAGATCTTGAATTAGACAACGGTAATGCCACTTCATCCAACACTGCTCAGTACTGCGAAGAAAAAGGCAATGGTAAATTACTTCTGATCAGCTCACACCTTGAAAATCCAATGATGAGAAAGCCTAAAATGAAAGATATAGTGATGGAGGACAAGATCCCCAGGTCAGAAGGCACTCAATTAAATACTTGGGAGGAGTAGAAGCCAAGTACAAATATATTCATTTTTAATGACACAACCCGAATAAAGGTGAAAGGATATTCAGTTACTGATGGGAATAGATAGAAAAAGAAACTCCAGAGATGTCCAACATGTACAGCAGGAACAAGGAATATGAAAAGTCTGAATCAAAGCAAGCATAAAATCATAACATGAGGAATGGATTGCTTAAACTCTGTAATCCTGGGTGTGAGTACTAAAGTGGACTCCATTTGGACATTTTCACAGAGAAAGATATGAAGTATTTTACTCTGGAAGTGATAGAAGAAATGATGTTGTTCTGAGATTAGATAAAGTACAAGCAAACAGAGGCTATAATGCAACCAAACTTCACAGAAAGCCTATCATCATAACCATCATCCAGGTTTATGACCAAATTACAGATGCTGAAGGGGAAGAAATGGGAAGCTTTTTACGCAAGTGTCCATGAAGAAATCGATCATACACTGAAACTAGATTTGTCCAGTCATAAGTGACTGGAATGCCAAATGACGAAACAAAGCAGAATCAAATACCACTGGAAAATTTGGACTGGTATTACAGAAGGAACCAGGAGAGTGATTCCTAGAATTGTTACGCTAACAATTTATTCAATGTACACACACGCTTCAGCCAGTCTAACAAACAACTGTACACATGGATGTCTCCAACAGACAATTCAAACAGACTATATAATTGGAAGCAGATGATGGAAGGGCTCTGTTCTTGGCTTAAAAAAAAAAGACCAGGAGGAGCTTCCACTGCATGACAGAACCTTGAAACAATTAATATAAAAGAAGAAGTTAGAATCAAGAGAAGAGAAGAGAAGAGTTTGGATTTATATCACATCCCCTTCTCTCTTACCCAGGGAGGGCGCTCAAAGGGTTTACAATCTCCCATGCCCCTTCCCACTCCCTCTGTTGAAGCACCTGCTGAGGTGGGTGGGGCTGAGAGGCTCCAGCTGTGAACTAACCAAGGTCACTTGCAGAAACTGGTGTGTGAGAGTGCACAGGCTAATCCTGGAATTCCCCAGAATGAGCCTCCCACAGCTCGAGAAGCAGAGCTTCTTGAGGGAATCAAACCTGGTTCCTCCAGATTAGATACATGAGCTCTTAACCTCCTATGCCACTGCTGCTCTCAAGGTGAAGAAAAACACTACAACAATCAATGTGCTAAAATATGATCTAAACAAGAAGATTTTAAAGACCATGTAATGAACAGATTTGCATTACTAAATTCAACTGAACACGAAATAGAAGTGCTGTAGGTTGAGCCCAAATGCATGATCAAGGAAGATCGTGCAAAGACTATTTCCATAGCCAAAAGAAATGAAGAGCTTTCATGGATAACTGATGAAACTGTTAAAGAGATGAGAAGCAAAAGCAAAAAGTGACAGAACAAGGATCAGAATTCTAAATTCATCTTTTCAGCTACTTGCAGTATTATAATAACCAGTGCAAAATAATAGAACAATGAACAAAAAATCTATTTCACAAGATCTAAGAAATCAAAAGGAAATTCAAACCACAGCTAGGGATACTGAAAGATGAGTATATCTGATCAGGACAAAGTCAGAAAAGAAGATGTAAAACAGTACACTGAAAGAATTATACAGAAGAGATGAAAGGATGGCAGATCCCTTAAAGAAAATGTTTAACGAAAGAGCATTGCAGTTTTCAGGAACAAAAGGATTAAAGGTTACGCAGAGGCAGCTACAGGAATAAAAAATCACCAAAGAACATTTTTTACAGAATTATGACAACCATCAGTGAATTAAGGCTGGGAGAAAGAACTTGCACAGCCCCCGGTTTAGTTTCATTTTTCTCGCCGATCTGATGGTCCCTTGTGATGCCAAATGGGTTAGCTGGGGATAATAAACAAGTGTGGACAACCCCAGGGAGGGGTGGCATGCAAGGGAGGGAAGGGGGCCCAGCATCTGGACATGGCCCGCCCACACTAGCAGAGGGAGAGGGAGGGGAGGGGTGGCATGCAAAGGGAGGAGAGGGCCCAGCATCTGGATATGGTCCACCCACCCTAGCGAGGAGGGAGGGGGATGGGAGAGGGGTGGCATGCAAAGGAAGGGGAGGGAGGGAGGGAGGGGAGATATTTTAAGCTACAGAAACTGAGTCCATCATAATCTTAACAAGAAAATACCAATAAATATGGAAAACAAAACAATGGCCCACAATCTGGAAACGTTCAATCTAAATTCCAATTCTGAAAAAAAAGACTGCAGCAACAATTCGACCATCATATTAATTTCCTACACAAGCAAAGTGATGCTCATCCAGGTTTATATGATCAGCCTGCTCTAGCTGGGATTATATTTCTCTTGAAAGAGCAGGCCTGCAGTTTGGGAGAGCTCTTGGATTCATCCTAGGTAACTGAAATGGTTGTCTCGATCTGGATAACCCAGGCTAGCCCTTCTTTAACCCCCTGTTGTAGGAATCTGAGGATATCAACCACGTCGGGTGATTCCAGATCTATCTACCTAGCTCTACACCATCTCACAAACACTTTCCAGGTATAATTATAGATCCTAATAGTGGAGGCTTTACGAGGTCTCTACCACATCCTCTGGATACCCTTTGTCTCTCAACCTTGCCCTCTCAAGAACCAAGCAGTCAAGCGTAGCCCAAAGCAGTTCTGGATCTGAGCTGTGCAAGTGGGCCCTGAGACAAGAGGTCCGGTCTGACTAGTAGGGCTCCTGGATCCCCCTCCGCCATCTCCCTGATGGTTATTATTATTATTATTATTATTATTATTATTTATTTAATTTGTATACCGCCCGATCCCGAGAAGACTCGAGATTGATGAACAACATTCACTAAAACACATCCAACAGGAAGCGGTTAGGTGCAAATATAAACATAGGCTCCATCCCATGCCAAAATAGCTTAAAACTCATAAAACAGTAAAAAAACCATAATACACATAATAAAGAAAATTCCGACCCAATTTAAAACCTACCCCATAGGGGATGGCAGAGACCCCCTCAATATGGGGGGGGACCCTGATGTAACATGCCTAGGGGCAGAAGGACGTGGGGAGCACCATGTCAACAGCTGGACACTCAAGGCCCGGTGGGCAGCACAGTCTTACGGAGCCCTCGCCGGAACTCACCCAGGTCCCGCAGGTGGGACAGCTTTGGAGGAAGGGTGTTCCTGGGCCAGGCGGAGACTGCCGGGGTAAAGGTCCTGGCCAGCTGGTGGAAGGCCAGCGCATCATAGAGGGCAGGGGCCACCAGTAAAGTTAGCCTCTGCAGAAGCAGCCAGAGGCGAGTTGGGAGGACATATGGGGGCGTGATGCGGTCCCGAAGAGTCACGAGGAGTCCCCAGAGGCATTCTAAAACCTTAAAGGTCAAACCCACACCTTGAAGATGATTAGAATTCAGCAGGGGCTGGCAATGCAGCCATAGCACAGGCTGGATGTGTTCTCTGAAGAAGCGCACTCCTGTGAGCAGAAGCGCTGCTGCATGTTTGGACCAGTTTTAACTTCGAATCAAGCGCAAAGGAAAGAGCTGGCTGACCACAGCGAGTTACAATAGTCCAGCCTGGAGGTGACCGTTGCATGGATCACAGTGGCCAGATCCGCCTGGGAGAGGAAGGGAGCCAACCGCCGGGCCTGGCGAAGATGGAAAAATGAGGATATCATTTTGAGTACCAGGGCCACCTTGGCCAATTCGGGGTGATTAGAATTAAAGTGTTCTGCTGCCTGAACAGGTGTCAGAGAAGTTTGGGGCTCATGGGTACGGGTGGAAATGCGTAGAGGGCCCCCTCTGGCCAAGGGGCCGATATCATATCCACTGCCTGAGAGCTGGGGTGATGATAACGTGCTATGAAGGCTGGCAGCTGAGAGTTGCTCAGAGATGCGAACAAGTCCAGAATTGGCATTGGAAATAGTTATCAGGCCTTGGAAAACCTCTTTTGACAGCATCCATTTGGAGTTGTCCAATGTCTTCCTGCTGAGCCAATCTGCCTGAATGTTGAATTGACCCTTCCCATGCTCCGCCTGCAGCGATTTTAGATGTATTTCTGCCCATGCTAGATCCTGTGAGCCTCTCTGTACAACTCCAGATGTTATGCAACCTGATGTCCTTCTTCAGAGTTATCTGCCACTAAAACAGTCTGAAGAATGCCTGCAGAGGCCTGGCATGCCACCTGGCCCATTGCACCGAGTCTATAGAGGCTATGTAGAGACCAAGTAGGCTGGATAACTGCATTAGATAAGTGGACTTGTTCCTGATAACCTGGCTGGTTGCATTCTGTATTTTGACAATCCTGTGCTGTGGTAAGAATAAGGCATTGACCGACGTATCTATTATGGTTCCCAGATATTCCATTATTTGATATGGTTCTAAGGAGCTTTTTCTGAGATTGATGAGAAAACCGAAGCTTTGCAGTGTTCTTTGTACCTGCAGAATGTCCTGTTCTGCCTTTACCTGGGATTTGGATCGAACCAGCAAATCATCCAGATAAGGGTGAACGTGTAAGGAATGTGTTCATGATATATATAAAAAAGAAAGGTTCACAAAAGGTTCATCTTCTAATCAGCAGAAGTTTGCCAAACAACAGAGGTCGGAGACAGTCAGTATAGGGCAAAGTGGTTACAGATAACCTTTAACATGATTGGTGAGTTCAACTGTGACCAATGAAAGGCTGTTGTCGGGGCAGGGAAAAAGTATCCTTGTTGGATGTATAAGAACCAATGCATTGTATATGCTAAGTTCTGAGTGCTGAGTTCAGTGACTGAGAGTCTAAGTTCAGTGTGTGTATTTACTGTGTTCTTGCTGAAATGTTCTGTATAGCTTTATAGTCTTGTATAGCATAGACTTGTGTAACCTTGCAACTGCTAAAGTAAAACCTTCCTATGGAAAGAACATCTTGCGTGGAGAGTATTCTTTTCCAAGAGTGGTAGGAGGTTGCAGTGAGTGCAAGAAGACTATAGACCTTCTCATCTTACCAGAGTAGCTCTGCTGATAGATTGTTGACTGAGTTGAATTACCAGTGCAAGGCCCAACTGTGCCGAGAAACCACACAACGTGGCATTAGAGACCAAACCAGTAGAGCATAGGTCATCAAACTTCAGCGGCCCCTCCAGATGTTATGGACTACAGTTCCCATCATCCCCTGCCAGCATCATGCTGGCAGGGGATGATGAACTATCCTGTATCCTGGAAGGAAAGCTGGAGTTCTACTGTCTAATGGAAACTTTGAATTGGTAGTGATCCTTGTCCAGGGCGAAACAAAGGTATTTGCAATGCGCTGGGTGGATTGGGACATGCAGGTAAGCATCTGTCAGATCGATAGAGGTTACATAGTCTCCTGGTCTGAGCGCTGCCATGATGGTGAACAGAGTCTGCATCTTGAACTTCTTGAGCTTTATAAACTGATTGACATACCGCAGATTGAGGATTGCTCTGTCGTTCCCCCATTCTTTTGGGAACCGTGAATAGATGAGAGTAAACTCCTCCGTGCTTTTGTTCCTGCGGTACCAGCTCGATAGCTCGAATGTCGAGAAGATGTCGAACCACTTTGACTGTCCTTAACCGCTTGGTTGGTACTCGGCTTAATGGCGACGGGAGGAACTGCTGACATGTTTTTAAAGAAAAGTGTGCGCAGGTTCTCAGATTGCTGAGTTCAACAGCTGTTCCAAGTCCTACATTCCCTTGCCCCTGGCCTCTCTCCTCCCAGTTCCTCTTGCCCCGCCCCGCCCCCCCCCCAATGGACAGGATCCCTGCTCTGCACTCTCCTGACCAGTGCTGCTGCGCCACTGTTTCAGGTTCACTTTTTGCTGTTGTCCCGGAACCGACCGCAGCACAGCCAACTGCTAGGCGGTGGCTCAGCTGTGATGTTCCCAGCTGTGGTGCAGCTGCTCCCCCTCTGGATTGCGCTGCCCGCCATGCTGAAGTCTGTTTGTTGTCCAGATCTTTTCAAACTATTTCTTTTATTTGTTCTATCCTTTCACAGGTAGTGTCGGTACATTCTACCCTTCACCATGAGAAAGTGTGCAGATGGCTGAGTAGAAGATGGCTGAGGCTAGTCTTGGAGCAGGTGGTGAAAATGAGGTGGGAACGCACGCACACATGGAAATAAATCTGGCCTTGAGGCACAGCATCTTATAGAAGAAAATAATTTGGACTAAGAATAACAGGAAACAGGAACAAGGGAATGACAGGAGAGGATGAAAGGTTAACATCTCAACAGCATTTACAAAACAATTCTTGGACCGTGATCTATCTTGTCCATGTATAATTACTTCAATCTGCCCTGAAGAACCTCTGCAGTGAGGCAAGCTATAAATCTAAATGTGTAGCTGTACAATTAATCCTTTTACTGAGACAACAGGCCCACATTTAGCATAAACTACATTCGGGAACTACCAAGTGACCACCACCCTACTTAACCACTTGCACAGAAATCCAATGAGTGCGACCAATGAGCCCGTAATTATGAAAGCCGTCACGTAGCAGAATATTAAATAAACTCATTGAAAATATACCTTGAGACACCGAGGACAGCCATAGTATATTTGGACTTGCAATGCATGCAGCCTATGCCGCAAATGTGTTCCTGCATAAACTACTGGACTTTGTTCCTAAACAACTCGGGGGGGGGGGGGGGAGGGGGGGGGGCCTGGCTTTCAGCATCCCTATGTTGAAATGTCTATGACTGCCAGCACTATTCTTCACCTTGTCACTTCCCATTATTCTAAAATCAACAGGCCTACATTCATAGCTACTCAAGTTGGAGCACGGTGACATCATTTCAACGCAGGGGGGTGAGGGGAAGGGAGAGAGTGTAGCTCCAAGGGCAACCTTCTACGTAGGACATTTCTAGGCATTGTTTTCTATTAGAATGGACTCACGCTTCTTAATTTTTTGAACTCTGTACCAAACATCAAAAGGGAAAGTGTGAACCTGCCTTTGCAGATATTGCTTGCAAATCCAAAGTCACTGTCAACAGGCTTTTGAAGTGAGAAACAGTATGGGAATAGTCTCTGAACCAATCTGCCTCCCTATTTATTGCCAACAGAGTATTATTATGAGGAAATGTATGTTAAGTTTAGTTTGTTAAACTGTTTTATAAATTCTGTACTGGTCGATGACTGTAATAAATATTATTGACAGTACATTTCCCCCCCTCATCGTTTAATGTCTAAAAATACAAGCAGAAGGAAAAATGAAATTCTAGATATTCCCTCCCCAAATTCAGCCTCGCACTTTGTGGATCTGAAACCTTTACCCCTCCTCTTCCTTCTCTCTGCCCTCCTAAAGTGGTAGAACAAAAAAAAAGTATGACCCAACCCTTACTTCTGATACACCAAAGCACTAAACCAGTAGTCCCCAAACTAGGGTACGCACCAGAGCATTTTTGGGTACCATTGGTTCCCGACCTGGGGTTCGCCCCAGACCATGTAAGAGTACCAGTGGTTCCCAACCCTGGGTATGAAATACCCCCTAGGAGTACGTGACAGAGCACTTGGGGGTACACAAAAATTAAGTAATGGGTCTGCTAATATGGAGGTACAATTTAGGGAAATGGGTTGCCAAGGGTTACGCAAGCGAAAAAAAGTTGGGCCCCAATGCACTAGACTATTTTAGATTGATTCAGTACTTGCAGCTTCAATCTTTGCATTTCCAAATCCTTGGCAACCTCTATGTAAGCATGTCAGTTACTAGAAAGGCTCAAGCCTTTCTGAAAACATCATTACTCAAAAAGAACTTGCTTACAAAATGAACACAGAGAAATTGATTTAAATATTGAAGCATCATTTTGCCTACTCAGCTCATTAGTACCGAGCCTACTGAAGGCTGCTCTGAGATCTTCATCCTAAATATTATTTCTTAGAAACAAACTATATATTTCCAAGTAACTGTACTTGGGATCACAGCCTAACAGATATTCTCATAATTTATCTTGAATGCTACGCACACCAGCTAATAAGAAAATAATAAAAGTTGTATTTGCAGATACATTTTGGACAGCACGAATTTTATCCTCAAACTTCTGTGCATTTTATCAACAGATTTGTGACGCTGTCATTTGCAAAACATGAAGTGATAAGATAATGCAAAATTAGTGCCTCACAATGCTTTAAAGCAGTGGTACTCAACCTGGGGGTCGAACGACCCTTTCACAGGGGTCGCCTAAGACTCTCTGCATCAGTGTTCTCCATCTGCAAAATGGATAAATGTTAGGGTTGGGGGTCACCACAACATGAGGAACTGTATTAAAGGGTCGCGGCATTAGGAAGGTTGAGAACCACTGCTTTAAAGTTTCAGGTACTTCTGACTTTTTAGCTGTAGTATGCTTTACTGCCGTATAAACAGTGATCTACAAACACACACCTCAAGAAAATTTCAAAGCCTTGGGAAACCGGAGGTCCGGGGAGGGAGGGGGATAGGACATTTGTTGACAAGTAGAACACTGAATTCCTTTCTTTCCAGAGACCTTTCCATGTCCATCCAATTTTTGTGACGTACCCTAAAGTGATGGAGACAATTGCTTGGTTTTCTTTCATACAGCCTTTGAGTACAAGCCATAAGGAGCTTTTAAAAAATTGTAAAAATATGTCAATGTATACATTCTGAATGCTCAAACTTTCATGATTTCTTTCTGGAAGAGGAATGGGGAGAGAGAGTCAGAAAAAGATAATCTCTTGGCACTAGTACAGTGCTCTTATGTGAATACCATCTGGCTTTTTTGGTGTATGTGTGTCTAAATATGTGTGTGTGTTTCCACCTACACACAAACACAGGAGTATGTGTATACACACACACACACACACACACACACACAAAAGGTGCATATATATATATATCTGTAGGTATCTCTTGCCTCACCAGCTAGGGACAGTGTACATTTTTGCACAGGGAAAAGCAGAAAAGGGCGCAAAGATTTCAGATGAAGTCCGTGTTGCTCCCCTAGGCCCCGACACGACCCTCTCCCTGGGGTCCCAAGGTGCCTTTCCTTTGGTCTCAGACAGATCTCAACTGCCTTTGACATGCAGGGGAGCCATTCCAAGTGGCTAACTGGCTCTGTGCTGGGCAACAGTTAACTGGGTTCATCTTCCTCAGCCATCCAGGCCCTTACCCTTTTATCTGCTCTCAAAGTCTTTCCCTCAGGCTCCTCCTTTCCCTCAAGCTCCTCCACCAAGCCCGGCTGGTCTCCACTCTTTGCAGCTCTCTCTCTCTCTGTCTGTGTGTGTGTGTCTGGGGGGTGGGGGTGGTTCTCAGGCTGCCTTGCCACTAAGGCTGGCCTGGGCTTGTCCTGGGCCTCTGGGGCCACCCCAGGGCCTTCCCTTGCCAACCGGATTGGCCTGATGGTGGAGGGAAGCTGCTGGCCTCTGCCCGCCTCCCACCCCCGAAGTTGCGCCTTTGGTCCACGGCCTTCTGCCTGGGCAGTCCTTGGGCTCTCTCCCCTTTGTGCCTCTGTGGCTGTTCCCGGGCCCTCTTCTCTTGGTAGCGAAGACCTGACAACAGGGAGAAGCCATTGCTGCTGGCTGGTCTTTCCCTCCGGCGTACCTGGTGTGCTCAGGCCTCCCCGCAGCCATGCCTCCTGACTGCTGCAGTCCTCCTGGACCTGGGACCACCCAGGGAAGAGTTCTTCTCAGGCAGGTTGGGACAAGCCATGGCAGAGGGCCAGGACTCTGGAAGCACAGTCTCCAGACAGTCTGAGTCTAGCAGATTGCTGAAGATGCATAGGATACGTAGGAGCTGAGGTAAAAATGGCATGAGGGAACAGTGCAGGCCATATGTGTAGAAGTCTGTCTGAAAAGGAGCAGGATAAAGTGAAGCCCTATTGTACTTTCAAAGTTAGCTTCAGCCATGTAAGCAACCAAGTTCACACCACAAAATAATAAAATAAAATATTCTGTCCTTGTATTTGACTGGATGTTCCTACTGATCTTGCTCCATTCTTGGGACAGTTTCTAGCCAAGCACGGTGACTGAACAGAGGATCTCTCATCCCTCCAGAATACCCCATAATAATTCTCACAAACAGAAAATAGAGCCTCACTACTTACACTGTGGACATCAGTGTAGTATAACAGAAATCTTTTTCATCATTCAAAAAGATTTAACTTCACAAAGTTCGTATGGGTCTACCTTAAAGGCTGGTCTAGACCTCACAAAAAGAAATCTTTCATTTTAGTTTAACAGCCAAAGGGTGTAACTCAAGGCCATGTCTGAGCTCAGCATGTGAGAATTTGTCTCTAAAACTGTGATTCTGGAGATTTTCTGGTATCCCATGTAGGTATCATCTGCTTCACCAGCTAGATCAGTGGTTCTCAACCTTCCTAATGCCACGACCCTTGTGGTGACCCCCAACCCTAACATTTATCCATTTTACAGATTGAGAACACTGATGCAGAGAGTCTTAGGTGACCCCTGTGAAAGGGTTGTTCAACTCCCAAAGGGGTCCCGACCCCCAGGTTGAGAACCACTGAGCTAGATCCAGGTGATCTGGTGTGGGAACACCCTAAATCAGTGGTTCTCAACCTGTGGGTTGGGTCCCCTTTGGGAGTCGAACGACCCTTTCACAGGGGTCGCCTAAGACTCTCTGCATCAGTGTTCTCCATCTGTAAAATGGATAAATGTTAGGGTTGGGGGTCACCACAACATGAGGAACTATATTAAAGGGTCGCGGCATTAGGAAGGTTGAGAACCACTGCCCTAAATTGTTGCAGTGCTAAAGTGGGGTCTGATCACTGCCTGAATGAGAGTTCCCTGGGAGACCATGCAGATCACACCAAGGTCCTCAGCAGAGTTCTACCTGTCTAATCTCACTTACTGAAATGTACTTAGAAAGGCATACCTGTGTTTAGGATTGCACTACCGGGTTTCTAAGGGAAAAGTGGGATATAACAAACAGTAAATGAAAATGTCACCAGCTGTTTTTACAAGAGGCACCTTGCTTTCCTCAGTTCTCTGGTTAGGTCCTACAACAGACTGAAAGATACTAATTGATTCATTAGTGGAGAACAGTGGGGACCTGTAATACAGATGTGTGCATTAATACTTGGGGAGATCTTCATTAGGACAGGAGTTAGTTTAGATGGCCTTCAGATCTTTTCTAGCCTTACGAATAAAAGAATCATCCCTTTTCCTGCTCTTAAGTGGTGGATATTTTTTCCATCTGGCAACTGGTGGGGGTTATTTGGAAATATTACAGGGAAAAGAGTTAGCCAGGAAAAGAATCCCTCCCCAGCACACTGCTCTAAATTAACTGGAAACCGAACAGTTAATCCAACTGTATTCTCTCACATAATTTGCATACATGCACAACTTTCTGCCACGCCTGCTTTCTACAAATCACACAAATGCAATAAAAAAAAACTGTTTTCCAAATCTATCTTCAATAATGAAGCACAACAGCTCTCTGTCAAAGAGAGTTAAACCAGCATTAGGAACTTCAACTAATATTCATGTTAACTTTAACCAGGCAGGATACATTATGTGGTTGTTTGTGGGCTTTTGGGGCTGCGTGGCCATGGTCTGGTAGATCTTGTTCCTCACGTTTCTCCCAGACCATGGCCACACAGCCCGGGAAAGCCCACAACAACCAGCTCAGTTGTTTCACGTGCAAAAGTTCAAAATGAAGAGTTGGGTATCGAAAAAGCATTTTCTTGTCTTGTCAAACTGTACCAGCCTTACAGAAAAATTCCAATATTCACAAGTAGAATCTGGGAAACAGGCAGTGCAAGCTATATGAAGCTTGCTTTGTGATTTATCAGTAAAACTGCAGGGAGGTTTGGTTTATCCATCTTCTCAAGGCAGAAGAGCACAAGTGCGGTCCCTTTTGCAGCTGGCCTCTTTTTTTTGCTTATTTCGTGGTGACACATCATCATTCCACTTTTGACAAATCTGGGTACGACTGCATTTGTAAATAAATCCCAGCTCGAGCGCCCAGCACCAACCCTTCGGGTTCAAGCAGAGGACTCGGATTCAAAGTTCCTTTGTTTCCTTTTCAGCTCAAAACCCACATTTGATAATTGGAAGAAGCCCATGTTAAGATAGCTGGGCTCAGATCCCGGCAGTCCTATTTCTGTTTGCAGCAAAGACTTTGAACTACTGGCACTTCACCTCCCCGGCTCCAACATCTGACAGGCTGCAGGTTAATTAGCTACTTGAAAAACAGTTCAAGACCCTCACATTAGATGATGGGAAACACAAATTATTTTAGTCCATTTGTTCTGACTGGGAATGGCACCGGATAATATAATGCAGAAAGGAGAAAGCAGAATTTATGCTAACCCAAGGGCTCTCTAAAGAGCCCCCGAGCTTCTGTTTTGTGGCAATATTCTCTCCGCTGGATACCTAGAAGGCCATTTTATGCATAAAGAGAAAAGCAGGCCCTCAGAGAATGTGCTTTTGCGTTACGATGCAGGCAACTGCTTGCAACCACTTTCGCGGCAGTGAAGCCTGCAGCTATCAGCTCTCCCACTGGGAAGCCAGGGGTCCAGAGCAACTCAGGGAGCAGCTGCTACAGAGGGGAAATTTACAAGGGAAGAGAGCAGTTTAAGTGTAACTTGCAGAAATCAAGGGACAGCAGCCTCGGGTCAAAGGGTAAAATTTAAAAGGCGGCCTCCCCTGAGAACACAGGGAGGGGCATGTGATTAGTTCTGCAGAGAAAAATGCTCTCTTGATTTATTTTTAAAATTAATTTGATGGCTGTGCTGACCCCCCACCCCCCAACCAGTATGCACCTGCCACTTCTCTATGACACAGTGACAATCATAACCTCTGTTCCACTGTATGTATCAGGCCACTAGCTATCTTTAGAAAGAAAACATTGAGCTTAATATATTCTATATTGGCATTCATTTCAAAGCTAGAGATTAAACAGAGAGCCACTTCTCAGACCTAGGTTTGTTCCCCTAATCCCCATCGGGTTTTAAACGGCCCGTGGCTACATTCCCCCCCCCCCCCCCCCCGCACAACCTCCCTTCTCCAAAACTCATTAGAATAGGAAATAAAATGTGGCTCCATGGAGACAATGTATTGTAAAGTTTTTTGCTGTAATTCGTGGTGTGAAAACCTGCAAAGACACATGTAACCAGGCTATTCTGTAATGAAAAGCTGTAAAGAACACCCAGGTGGGCAACACAATACCAGAGGCTAATTGAAGCAACCAATAATATTCCTCAATAGAATCCAAGAGCACGTTGTTCACAGAGGGAAACTCTACCTCCTAACAGGAGGGGAGAAAATCCTCAAAGACAAATCATCACGGTGGCTAATTCCATTGCTGGTCACCTTTTGCCTGATGAATATCGGCAAACAAACAAAATAAACCCAACAAAGATGCAAAAGACAGGCTTTCAAGAATTCAGATAGGTCTCAAAATCTAAGCAAATCAATTTCTGACCTTGGGCCAGTCATTCCCCCAATGGTATTTTCTCCATGTGTACCGTGGGGATCAATTTGATAATGAAACTAGACCCCTGTTCATTTTCTACGAGCCTTGAAGTTAGATAACATTTTTTGTCAAATACAGGGCAGGGACAGCTGAAGAAAGGTCTTAATGAGCACTGAAAATTCATACTACGCTTCATCCAAGCAATGCTGCTCAAAGAAACCCCGGCCATAAACACTGACAAAGCATATCTTCTTCCTGAAAAATGTGTACTGCTAATGACAGGGTTAATGATGTTTGAGCAGCCTCTCACCCTGACCTGCCCCTCCACATATTCCAGCTTTAATGCACTTGCATGATTTCACTCTCTCCCCTCCCCAGCCCAGAGCAGAGGGTGGCCTCCACCTCCAGTTATTTTCTACATGGTTGAACTCCCTGGTGTCAGATTCAGGGCTTTACTGCAGAACAGAATGCATTAAGTGTTCAATGGGCCAACCCCACGAGGGATAGAACCAGTTTATTTTCCAAGGGTGACAGCCAAGATGACAACCTCCCTCCTCCTCCTCTGCAGACTTTTTCAAGAACGTTCTCAAGTCTGAAACGATGGGACAGTGTTTTTCTTCTGTTGTGCTGAACTCTTATCTGCCGGGCCTGAACCGTTCAGCTACCCGTAGGACAGTGATGGCGAACCTATGGCACGGGTGCCAGAGATGGCACTCGGAGCCCTCTCTGTGGGCACGCGCACACAGAGTTCGCCATGTGGGGGGTGGAAAATCACCCCCCCCCACACACACACACACATCTAGGCCGGCCTGGGCCACTGAGCATGACGTGTGCGCACCGCGGTGAGCAGGGAGGATTTGGCTGGCGGGCCTGGTGCCTGTGCTCTGGGTGGCTGCTGCGGGGGGGGGGGGGGGGCAGAGGAGACAGAGATGCTAGAGAGGCACAGATTGGTGCGCGTGGGACTTGCTGGAGGCTAGAGTAGGCTGGCCCCTGCTTGAGCAGGTGGGGCAGAGGAAGAGGGAGCCAACCGTTTTTTTCTAAACTAAAACCTCAGCATTCACTCAGCATTCATGGCACTTTGTAATAAATAAGAAGGGTTTGGGTTGAAAATTGGGCACTCAGTCTCAAAAAGGTTCACCATCACTGCCGTAGGAAGTAACAGTTAAGCCCACTGGCAATTTCCGGAATGGGCTCCCTTGTTTTTACTAATTTCTCACACTATTGAGATTCCTTCTGTGGAACATTTCTGTAGGAAAGATTATGCCGAGTGTCATCTGCACCAACAGGCTCTGCTCGAGAATTCTGCCCATTCCCTTCTCCTCAGCAGCCGACGACGTGGTGCTTGGGTTCAGTTGTTAATGGAAATATAATCAACCCGAGCTTTTTCTATTTTATCCTAAGAGAACAAGTAAGAGAGCGGAGAAAACTCAGAGCCATGCCCCACTAGGGCCAAATTCTCAATGAGGTGGCAAACAAATCAAGGTTGTAGCACTTCAGGTAGTGAATCACAAAACTGAAAACATCCCCTCCCCCAGCTCCACATTAAACAAACCTAGCCCACTATTTCTCAGATACACTTTTCTACATATAAGGAAATTGTGTATGGAGGAATATAGTTACTGGCAACCTTCTCAATGAATTGGACCAACCCAAGTACATATCTGTCACCTCAGAGCAGTGTTTCCCAACCTTTTCGAGGTCAGGGTACCCTTGACCTCACTCTTCATATCTCACGGTACCCCTGGCGCCACCCTCCACCTTCCCCTCCTAGTGCCCCTGCTTGCCACACCCCCCCCCCACCTTCCCCTCCCAGGGTGAAGGGAAGCACGGGGGGGGGGGGGGCTGCTGACCTTGTGGCAGGCCCTGCCCCATGGGCTAGCTCCATGTCCTTGCTGGCGCCGGTAGGAGACACCACAAAAATGAGGGGGGGTAGTTTTGCCGCAGTACCCCTGGGACATGCTCACGGCACCCCAGGGTACCACAGAACCCTGGTTGAGAATGGCTGCCTCAGAGAGAACAAGCCAAGTATGGTGGGCCTTCTCGTTGCTCTGAAACTAAGCTCCTTGGCGTTTGACGTTTCTGTATTCCCGTTCTGATCAGACCTGTCCAAAAGAATATTACCCGAACTACAGATGAAAGAGAGTCAAGAGTCTGTCCCAGCACCACAATTTCAGAATCACATGTCCAAACCTTATTTCACCTCCTTACACAAACTGTGTAGCTCTATATAGGTCATGGCGATGGAGGTTATGAATGCAATCCTGGCACACTTACTTAAGAAATGGCCCACTGAATATAGTGGGTGCTTCTTAGTAAACATGCCCAGGACTGCACTACATACACAGTCTATCAAGAATTCTCACCAAAACAAGAGAAAACAAGAAGAATGGTAAAATTGGTATATTTGCAACGATTCCTCCAACATCTGCTCATTTGCCATAGCAGCACTTGCCCTGAAACCTTACCTTTTTGGTGACTGTGGAGACATTCAAGCCAAATCTCTGAGCCCTTTCCTTTAATTTGTCCATATTTACCTATGAAAGTTATAAGAAGCAGTTAAATGCAAATTCCACTAGTCTGGAATTTAGGAAACCGAAACAAAACTTTTATTTCTGGCAAAGAAAATTATGACACCTGAAGCAATATTGGTTTGGGTGAGTTTGCTATAATCATGGAAAAACATTTCTCCCATCAGTGAAGACTGCATCCTCTCACCAGTCAGAGCTGAAAGAAAACCAAATGATGGCACCCAAAGGTGCATTTTTTTAAAAAAATGTTCACAGTACAGTGGAACCTCAGTTTTCATTGCCTTCGGTTTTCATCGGTTTTGGTTTTCATCAATTTTTTCAGTGAAAAATTTGTCTCAGTTTTCATCGATTTGCCTCGGTTTTCATCGATTTGCAGTAAGGTGCAGGGGTTTGTGGAGAAAAACCACCCGGACAAAGCTGTTGTGGGCCGTGTCTGTAACTTGTTTAATGACAATGTCTTGCCCCATTTCAGACAAATCTTCAAGAGGCGTCAGAAACAGACCTCTTTGGACAGCTTTCTGGTGCGACATTGGTCCACTGGCTCTGAAGCTGGTCCTAGTGTTATTGTTTGTTACTGTTTTCAGCATTAAACACTATGTTTATTCACCAAAAAATGTGTTTTTGGTATGTTTTTTGGAGTGCCTGGAACAGATTAATTGGATTTACATTGATTCCTATGACCATCATCATCATCATCATCAATTTTATTGAAAGCCATAGGCCATTACAGTATTACAATATTGTTACATTACAACTTCTGAGCCAACTTGTTATTCCAACAGGTAAGAAAAAAAAGAAAAAAAATTCACTAAAAATCCATCATTGAACACTAAATCTTTCACTTTCCCCCCTACAATATGTCTGAATTGTATTCCCACCTAACTTAAACCAGTTTAGGTTTGATCATTTGCTTTATTACATTGTTGGAGCGAATCTTTGTAGCTGCCAAGGCGAATAGGCCAACCCTATAGGATATATAGGGATCCAAATCCGCAAGGAGAAGGTATAATTTGTCTGAGTCATAATATACCTGGGACAGGGATATAAAACTATTCAAAAACTTAGCCCTAGGCTCTGCGTACAGGGGGCAGTTCAGAACATAATGAGGTAAACATTGATTCCTATGGAAAAGTTTGCCTTGGTTTTCATGGGTTTCGGTTTTCATCGATTCTTTTCGGACGGATTACCAACGAAAGCCGAGGTTCCACTGTTGTTTTAAAAAGCTGTTTCTACTGCTTGTTTAAACAGCCCTTGGAGTGCGAAGATCAATTTTGATATGCATCAGTATACAAATGGACACTACCGCATTTGTTGCTTCAAACCCAGCCAGTACTCTGCCTCCAAATTTAATGCATTTTAAATCATCTAGTTTGTATTTCTAAGAATACAGAAGGAATTGTACATACCACCCAATTCTGCAATATAATTAACACAACAAAAGAAATGAGTATCAGATAAAAGAAAACCCTCCCACCAAATTTCATTCTGTTTTTGAAGCTATAAATTGCTCCACATAATTATGATTAGGATCAAGAAGCATTTAGTTTGGGGTGGACCTGAATTTTCATAGGGCCTGCTTTTTTGCCAGCAAATGCTGACTTTTGAGGATGCACAAAGTCCTTTAAAAGCACAGCACTTCACCAGAGGGAAATCACCTTCAACATTATTTAATTAGTTATATGTCATCTTTTCTGCTTGACAAGTCAGTTGTTCAGATCGAACATAGTAAGATTAAAAAAATTAAGGCAGTGTTGAGAGGAAGGGAACTACCTCCTATTAAGTGGCCATAACAGACAATTTGCACTGAAAATTTGATACACAGGGCAACATTCCCCCTTTGTTGGCAAATCATTGTGGACCCCCACCCCCCACCCCCTTGTATGGCTGCCACAGCCACTGTTAAGACCAGGATTTTGTAGCAATGTTTAGTCCCACTATTGCTTGCCCAGGGAAGAAGAGGATCACAGCACTTCAGATAGCTTAAAGTGGCAGTAATCCCCTTGAAGGAGGCAAACATTTTTACTCCTCTTCAACAATCCTCCCGCTCTAAGAACGACTCCCAATACTGGAAACCCCATCTAGCAGGGCACAAAACTGTGGTACAAAGAGAGTGCTCATTTACTGACGCAGCTTTGATTTGCCCTAGATTATTTTAATTTACCTTCTCCCCCCTCCCCCGCAGCTTCTTTTAAACTATTTCAAGCTTGGTATCGCCTAAACCACATTTCACAACGTAATCGGAGGAGGGGCATCATGAAGTCCAAACAAGGAGAAAAGCGAAGTTAGAGCCACTTAAGATGTGGGAAGGGAAGGCTAGAAAAGTTGCAGAAATCAAGTAAGGCCGGAGACAACAACAATATGATCCACAATAGAAGCTGGGGTGGGGGGGACAGGGAGGAGAAGAACAGCGAATTTTGCAGCATCTCTGAGAAATTAGCAATATGTTTTTGTGGCAGACTAAATAGAGGGTGTAAAGGGAAGAGAGAAATCAAGTTACTGAAGGCTTCTACAGAAGTCTATTACCTTAGCAGTGGAATGATTAAATTTGCAGCATTGGCACAGTCACCAGGAGGAATACTGATTACTATTAAGTATTTCCAAAAGCAATAACCATGTCATTTTCAGTAACAGGGTAAAAAAGATGGCCAGCATGCCACACGACGCGCAATACAACAAAAATACATAAACAAAACATCTCCTGTCACTATATTTATTTATTTTATTTATTTTTTGAGCTTATATACCGCCCCATCCCCGGGGGGCTCTCACGCGCGGAAACGCACCTCCACCAGCATGAATTGTGCTGGTGGAGGCTCGGAGGCCGTTCGCATGCTATTGTGCGAGCAGCCCCGATTTGCTCCCCAGCCAGAGAGGCTGCTTCGCATAGAGCCACCTCTGGGTCGGCCCCCTCCACTGACCTGCCTGTCCAGCATCACTCTGGAGGGCTGCAGGGACTCGCCCACGCTGCAGTCCTCCAGAGTGATGCTGGATAGGCAGGTCAGTGGAGGCGACGGGAAAAGTGGCGGCGTCCTGGCATTACGGCTCGTACCGCGCTGACAGGAAGACGCCGTTTGCAAAAAACTTGCTCGTTGAGCAAGGTTTAAAGCGGCGCCTTTGCGCCACTCCTGGGTGGGCAGGACGGTGGTGCTGCGATGCAGCAGCGCCTCCTGCGCAAACAGCACCCTAGTGACAGCGTTTTTTCTTCCCTAGGGCGCTGTTATTTGGCCGTGCAGAAACTATGTTTTAAAACAATTTTGAGACAACCATTCAACAGTGGTGGTTTATCAATTTTGTTCTTGAGGGGAAAGAGATTGCTCAAAATATCCTTTGTGAACCAAAGTTTGTTTAAAAGCCAAAAACCATAACTGAAAGCCGAACAATCACTTACTGTAGTCTTACTTTCTGTAGACAGACCTGAAATTAAAACAAAAAAATTACATTGTAATTAGATCTGAACCGAGCAAAACAACTTCAGATAGATCACGATGCAGAAGATGAAAAAAGCAGCAAGACCCATCCGGCCACTGTGCCACGTGAAATTTACTGATTATGAAAAATGAGAAGTAGTAAAACATGCTTCATGACTGTAGAACCAATCCCTAAATCTTTTTCCTCCCAAATACAACAGAAGATGTAACGGAGGCCCTGCAACTCACTGCCACAAAGATTCAATAAGCCAGGCTGATTTTTAATAGGGCAGGTCGTGAAAATATTGTCACATGAAGGCCATCTGTATGCAAATCTTAAAAACGGCATTGCTACCTCTGCCAGACACTCCATTGGGGCCACCCATGTTCTATGGCCTGCAGTCAAATATTCTAACTATCCTTATACAGCCTACATTATATACCACACGTGTTGCAACATTGCTTCTAATATTCGCATTTGAAGGGAAATCTCCTCGTATACAGGGCTTAGGCTAGTTGTTACCTGCATTTATTTGACAGTTTGCCCCAATGGCCAATTTGGCTCACAAATGTGCAGAAGTTGGTTCATACTCTGACCCACCCCAGAACACACCACTTTTAACTCATTACGTTCCATGCTTTGATTTCCTGGGGTTCAAAGAATAGAAATCCTGATTTACAAATCCTGGTTTTCCCACGTGTTCACAGTGAGATCATATTCATTTGAATCAAGGGAATGTTGCAAAGATACTAAAATGTATACAGTTACCATATATACTCATGTATAAGTCGAGTTTTCAGCACATTTTTTGTGCTGAAAAAGCCCCCCTCGACTTATACACAAGTCAGGTGTACTTAAAAAAATATTTTAGAGTTTTTATTTTGTCGGCCACCAGGGGGCGCAGTTTTTAGGCTAGCGGCACCAAAATTTCAAGAATTTTTCAAGATACTCTCCTGATGATACCAGTGAAGTTTGGTAAAGTTTGTTTCGGGGGTTCCAAAGTTATGGATCCCCAAAGGGGGTGCCCCCATCCCCCATTGTTTCCAATGGGAGCTAATAGTAGATGGGGCTACCATTTTGCGGGTCCATAACTTTGGACCCCCTGAACCAAACTTCACCAAACCTGGGTGGTATCATCAGGAGGGTCTCCTAAAGATATTCTGAAATGTTGGTACTGCTAACATAAACATTCCTCCCCTGACAAGTTGTGTGAATTTTCCTTCTAAAATGACACCTACCATGTGCAATTTTAAAAATATGTACACTAAAAATAATGAACTATTCTTTTAAAAAGCAGGGTAGTTTTGAGTCACAGTGAACAGGCATGTTCATTCCAGTTTTTATTCTAAGATGCATTGTTTAAAACCCTTCCTTACAAAAAAGTTAAGGCTTTTGTACTTTTAAAGTTATTGTTGATACCATATTGTTCTTGTTGACCCTCTTTTCCACTTACAGAGCTAGTTTACTGTTTTTCTTTGAAATAAATATTCAAAAACATTTAACCTACTGATGCCTCAATTAATGTAATTTTATTGGTATCTATTTTTATTTTTGAAATTTACCAGTAGCTGCTGCATTTCCCACCCTTGACTTATACGCGAGTTAATAAGTTTTCCCAGTTTTTTGTGGTAAAATTAGGTGCCTCGACTTACATGTGGGTCGACTTATACACAAGTATATACATAATTAAATTTTCAGAATTTTCTCCCAATATCAATTAATATAAAATTAGTATTGCCAATTCTCAAAACTTCTAATGGGAAGCGACACCGAGAACCCAGGCATTGCTAACAGCACCCAAAATATCACAAAGGCAACTTTTCTTCATTCTTTGCTCCAAGTTCCCGTGGTATTTGGAAAGAGGCAGAAATCTGAAAAGATCCCAAACAGTCATTTCAAAGAAGGGCTGCAGACACTTGCATACCTTTAGCAGAAGCTGCAGGCATACCAAACCTGTGGGAAAAAAGTGCAGAGTCAGTTACGGACTCCAAAGTTTAGATTCCAGCTTGTAAAAAAAAAGTGGAAAACATTGTAATGACAGTTTATGAATTGTGAACAACTCTTCTAAAACGTGCTTAAGTGGTTCTTGGATCAGATTAGCCAACAGTGGGTTCTCTGCCTATAGCATAACTTCAATGATGAAACACCAGAAGAGTGCCAATAAAGTATAATTTCGACTATCCTTCCTTGTGGTAAATTATTTGCCATTCCACATTTGGTAATGACTACTCAAAATTCACAAGGCTCAAAACACTGAACACAGACTATGACAATCATGGAATGCAATGGTCAGAGACAGGCTTTTGCATTACACATTTTCTTTTTAACTTGATACCTTTTGTCTGTATATCTATGGTACTCATGGATACAAGAAGTACAAAACAGGGAACATGACCTCCATATATCTAATTCCCAAGTGTTTTAGGAATTCCCAAGTAATTCCCTATCTGAAGATAGCTAAATCTATGGACCAGGGCCACCCTTATCTCAAACAGATGCTTCTGCAGATTTGGGGGACCCCCTAAACCAGGGACCCCCTAAACCATGCTGGTAGGGGCTGATGGGAATTGTAGTCCATGAACATCTGGAGAGCCGCAGGTTGCAGACCTCTGCCCTAAACCTTCAGAAAAAATGATATAAAAACATGGGTTCTCTGAACAAATGCAAAGAATGCCCTTACCTCAGGCTGGCAGCAGTGGCACAGCCTGGTAGCTGTGATGGGCCCAGTAGAGGCCTGAACTCAGTTCTGTGCCAGCCCAGACCAGTTCAGAAGAGCCACTGAGAAAAAGAGATGGAAGGTGGGGGAAACCCTGAAGTTCCCACCTGCAGCAGTCCATGCAAGCCACTGAGGGAGTGGGGTGTGCGTCGGCATGTTCGCCTGGACTGCTCTGGGTGCAGACACTGAAAACAGGCTGTGGGCAGAGAGACACTTGGTGCCCACTGCCAAAAACAGGGCTATGGGTGAGGGGAGAAGAGCCTGCAGGTAAAGGAGATGGAGGCGAGGGAAGGGAAGGGGAGGAAGCTAGGGGAGCAAAATGGGATGGCTACTCCCACAAGTTTCTTGTGGGTGCCCACCTGTATATAATAATATCAGCATTTAAACAATTTATTCCATTTAAGGTTATAATATTTGTTTTTTTATGAAAGGGATTAAATGTGCAATTTTGATATGCAATTTTGTGCTCGTTTTGGCATCTGCGAGGGAGGGATGCACTCCTACCTGGGACAGGACATTTAAAGGTATTACTACATCCTATTCAGATCTTTACAAAGCAACAGAGTGCCTATGCTGCAACCCATGATTCCACTTCCACGTATCCCCCAGTGATTCTGCACAACCTACTTAAATATAACTTAACAAAAACTTTCCTCAGTACGGCAGCAAAGAGTGCCAATATCACAATCGCAGACTTACCGGGCTGCTCTCGCAGCTTTCTTGCTTTCCAAACTTACAGGGACATTGAATCTCTCTGCCCGTTTCTGCATTCTCTATTGTAAGAGACAACAAATCAGCAAACACAAATGTGATGCAAACACCATAGAAAAAGAGTATGTTCCAGTTCTAGACTACCACATATCTGTATAGTTACTGTTACTGTCCATCTCTGACCATTAAAAAGAACTATTTATCCTCCCAATTTGGAGCCACATAAGCAGAGGGAAGGAAGTATTACTTACTTTCATTTGATTCACAAGAAGGAAGTTGATTCTATTCAGATAAGCCTGCACAAATGCGTCCAATAGCACCAATATTTACATCTAAACTGAACTCAACTCTAGTTGTTAGCGAAGCAAACTTGCAGTAAAGGTTTTAGAGTCTAGCAACTTCTATTACTCAACCTAGTTTCTCTGAATTCAGCAATGTCTATTTTATTTATTTGGTGCAATCAAATATAAGCCAAGATTGGCACACAGACCTACTGAGGTGTTTACGTTTGTCTTTCCCCATTCATATAAGTGGTGGTGTCATTGTGTCTGGTACATTAGAAATGGGCTTGTGCTAATTCACATGCCCATTTCTAATGTACCAGACATGATGACACCACCACTTATATGAATGCAGAGAGACAAATGTAAACACCTCAATAGGTTACTTCCTACTGATTATTAATGTTTCACACTAGTATATACCCAAAAACAGACTGTTTCTAGGATGCATCTTCTGGCTACCACATAATGTTGCTTAGACCAGAATAGAGAATTTTTTTAAACAGTTAATAAACTATAGTTTAATGGGGGGGAAAACACACCAGTCTATTTCAATGAAAATGCTTATTATTAGAATGTCTAATATTTAATGTTTAATGCAATAATGTAATATTAAAACTTTTTAAGTATATAAAAAAAGAACATGTGTGAGACATGACTGAAAACTGAGAAGGGAAGATTGACGTTTAAAGAGAGCGAAGAAGCCAAAATCTATGGTGAACAAAATTCTGACAGAAACGTTTACTTATTCAGTGGAAAGGAAATTAGAAGATAGCTCAAGGGGGCACTTCAAGTTGACTGACTACATGACTCTTTTCCTTAGTCTCATTGGTGAAAACTGCAAATTATTCTCGGAGGAAACATCCCCTCCCCACAAACTCTTCCCTGAAGCACAATTAACAATGCTACCCTAAGCAGAGCTACACCCTTCTAAGCCCACTGACATCAAAGGACTCAGAAAGGTGTAAATCTACTTAGGGTGGTATTGTAAGCTGTTCTGCTCTTTCTGACCTGTAAGTCAAACAGGATCCTTGACGTGGTTTTATCCATAATGAGGCCTCACTTAAAATACGATGCCCGGTGTCTTTCTATTGTTACATTAAGAGTCACTAGTTTACTTTAATGGATGCTTCTGCCTTAACTTTTCTAAAGTGCAATTACAATGTGCTGACAACAGTCAAGTCCACCCTATCAGTCCCCCTTGTGATTTTTTGGTATAAGGCCTCTTACTCTCCCCACATGGCTTCTGTGACCCACCACACCTTTGCATGAAAGTTATGAATTATTCCCCTTTAATTAAGCTTCTAAACTACCAAAAATATTAGAGCAACCCTCTCTCCAAAGAGAGGAGGCAGACAGAACAGTGTGGCCAAATGTCCTTGCAAGCATAGGACACTTATAACTCGTTTTTAATGAGCTCCCTCCTCAGCCAAAATACATAGTATCCCATCTCATGCTCCAATTGCTATGGGCAAATTTGGCCTATGAGCAAGACCTTCTGGAAAGAGGTTAACTTGCCTAGAAAGAAGGGAACATTTATAGCTGTTTTCCATCGACAGGGGCATCTCAACTAGATGAGCCCAAAGGTTAATCCAAACCGTCCTTCAGGTCCCTTAAAGCATTTTCTACTCTCACTTCAACAAGACTGACTCTAGCACTGGAATTTGAAGACTGAGCTGCCTATTATTCAGTATGGGAGGGAATTTGTCAGCAATTGTGAATTAACTTGGTGATAGGATGAAACAGAAGTAGGGTTTTGTTTTTTTTCTCAATTAGCGTAATTAAAATGTGGTGCTGAGGCATGCCAAGCAAGAGGCAGAAAAAGTTGTCGATTTCATCCAAGAAGAATCTCTGACCAGAAGGTACATAAGCGGCAGGCCTGCGTAACTACGAAGTGAGCAAGTAACATTCCCTCTGAGCTACAGGAAGCAAGGGTCAATTCAAACTGCTCACAAATGATTTGGAAAGGTTTTTTTAAAGTTTCTTTTAAAAAAAAAACAACAGAAATTGTTTCACAGAACATTGGTTTGAACCCAAGATCGTGTGCTTGTACGGAGTCTCATAAACATGACATAAGAACATAAGAACATAAGAACAAGCCAGCTGGATCAGACCAGAGTCCATCTAGTCCAGCTCTCTGCTACTCGCAGTGGCCCACCAGGTGCCTTTGGGAGTTCACATGTAGGATGTGAAAGCAATGGCCTTCTGCGGCTGTTGCTCCCGAGCACCTGGACTGTTAAGGCATTTGCAATCTCAGATCAAAGAGGATCAAGATTGGTAGCCATAGATTGACTTCTCCATAAATCTGTCCAAGCCCCTTTTAAAGCTATCCAAGTTAGTGGCCATCACCACCTCCTGTGGCAGCATATTCCAAACACCAATCACACGTTGCGTGAAGAAGTGTTTCCTTTTATTAGTTCTAATTCTTCCCCCCCAGCATTTTCAATGAATGCCCCCTGGTTCTAGTATTGTGAGAAAGAGAGAAAAATTTCTCTCTGTCAACATTTTCTACCCCATGCATAATTTTATAGACTTCAATCATATCTTCCCTCAGACGTCTCCTCTCCAAACTAAAGAGTCCCAAACGCTGCAGCCTTTCCTCATAAGGAAGGTGCTCCAGTCCCTCAATCATCCTCGTTGCCCTTCTCTGCACTTTTTCTATCTCTTCAATATCCTTTTTGAGATGTGGTGACCAGAACTGAACACAGTACTCCAAGTGTGGCGTCAGCACCACGTGTCTTTATATAAGGGCATGACAATCTTTGCAGTTTTATTATCAATTCCTTTCCTGATTATCCCCAGCATAGAGTTTGCCTTTTTCACAGCTGCCATACATTGAGTTGACATTCCCATGGAACTATCAATTAAGACGCCCAAATCCCTTTCCTGGTCTGTGACTGATAGCACTGACCCCTGTAGCGTGTATGTGAAGTTTGGATTTTTTGCGCCTATGTGCATCACTTTGCATTTTGCTACATTGAACTGCATTTGCCATTTCTTAGCCCACTCACCTAATTTATCAAGGTCCGCTTGGAGCTCCTCGCAATCCTTTGTGGTTCTCACCACCCTACATAATTTGGTATCATCTGCAAACTTGGCCACCACGCTACCCACCCCTACTTCCAGGTCATTTATGAATAGGTTACAGAGCACTGGTCCCAAAACGGATCCTTGGGGACACCACTCCCGACATCTCTCCATTGTGAGAATTTTCCATTTACACCCACTCTTTGCTTCCTGTTTCTCAACCAGTTTTTAATCCATAGGAGGACTTCCCCTCGTATTCCTTCATTGCTGAGTTTTCTCAATAGTCTCTGGTGAGGAACTTTGTCAAAAGCCTTTTGGAAATCCAAGTAGACAATGTCCACTGGTTCCCCCTTATCCACATGCCTATTTACATCCTCAAAGAACTCTAGTAAGTTTGTAAGACAGGATTTGCCTCTGCAAAAGCCATGCTGACTCTTTCTCAGCAGGTTTTGCTTTTGTACATGTTTATAATTTTATCTTTAATGACAGATTCTACTAATTTACCAGGAACAGATGTCAAACTGACTGGCCTGTAATTTCCCGGGTCCCCCCCTAGATCCTTTCTTAAAGATTGGTGTGACATTGGCCATCTTCCAGTCTTCAGGGATGGAGCCTGATTTCAAGGATAAGTTGCATATTAAAGTGAGAAGATCAGCAATTTCATGCTTGAGCTCTTTAAGAACTCTTGGGTGAATGCAATCTGGGCCAGGGGATTTGGTAGCATTTAGTTTATCAATGGCTGCCAGAACTTCTTCCTTGTCTACCACTATCTTCGTTAGTTCCTCGGATTCGCCTCCTAAGAAGCTTGGTTCAGGTGCAGGAATTTTCCTCACCTCCTCTTGGGTGAAGACAGATGCAAAGAATTCATTCAGCTTTTCTGCAATTTTCCTGTCATCTTTTAGCACACCCTTTGTTCCTTTGTCATCTAACGGGCCTACCGCTTCCCTTGCTGGCTTTCTGCTTTTGATGTACTTGAAGAACTGTTTGTTGCTGGTTTTGATGTTCACAGCCATGCGTTCCTCATAATCCTTTTTTGCCTCCCTTACAGCTAACTTGCTTCTCTTTTGCCACCATTTGTGTTCTCTCTGGTATTCTTTATCAGTTAAGTTGGACTTCCATTTTCTAAAGACATCTTTTTTCCCCTAATAATTTCCTCAACGTCCCTTGTTAACCATGGTGGCTTTCTTTTGGACTGAAGCTGCTTTTCCCACCCTCTGGAACACATTCCAGTTGAGCTTTTAAGAGTGTGTTTTTAAATAACCTCCAAGCACCTTGGACATTTTTGACTCTCTTGATTTTCCCTTTCAGCTTCCTGCGCACTATTCCCCTCATCTTTGAGAAATTTCCCTTTCTGAGTGCGGATGTACCTACATTAGTGGTAGTCTCTTGTTCGCATGCAGAGATGCTGGAATCTGACAGCATTGTGAGTCGCTTGTTCCCTACTCGGCTCATCAACACTGACTTCCCGCACCAGGTCCTGGGTCCCCACATAGGAATTAGATCTAGGATCACATCTCCCCTGGTTGGTTCACCACTACAACCATCTGCTCTAAGCCACAGTCATTTAGCATATCCAGGAATGTTCTCTCCTTACTATGACCTGAACATGCATTTTTCCAGTTTATATGGGGATAGTTAAAATCACGCCCATTCACCCACGACATTTTGCTTTTGTTGGCCTCTCTAATTTCTTTTTTTTTTCCATCATCTCCAGAATCCTCTTGTCGCGCTTTTGGTCAGGGGGACGATAATATATTCCTAATGTTAAACTATACTTCACCCCTGGTATTGATATCCACATGTGCTTCTGTAGAAGGGAATCAGCTCCCCTGCATTGTCTATTTCTCTTATGTGAAGGCACTATGCTCTGCTTTGATGTAGAGGGCCACCCCACCCCCAATAACGCCTCTGTCCTATCCTTCCCTTCTTAAGAGCCTGTAACCTGGGGATAACCAGCATCCCACTGGTTCTCCTCATTCCACCATGTCTCTGTGATGCCCACTATATCAATGTCCTCCTTCAAAAGTCTGTACTCCAGCTCCCCATTTTTTTAGGTCGATGCTTCTACTATTAGCATAGAGACACTTGTATACTCTGTCTCTGTCCCTAACCTGGGATTTATGTGTTTTGCCCTCTAGCCTTTTGTAGACACTATCACTTATCACATTGCTATGTTCCTCACTTGTATGTGGTTGATTTAAAAAAACCTCCTTCTCTGTCTGCATCCCCATGGACTCTGTATTCCGAACCGAAGTCACCTCAGCTCCTGTCGGCTTTCTTCCAGGAATCAGTTTAAAAGCTGTTCTGCCACCTTTTTAATGTTGAGCGCCAGCAGCCTGGTTCCTCTTTGGTTAAGATGAAGCCCGTCCCTTTTGTACAGGCCTGCCTTATCCCAAAAGGTTCCCCAGTTCCTGACAAATCTGAAACCCTCTGCCTTGCACCACCTTCTCATCCACGCATTGAGACCCTGTATCTCCGCTTGCCTAGCTCACCCTGCGCGTGGAACAGGTAGCATTTCAGAGAATGCCACCTTGGGGGTCCTGGATTTTAACCTTTTTCCTAGCAGCCTAAATTTAGCTTCCAGAACCTCTCGGCTAAATTTCCCAATGTCACTGGTACCCATGTGGACCACAACTGCTGACTCCACCCCAGCACTGTCTAACAGCCTATCTAGCCGTAGCGTGACATCCGCAACCTTCGCACCAGGCAGGCAAGTCACCATGCGGTCATCACGCCTGTCACAAACCCAACTCTCTATATTCCTGATGATCGAATCACCCACTACAAGGGGGCCCCCCACCTCCCGAGGGGTATCCTCAGTCGCGAGAGGATAGCTGATCACCAGTTAAGGAAGGGATCCCATCTAAGGGAGCATCTTCCCCCACCTCAGACTGGCACCCTCTGTCACCCAGACTCTCATTCTCCATGACATCTGAAGAGATGTCACCTTGGGAGTGGGACCCGGCTGCTAGGTCCCTGAAAGCCTTGTTTGTTGCCCTCTCTGCCTCTCTCAGCTTCTCCAGGTCTGCCACCTTGGCTTCAAGAGAACGGACACGTTCCTTGAGTGCCAGGAGCTCATTGCAGCGAGGGCACACCCACGACTTCTGGCCTAGTGGCAGATAGTCATACATGTGACACTCAGTGCAAAACACTGGCAAGCCCCCATCTCCCTGCTGGCTTCCTGCCTTCATATCTGCTTTTGTTTAGATATTTAGATATTAAACTTTTAGTCAGTGCCCCTTGGAGCTATCTGTACCTACTATCCCTCAAGAAATGTCCTTATTAATTAATTAATTTATTTATTTTAAAAAAGAAAAAAGAAAGAAATTGCGGCGCGCGGCGCTGGTCCCAGAGACTAAACTAAAGACTGTTAACCCCTGTTAAGCCCCACCTCCAGCAGTCTCAGCTCCTAGTAGCCTTAAGGAGAAAAAGAGATAACCCCTGCAAACCCCTGTTAAAAATACACTGTTTTAAAAGATGTGGCTTTGAGAAAAGCCCTCCAAAATGAACACCAGAGTCACTCTGTTCTTCCTGGCCCAGATGCCTTGTCCACTGCTATGACGGCATATTGCATTTAGTAATTTTACATGGAATACATGATTCAAGCTAAATCTGCTTTTGGAAGAAAGCTAAGACATTTAGCAATGATTTTCCTCTATTAAACAGAAACAGCATGCTTCAGTGAGACAGATAACTCCTAATACCCAAACTCTCATCTAGAATTCCTTTTGAAGTTTACAGAATATTTATGACTAGCAAATGAAAATAACCTACTGTACAATACACTATTAGCCCCCAACACTCATGAACATGTTAACTCATGGTGAACTCATCCTACTACTAATTCTTGTAAGCAGTATATTTGCCCACTCTACATAGTTTATTTTGAATAGACATTTTCTTCCTAAACAGGCAAATCTGACCTCAGGAGGTAACTAACTGAACCTCCTGTGACCCTTAGGGAGTTCAGGTATAGTACCATCTATGACAGAGATGGGAATGAAACCCTGGAGTTCTGGGAAAGTCATCACGCATCAAGTACCTTCATGCGTCAATTGAAAGGCAGTTAACACTCTGTGGTTCTAGAGGTTTATAAAACATCAACTGCTTTTAGTCGAATAGAGCTTGGCAAAGTCGCAAACTGAAAGCAGGAGAAGAAAGAGAGAACGTAGTAAAAGAATTTAATGATCTGTTGACAAAGGCTTCCCACAACGTTTGGAAGACGTCATTCCACCGCCAGCTCCATTTCAAAATTATGTTTCTATTTACACTGCCCCACTGAAGCAGTCATCGGTAATTGGTGACATCAGCCATCCCGAACTGTGGTCAGTTTACAGATTAAGTTTTAGACGTGGCTGTTCAACAGCAGGGAGACAGACTGCGTTTTCACATCAGGTTCACCAGTTATGGGAAGTACAATGGACAACAATGGAAATGAAGGATTATAGAAAGCCGAGCAACTGTAAGGGGGCAGGAAGTACGCCAAGTTTCCCAATAACTCATCAGCCACTTTCATTCCCTTGAAGGAAAGCCAAGCTTACAGCTATACAGGGCATAACCCATCTGTAAAAAAAATTTTCACACAAAGACATCATAGGTTGCTTTCATCTACTGACCGCAACAGAGTTGGAGATATGAATTCAAGGTGCAGGAAAAGAGATTCCATCTAAACACTAGGAAGAATTTTCTGACAGTCAGGGCTGTTCGACAGTGGAACTGAAGAGTGGTGGGGTCTCCTTTTCTGGAGGTTTTTAAACAGAGGATGGGTGATCATATGTCGGGAGTGCTTTGATTGTGTGTTCCTGGTGGCAGGGGGTGGACTTGATGGCCCTCGTGGTCTCTTCTAACTCTATGATTCTAGGATTCTATGAATCTTGCACATTAGGCAGGCAAGATTCATATCTCCAACTCTGTTGCAGAGGTCATAGGGCGGACAGGCTAGGCTCGCATGATACAACCAGATCCACAACAACAAAACTCAAATTAAAACAGATGGTTTTATGTATGGAACATTTGCCTGGATAATGCTGGTTGTTATATTGGTATTATGCCTAATAAAGGTTTTATGTATGTAGAGTGGCAAACTGGCAACGTGCCAACCAACCAACCCAGGGGCGTAACGAGGCAAACCGGACCCCTGGGCAAAACCTGAGTTGGATGCCTCCCCACCATGGGCGGCCACCCCACCACGAACAAAAATTTTTTTTTTTGCACCAGGTCATTGGTGCCTGCAGGGGGTGCATTTTTAGACATATCGCCACCAAAATTTCAGTGTATCATCAGGAGACTGTCCTTATGCTACCCCCCAAGTTTGGTGCAGTTTGGTTCAGTGGTGACAAAGTTATGGACCCTCAAAAGGGTAGCCCCCATCTCCTTAGCTCCCATTGGAAAGAATGGGGGATGGGGGCACCCCCTTTGAGGGTCCATAACTTTGGCCCACCTGTACCAAACTGCACCCAACCTGCGGAGTATCATTAGGGCAGTCTCCTGATGAGACCCTGAAAGTTTGAGACTGTGCCTTCAGAAATGTGCCCCCCCCCCCCCCAGCCTGCAACCCCCATTGACAGCATGTCAGGGTATCATCTGGAGACTGCCCTAATGATATTCCCTAGGTTTGGTGCAGTTTGGTACAGCTATACCCTCAAAGGGTCCATAACTTTGGCCCCCCCTAAACCAAACTGCACCAAGCTTGGGGGGTGCCATCAGGACAGTCTTCAGATGATACCCTGAAATGTTGGTGCCGATACGTCAAAAAATGCGCCCCCTGCAGGAACATCCCAGAAATTTGTCCAAGAATCTTTGTTCTGCATTGAGTTTTCTGCATTGCTGTCAATGGGGGTTGCAGGCTGCGGGGGGCACATTTCTGAAGGATACTCATTTCTGAAGGAAGGATACTCATTTCTGAAGGATACACATTTCTAATGATACTTCCCAGGTTTGGTACAGTTTGGTTCAGGGAGGCCAAAGTTATGGATCCTCAAAGGTGTAGCCTCCATCTCCTATTAGCTCCCATTGGAAACAATGGGGATGAGGGCACCCCCTCTGGGAGTCTATACCTTTGGACTCCCTGAACCAAACTGCACCAAACTTGGGGGGTAGCATAAGGACAGTTTCCTGATGATACGCTGAAATTTTGGTGGTGATATGTCTAAAAATGCACCCCCTGCAGGCCAAAAACAGAAAACCACTGAAAATACCCAAAAACGAACCCTGCATTTTTGGTGCCCCCCACAAGGTGATGCCCTGGGCAGCTGCCCACCTTGCCCAATGGGCATTACGCCCCTGAACCAACCAGAGGCTGGAAAACTGAGTCAAACCCATTATGAAAAATTGCTCGTGTCTCAGCTACATGCGGAGATCAGATTTAACCATCTAAATGTGGATGCCTACAGGTTAAAATGAGCAGTCAGATTATCAAGAGGAAGACTTACCTCCATCTGTGGAATTTCTGAAGTAATCTTCACCACTTTCTTTTCTGCACCCCTAAAAAGGCAAACAAGATCGATCAGAGCCACACACATGGTTTTAGCTTGCCGCTCCCATCTGATGTGGACAAAAGTCTTTTAAACTTTCAATGGAATTTTGAAAAAATTATGCACACTGAAGCCATCTATGTTTAACGATTGGAGCACGCTACAAGGAGTGACCGCTGGATACAGGTTCCCCCTTTAATAGATAAAGGGTTTGGTACCTCCATGTTCCATCTGTAGCCAAGTCAGGATTTTTTGATGCCTGGAGTACCTGAAGGACGAAACCAGTAGTTCTCAACCTTCCGAATGCTGCGACCCTTTAATACAGTTCCTCATGTTGTGGTGACCCCCCAACCCTAACATTTATCTATTTTACAGATGGAGAACACTGATGCAGAGAGTCTTAGGCGACCCCTGTGAAAGGGTCGTTCGACCCCCAAAGGGGTCGCGACCCACAGGTTGAGAACCACTGGACTAAACTGACCCTGAGTGCCGATTCTGAGCATCTCATGTGGCATTCCCTCCAGCTTCTGCCACGTTACCATCAAAAGATAACCTGTATAATACATTCCACCTGGTTAAGTTCACTGACCAAAACTCGTCAGAGAAATTTTGAAAGATGCCAGGAGAAAGATGTGGGGGGGGGGGGGTTGGGGGGGTAGCTTGTGTCAAGGGAGGCAGCATGGCATAGCCCAATCTCAGCAGATCTGGAACACTAAGCAGGACAGGTAATTGGAAGAGCGACCAGCAAGGAAGGCTCTGCAGAAGAAAGCAATGGCCAACCACTTTTCCTTCTTACTTGACTTGAAATCCCCCTGCTGGGACCACCGTAAGACGGCTGTGAGATGGCAGTATTTTACACACAACTACAGCAATGGTGGTCTGTGTCCAAATACATGCTGTGAGGGCTCAAAGACACTTAAGATCAGCGACTAATTTCCACCTATCCCTGAGCCCTACTTTTCTATCTATATTAATATTAAGTATTAAGATGAAAAGTTTCTTAAGTCTTTGGAACTGCAAGGAAGGGGGGGCTGTGTTTTACCCTGAAATGAGTTTACCCTCTGCTCCGTTCACTTCTCCCTTCTCAAGGCCTTGTTGGATTTTGTAATTAGTTTTCTTGGACATGGTTTTAACCATTGTTTCTGCTGGACAAGAAAGTTTGTTATTATTTCCTGGAATAAACCTTTGACTGCTCTACGGAAGTAGTGTCTGGACTCCAGGGCTTGTGAATGCAACTTTCCAGAAACAGACCCAAGGGGGAGGTCTTCAAGTGGTGAGGTGAGTCCAGACCAGGGGTCTGCAACCTGTGGCTCTCCAGATGTTCATGGCCATGCTGGCAGGGGCTGATGGGAATTGTAGTCCATGAATATCTGCAGAGCCACAGGTTGCAGACCCCTGGTCCAGACCCTCCTAGCAAATTGAACTGCCCTCCCTCTGCCTGCAGCCTCGGAGGCTGAGTGTCAGCAGGGAAGACTAAGGCAAGGAGCAGCTAATTCCTACCTGATACAAGCTGATGCGTACAGCATGTGCTGGAAAACTAGTAAGAATGTGAGAAATTAGATACAAAATCAACAACTGCGATAAAATATTTCATTGGGTTATAAATAATATGTTTTTCAGACAAACACAGGGACATAATGCTAAGTTTATGCATATATCTAGGGAAATTACAGATAGGGAAATGTAAGAGAAAAATGTCATTGCATAAATTTAGTTTTGAAGGCAGAAAGAAAATCTTTTTAAAACCCCTAACGAGAAACTGCTCAACATACCCAAAAATACAGCCAGAAGAAACCTGATTATTCGGCAAGTCGGGTAATCAGCTGGGAAAATATGTGATAAAGTAATGTGCTGAACCTAAACAAGTCTAAGATTGCAATGAACTCTGGAAGGCAATATTTATATGCATGGGATTCTAGGACAAAAAGATCATGGGATGCAAGGGAAAAGCTCAAAAGTTTCAGGAAGCACCAGACAGGGTCTTGACCAAAAACGGTCTTCAGCCCTGCCCGAGCACTGATACACAACCAAGAAAACAAGTAGCTTGTTAGTTTCTCGCTGTTTTTTATATGCTGACGCCCCTGCCTGATTCTCAATTATCTCCATAGCGTTGAGAGGAATGAAATTATCTTCAACTCTGAGTAAAACAGATGTCATTCAACTCCTAAGCATGGGAAGAGAACAGGGTACTGACAAAGAATGAGGATTTTTTTCTCTTTTTCTCACAATACTAGAACCAGGGGGCATCCATTGAAAATGCTGGGGGGAAGAATTAGGACTAATAAAAGGAAACACTTCTTCACGCAACGTGTGATTGGTGTTTGGAATATGCTGCCACAGGAGGTGGTGATGGCCACTCACCTGGATAGCTTTAAAAGGGGCTTGGACAGATTGATGGAGGAGAAGTCAATCTATGGCTACCAATCTTGATCTTCCTTGATCTGAGATTGCAAATGTCTTAGCAGACCAGGTGCTCAGGAGCAGCAACAGCAGCAGCAGCAGAAGGCCATTGCTTTCACCTCCTGCAGGTGAGCTTCCAAAGGCACCTGGTGGGCCACTGCGAGTAGCAGAGTGCTGGACTAGATGGACTCTGGTCTGATCCAGCAGGCTTGTTCTTACGTTCTCTTAGGATTCGTTATCAAGAGACTTCCAAGAACATCACGGTCCACATTCACTGCTTCTCCTGCAAGTCAATGTAAGCTGGACGACTTATCCAAACTTCTAATTATTCAAGCATCTGACTATCCCTGTGCCGCCTAAATAAATGAGGCTGTACTCGGCATGTAATCACACACCACCAGCGCAACTGTAAAGAACCTCTGTCAGTTGTACACTGTGCAGTCTTCTCTAACCAGAAGCACCATGCCTGCGTTGTGTGCCCCCAAGGCTCTTTATTATTTTTTTTATGGCCGCACACTCACAAAAGGGCTGCTCTGTTGTAGTACACAGGAGAGCGATGGTTGACTTTTGGCCAGGTCAGCTCCTGCTCCATTTCAAACACACACTTCTTTAACAATGTGCGGTGGGAGCCAATAAACAGCCCGAACAAAAATATAATGGAGTGGGCGTGCTGGAAAGTTTATGCTCTGAAAACAGGGTTTTAGGCTTGCAAGGGAAAACAAAGGAGGAAGATACAAAGTTCGGAAGTTCCCAGGCTAAATGAAACAGCGTCCTCCTCCTCCAAACAGCTCCCATAAAACAGTGGGTCATAGCCTGACTCATTAAGGTCTCCCATTTAGAGAAATGGACGGCTTTTGTTCAAGATTCCTGGACAGTTTTCTCATTTTTATGCCCTGAAAGGTAGTAATGGTTTAATTACTTTTTCACAGGAAGCAATTCAGAACAGGAACCAGGGACTTGTCACCCCTGCAGCACTGCTGGCGGTTTGTGATGCGGAGAAAGGGCACCCCCTACTGCCTCGGAGCAAACACTGCACTACAGTTCACATCTCAGCCTCCCAATTCAAGCTCCAGTTGAATCAAATAGGATCTGGGCTAATTCTGTCATTATTGTATGGACACACTTTGCAACGCCGGGTATTTACATAAAAGACACAAATCAGCCATTGAAAACGGCAGCTGGTTTTGCTAACGTCAATCTAGAGCAATTACTTCTAATTTTTTTAATGCCATCAAGTCACAGCTGACACACGGCAACCCTGTAGGGTTTTTAAGGCAACAGATGTTGGGAGGTGATTTTGCCATTGCTTGCCTCCTCTTCACGGCCTTGGTATTCCTTGGAGGTGTCCCGTCCAAATACTTGCCAGGGCTGGCCCTGCTTAGGCTTCTGACACCTGATCAGGCTAGGCTGGAGCTAGTCCAGGTTACAGCATCTTCGACTTTACACCTGTGCAGAATACAGCACCAATCTTCCAAAGCACATATTGTGAATGTGGACATAACTGGAACCAACAACTGATTTTCCTGGGGCTGTATTTATTCTTTCATAGTATATACCAACTTCAATTACTGGTACTCATGTATAAACTAGCAACATTTGGGCACTAACACACTTAAGTCAGTCTGGTAGCTTAAAGGAATAAAAAAAAACAGCTCACAGAACTTGCGCCTCTTACCAATATCCTTCTGTTCGCATACATTAACAAGAAGCCAGATTTTACCCACTCAGTACACACTAGAATCTTCCAGTGACTATCCACAATGATAGATAAAAGAAAAGGGCAGTATGTTCTAATTTCCTAGGCACTGGGAAAGATACAACATAGGGTAAAATCAACAGGAATGCTGTTCATATTAATAGCGCTTCATCCCCCAGAGCAAACCAGTTGGCTTTTCTATGATCTGGCGGTGCCATTGTACAAGCCTAACTTCAAGAAACTCTCCGAAATGCAAGTTCCAGCTTAAAAGGAAAAAAAAGACCAGAAAGTGAGCTGGCCTTTATTCCAGCTATACTCCATCCACTGGGTATAAAAGCAAAATTAATAAAGGCGCTGAGATTTTAATACCCTGGATTAAACAGAAAACGTGATACTTACATCTGCAAACAGGGCTACACAGGAAAGGCTTGCAAATACTTTAAAATATATCCATGGAACTGAATACACTCACAGGGAAGGCCCTGTGCATCTGCCAGAGTCTGATAAGGATACTGAAAGTCATCGGGAGAGAGATCATATGAAAGCGCTCACAAAGTCTGCTATGTTTTGTTTATTTTAAATTCCCTTTTCTCAGAAATATTCAGGGCTTCTTTTGTAAAGGCAGTTGTTATGGGAGATGCCGGCTTACCCTGCTTGACCTCTTATCCCAGTTTGTGAGTTTGCCTGCATAACTGAATCAGGAACAGGCTGTGCACCTCTTTAAATGTGCGGTTGATGAATGGCATTGAGACAAATGGGCAATTTGCTTCTCAGCCTTTAAAGCATACCGTTGACACAGGTGGCCCCCTTTTTTTTACAACTTGCTTGCTCCTTGATGTAGAACGAACATGGCAAACTAAGCTGTGTATCTTTGCTTTGTCTTTGTAGATGGGGAAGGGGTGCGAACAGTTTCCCTGAAGGCTCAGCAGAAGCGAGACTGAGATGCCATGCTTAAAACATATGGTGAGAAAGATGATGGAAATGGTGAGATGGCAGGAAGTGCGATAATATTAACTCGGGCGGGGGGGGGGGGGGGAGGGGATTCACACTTGTATCCTACAGAAGCTTTGAGACAAAGATCGAGGGCTGTGACTTTTATGCAACTGCATTATGAAGTCATTAATTAACTTTAAGGAGGGAATTTCTTCTTTAAAAGATGAGCTTCTAGTTCTAAAAGTTGCAGGCAGACTTGAGAGTGCAAGCAGTGCCCAATCAAATCACAGACAAGAGGTAGAAAAAAGTTTTTGCTAGAGTTAGCTCATGGAGTTTCAACTGTCTTGCATTCTTCCTTATCGCTTTTCCAAGACTAGCAGAAGCAGCACAAATTTTTCAAAATGCAAGAGTCCACTTCCCATCATTCATGCAGGCTACATACATTTTTTTTTCTGGTGCAGAATGTGTTGCCTTGATGCAAAATTCCGATTCTTAAAAGAACGTGCAGAATTTACAGAGCCCTTGAAACTGTTGGACCACATTACCAAAAACACAGATATATTTGGTGAAAGTGGTAATTGCATCAAGTAAAACACACACATTTATATTAAGAATTGCATCCATCTGGTACTCTACAAAAGAGATATCTGATGAATGAAAGAACCAGCAGTTTTGCCCATTTCCATGTGATCTATATTAAGCTTAATTTCTAGGGCTACAGAATATTCTGTGACTCTATTCTGCTAATAGCAGAGACTTCTTCTTGTGCTGTAAGATTCTGCTGCTAGTGCAGCAGGGGTCTGCAACCTGTGGCTCTCCAGATGTTCACAGACTACAAATACCATCAGCCCCTGCCAGCATGGCCAATTGTTTCAAAATACAGCTGTTATATTATCTACTGCCCTCCCTGATCTATTCTACTACAGATCTGGATTTGCTCTCTTCCATGTAAGAGCCTAAGAAGTTAGCTAATGTTCATAAGATGAACGTTACTTCACAGCAGAGACAGCATTCAGATGACAGAGATATACAAACTCAATAGCTTGCTTATGAATGATAATTACACTTCAGCTGATTTCTCCTTAGGCATTTCTTCTTTGACAGGGGTGCCTACTGGCTTCTGTTCTTCCTCCTGCAATACAATCACACAAAGAGAAAGGTAAACCTGGAGAAGAGGAGCTTCACAAGAGATGCTAATGTGGACGATAGATGTGATGACCAACCAAGTACTGCATGTTGCTTTGGAAGGAAGCCCCACCATGTTCGAAGGAACTTGGGATATGAATGGAACTGCAGAATTGTAGCATTCCAACACCTGCAATCATTTCCTTGGGCTCAGAAAAATGCTTGCATATATTCAAAAATAAAAATTGTCCCACTGGCTACACATTTTGTGCATTTCAATCAACGCTTGTATGTTTTTTTCATTCGATCCATGCTTAATAAGCCATTTTACAAACCAACGAAATGGATTCTAGTAGACTTACAAGAAAATTAAACCTTAAGAGGTAGATGCTCTCTCCCACCTTTTTTTCAATGATAAAACAGACATCTCATAACAGGTAATGTGATAAGATACTGCGCCCACAACTCTTAGTAAACAAGATGTGAGCCGTCAAATAATACAGAATTCTTCACGTTGCAGAAAACAGCTCCAAACGGCCTGACATAATATTCTAGGTGTTTTCAAAATATTTATGCTGTTCCAGAAGTTGGCCCAATACACAATAAGCAACATCTTTCTTTTTTAATGCTAAAATGGCAAACATACTAAAAAGCTCAGAGCAATTGGTGCTGTAGGTAATTCTTGAGAGCAGATAAGTGCACTTTGTTATCTCACAGTGTTAAGATTTCATCTTCAAAAAAACCCCTTAATGTCAATATAAAAATTTCAACAGGTTGTTTCTCTTAGAGCTGAAAATAGAGGAGACAGAAAAACTGTGATGAGTTCTGCTGGGATTCTTAAAAGTGCGAGGTATGTGTGTGGGGAGAGAGTATATTGGTCTTTGGAATATGCTGCCACACGAGGTGGTGATGGCCACTCACCTGGATAGCTTTAAAAGGGGCTTGGACAGATTGATGGAGGAGAAGTCGATCTATGGCTACCAATCTTGATCCTCTTTGATTTGAGATTGCAAATGCCTTAGCAGACCAGGTGCTCAGAAGCAGCAGCAGCAGCAGAAGGCCCTTGCTTTCACATCCTGCATGTGAGCTCCCAAAGGCATCTGGCGGGCCACTGCAAGTAGCAGAGTGCTGGACTAGATGGACTCTGGTCTGATCCAGCAGGCTCTTTCTTATGTTCTTCTATTTGAGTTGGAAGGATGGGGGAAAACAAGTTCAGCTTTTACTCTTTTCTCTAATTGTCTCCATGGAGCTATTTGGTTTACAGGAAGAAGCCTATAGCTATGCTGAAGTTCTAAGCTCCATGAGTATATTTAACATAAGAACAAGCCTGCTGGAACAGACCAGAGTCCATCTAGTCCAGCACTCTACTACTTGCAGTGGCCCACCAGATGCCTTTGGGAGATCACATGCAGGATGTGAAAGCAATGGCCTTCTGCTGCTGTTGCTCCTGAGCACCTGGTCTGCTAAGGCATTTGCAATCTCAGATCAAAGAGGATCAAGATTGGTAGCCATAGATCAACTTATCATCCATCAATCTGTCCAAGCCCCTTTTAAAGCTATCCAGGTTAGCGGCCATCACCACCTCCTGTGGCAACATATTTAAAGAGGGAGAAACAGATTTAAATACCACAGGATGTCTAAACATAAATCGTTTGTCACTACATATAATTGGCCCTTAGTTGGTCTGTGCCCCCAAATGTGCACTCCGTCACTAACTGCACGATGCTCTAAATGAACAATGTAAATCCTGGTCCAGGAACATCATACAGGAATAAGAGCCAGAAGGTCACATTGTCTTCCTTAACGGAGGACCCATCGTGGTCAACTTCTGGCTTCACAGGCAATAGAAACATGGCAAGCAGCATCTAGAACTGGACATTTCTGGCTAGGAACCAGATCAGTCTTAAATCATTTCGCCTCCCCTCATCAGTTTTTCCCTGGTGTTTTCTAGAGGACGAAAGATAAGACTATGAAATTCTATGGAGTGCCGCAAACACGAGAACAACACAACAAACAATTTTGGGGGGGGGGATCCAGTTTTTGTAGCCTCATTTGGAGTACTATAGGGCATGACCAGAAAAGTCTATAAATGTGGCTTTCTCCTGCAGTCATTCTGAAGAAGAACACAAGGAATAGAATTTTCATATTCTGGAACTGATTCTCCTTTAAAAGAAAGCAAGTTTCTAGCTTACAGGACTACAAAGATATGCTTGAAACCACATGGGCAATTGTCTATAACAGGGATCTGCAACCTGCAGCTCTCCAAATGTTCATGGACTACAATTCCCATCAGCCCCTGTCAGCATGGCCAATTGGTCGTGCTGGCAGGGGCTGATTGGATTTGTAGTCCATGAACATCTGGAGAGCCGCAGGTTGCAGACCCCTGGTCTATAACATCTTAAAAGAATGGAAGGAGAGCCTGAAATAATAAACTGAGAGGGTTCAGTTCCCTGTATTTGCTTCTCCCAAGATTATACTAATCTACTGAATTCAAGTCATAGAACCTGTCTTTTTGGAACACAAACTGTGAGTTAACTTTGATTTAGTCGGGTCCAGAATAGCTAAAGAATCATTGGCTCTTTTGGAGGACATTTATTTCTGATCTTTTGATATTCCTCCTAGAAGTCCTTTTGGGTAGCTGTCAGGGACGACACAGGCAACTGAACTATTTTGTGCAATTGATCTGGGGTTCACAGAGCTTTTTAAACAGTTGCATCTAGACCAGGATGTGTGAATATTTGAGTTGCAGCCCAAACTGAGTCACAAACATGAGCGAAAGGGTCACATACCAACATGCTTCTCCTCCATCCGATCACACTGACTTGCTGGATTAATGCAGGCATTACACGATAGGAGTGTAAAGGTTTCTTTGAAGATATGTATGTTGGCTGATTAGCTATTATTAGCTGGTTAGCTTGTAGATATTTTCATCATGTGGATAGGAGATATTTTTCATAAAGGGTACCATTAAACTGAAGCAGTACTGACACCCGTGGCAGTTTAGTCTACACTGGAGTACCTCATCATCTACCCAGAGGATGGATACATCGGTAGCTCCAGCTTCTCCAGTTCAGAGATTACAATAATCATTATAAAGTTCACTATTATTGCTGTACTTGCTCATTTAAGGTTTATGTGGTCTTATGTGTATTACATTGAAACAGCTTTGCATTGTTTCTTAATAGACAGAAGCTATGACCTTTTTTAATGAGTTATATTTAATTATGTTGAGATTACATACAGCAATACAAACAAACTCTGATTTAACATTTATTGTTTACTCAAACTCCATGAGGTGTAGCTGATTAGATACCACAGATTGCTTTTGGGGGGTGCATTGTTTATTTGGGATTAATGCAGGCATTCGTGATTTCTGAGGTCAAATGAGTAACATTCACCCAAGACAAAAGAATGTCCAGTCGTCCATTAAACTCTGGATCAACATGAAAAGGCAGTCATGCTTATACAAACTTCTGATTATCTGAATCATTTGAATTTTTGGAAGGAACTGGGATGGCCAAAATTGCGCTGCACTTTTACAGTGATCCACAAACTCTGACTCATCAGCCCACATCTCAACAGAAAACCTGTCGTAAATTCATATTTCTATTTAAAAAATCTGCTCCATTCTACTTGCTCTAGCTACATTTTGACTCCTCAACCAGATGCGTTTTTAGATGTTCGTAGGACGAATTTAGATTTTGCAAGGTTAATATATAGAACATCAAATCCAAGCCAAATATGAGAGACATTCAGAATAATTTCATTGTGCAATCTCCTGAATGACAGGGAGAAACACCTAGGCCCATTCCGTACGGGCCCCCACAGCGGCTGCACACCGGTATATATGATGCCGGTGTGGCCCCAAGGCCGTTCGCATACTAAGGTGCAAACGGCCTCAGAGCGGCTGCGGCCCACGGAGGCGCTTCCGTTTTGTTTCCCCATACTTATCTTCTCTCCCTGCGGAGCTCCACAGGGACAAGGAGACACGCCCATGTTGCTCTGCAACCCCTGGGGGTCGAAGAGCAGCATGGGCGTGTCTTCTTGACCCCATGGAGCTCTGCAGGGAGAGAAGGTAAGTGTGGGGAAAACAGGAGGCACCTAAAAGAGGTGCCTCCAACCTGGTGCCATTTGTACGGCACCGACTGGGAAAGGCTGTTTCCCAAAAGCCTCACTCAATGAAAACAAAGTTTCCCCACCAGTTGGGGGGGGGGGCGCAGAGCACAGCGCTGCTTCGTTTTGAAGGTGGCAGCCGTGTGAACAGCATCCCTGGAACAGTGTTTTTACCATTCCAGGGGCACTGTTTTTGGCCTGGGCGGAGTAGCCCTTACACTAAGCAGGACAGTCAGTTTCTTCACTATTCTTAAAATACCACAATCTTTTAAGATAGACAAATACACAAGCAGCACAATCTTATGTGGAATTAATTCTAAGGCCCTTACATTTCAGCGGGATTTAGACTGAAGGTAATTCCACACAGAACTGTATTGCTAGTCTCCTTAAAGCATTCATGAAATAAGTCTATCTCTTACAGCACATCATCTAAAAACAAAATATTTATTCATTTTTATGGGTAGTCTATTCCAGATAATAATTCTGGTTATCTGAAAAACTAATTTTGCCACGTCTAATGACAAAGTGCAAATGTAAAAAGAGCCATTCACATTGCATCATTAGAGGCATGGCAAATTAAATCAGCACTTGGTATGATAAATCTATAAATCATCAAAAGTACATGATTTATTGGAGAGTCATGGCTAATTACTAAACACCAATAAAATATGGGTTATGTGTATCACATATACAATCACTCTGGTTTTCTAGTCACAAGTATTATTTAACACCAGTTTTAAAAAATATCCCTAGTTACAAATTTGACAAGCAGCTACATCAGGTATTACCACAAAACATTTTTAAGAAATTAAACCAAATAAGACCTGTGGATCTAAACATGATGTTACTTGCCATTATGCTACTAAAGTGATAGTAATACGGATCTCTATAGAAATGTTACTTAAGGAATGACATAAGCTGCACTATTAACTATTACCTAGCACTATTAACTATTACCTAGCAACTATTACCTCTGTTTCTTCACCCAAGACATCTTCTTCATTCGCCTCATCTTCAGCTAGAAGGTAGGAAAGAAATTGAAACAGTTACTAATTAAAATACTTTTGGTATGATGAGTGTACTAAAATTCTAGTCGTTAGACAGTGGAATTCTTGATACAGGACAAGTAATCCAAATTAATTTTGTTATGTTATTTCAGAATCTTTCAAAACCACCTCAAACTTACGACACCAGGGATGTGAGCTTTCCAGGAAAACCTGCTCAAAACCTTTTTCTGATATAAAATTAAATAGTTAAATCATATGAGCAGAGGCAGGCTTGAACATATCACGTGCAAGCCAGTACTGTGCACAGGCACTACTGTTTGTCCCTGTTTCACATCCCACATCCAGCCCACTGAACATTATGGATCTGTAGCAGCACAACAGCCCTGACAATTACAGGCAAGGTATACTTACAAAAATGGGGTAGAAGATCTTCCACAAAAAATATTGCATTAAAAACTGTGTACCCCACATTGTTGTAGGAAATCAGAAGTATACACTCATTTTACTCATACAATTCAAAGTGAATAGTATCAAAGTAACTGGTTACTGTCAACAACACATACAAACATTAATAAAATCAATCCATAACAGTAGAAATATATTCGGCATGCTGCAAGTCTATTAGAAAGAGTACCACGGAACATTCTTCAGTGGCAGCTAGCGCTGGTTTTTTAGGATACACACTTTCATTATTTAGGCTGAGCATCTCATTGTTTTTCTAACACTCCCAATGTTGGTGTCAGGAGGCCTGTTATTATGGGGATTTTGCTATTGCTGCTTTCGGTATGCTGGGGGTGGGGGTGGAATGGGTTAATGGCATTTCTAACTGACTTGCAACTGTCTGCTGAATGATGTTATACTGTACCAGGTGCTGCTCAAGGTCAGTGCCTAACCATTTCTACTGTTATCTCTTTCACAGTTCCTTTTGGGTACACTTTCCCAGGATGGGGGGTGCAAGCTACTTTAACTACTGGGTTTTGTGCGGGCAAACCTCAGTTCTGGCATGACCAGAGAAGATCCTCAATACTCAATAAACAACTGTTTATTGTTCGTTTCAGTTTTTGGGATTCTGACATTATGCCAGAACTCCTCTTAGGTTGAGTTTCATGCTGCCATACATTGCTGGAATTTCACCTTCTACTTTTACAACTTTTATCAAGGACTTTTCCTACCAGTATGATCTCTTCGGAGACCCAGCCAGGGGGTGCGTCTGCAGCTGCAGAAAAGGGTGCCCTATTCCTGAGGACTTATCAGGAACTTCAGATTCAGCCCCAGATGCCACTTGGAGGTGCAACAGGCAGAGAAGCCCCTACCCCAGGTGGATTTTTTGGACTTTATCAACCAGCTCATGACTGCCCCGTTAGATGGCTCACAGGGAGTCACCGTGCGTCGTTGTCGGGGTCTGGACTATTGAGATTCACAGCCTTTGGGTTTTGACAGTGGAACATGGGCTACCGCACTTTTGGCTGGAAATAAGTCGTTACCCGGCTGCCCGTCAGAAGGGGCTGATTCATCGGAAGCAGAAGCTTGGCGGATACTTCAGGCGTCGGAGGAGGCCTGGGATTCGGAGTGTGAGGAGTACCGTCGGGTTCTGCACCATATGGAACGAGATATGGAACACCTGTGAACTGCCCTTGTCCAGGCAAGCCAAGTAGCTCCTGCTCCTGAAGCTGGAGCAACCACAGCGCCAGCTACCCCAGCACCAGTTCAGCCTGGCCAGTCACCACCAGCCCCGGCGCCTGCCCCGGGACCCGCCCCTGCGCCAGCACCAGCTCAGCCTGCTCAACCGGCACTGGCCCCAGCTCCAGCTCCTGCTCCAGCACCAGCGCCAGCCCAGCCTGTCCAACCCGGACCCGCTCCGACCCCGGTTCCACTACCAGGCCAGCCGCCTCTTCAGCCGGCCCCAGGAGGGGTCCCCCTGCTGCCAGCTGCACCTGCTCCGTTACCAGTCCCACCCCTGATGCTGCCGTTCATGCCACCAGGATGGGGAGCTCCAGGAGGTGTGTTGCCGAACTTTGCACCATATGGGGTAGCTCCCCCTCTGTTCATGCCTAGGGTCCGGCTGACTACTCATTTTGATGGGACTCAGGACTTACTCCCGGCTTTCCTGGTGCAGGTCAATACCCACATGTTGCAATATGGACGGCAGTACCTGAACGATTTTGAATGTGTTTGTGAGATTGGGTCAATGCGGCAAGGCAAGACCCCATTTGCTGAGTTTGTGGAAAACTTCCGCACCGTGGCTAGTAAGATCCAGGATTGGGATGATCCTGTAAAAGTTTTCACTTTCAAGAAAGCTCTACACCCAGACTTGTTAAGCTGAGCTCTTGTTTGGGATAGTCCTCAGACTCTGATGGAATAGATTGTACTCGCGGGAACTGCGGATGCCCGAATGCGTGAGGCAGCCACGTTGGGAGTTCAGGTCGGGCGGTCCCCGACTGCCCAGCCACGCCGGGGGGGGGGGGTGCCCCTAGTCCTAAACCGGCCCGCCCTGCTCCTCCGAAGCACCAGATCTCAGTGGAAGAAAATGCCTGCCGCCGCCGCCTAAATCTCTGCCTGTATTGCGGCGGGGAGGGCCATATTGTGGCGATTTGTCCCGCCAAGTGCACCCCCACTCCAGCCACTTCTACTCCGGTTGCCAAGCTGGCCAAGATGTCTAAACCGCTGCCGAAAGGGGGCACCCGTGCGGCGGCTCCACACACTGATGCGGGGGAACAGCCGATTCCTTGGGAACCTCCCAAGCCAGAGCGGGTGAGTGAAGCCATAATTCTGCCTCTTGTTCTAACTAACGGGCCCGGCTGCCTGAAGATGTCCAGGCCCTTGTGGATACCGGCTGCTCTCACTGTTTAATACATCCCCGCTTGGTGGAAGCACTTGGGCTGCAGCCTGTTCTGTTGAAAGAGACTATCCGGTTTGACCAAATGGATGGCAGTCCGATGGGCGGCGGTCCTATTACCTCTCGCACCCCAAAGATTCTGGCCAATTGTGAGGGACATTGGTAACGCCGTAGCTTCATTATTGCCCCCATCTCTCAATACCCCGTGATATTAGGACTGTCTTGGCTTGTGGATCATGACCCGTCAGTGAAATGGTCTCAATGTGTTTTGACTTTTACCGATCCGCCTTGTGGAGCCCACATGAGCCCTGATCCCCCCGAACACTTGCTGCCTCCTCCAGAGGGACTCGCTTGCGCTCTGTCCCAACCTTCTGTTAACCCTGAAATTCCCTCACCGTACCGGGACTTATAGCAAGTGTTTGAAGAGACTAAGTGTAATTCCTTGCCGCCCCATTGTGATACTGACTGTAAAATTGAACTGGTCCCTGGAGCTAAACTGCCCAAGGGACGGCTATATCCCATGAGCCCTGCTGAGGATACCGAGTTACAGGCGTTCCTGGGTAAGAATTTGGCGCGCGGGTTCATTCGGAAGGCGCACAGCAGTTTTGCGGCCCCGATTTTGTTTGTAAAGAAAAAGGACGATTCCCTGCAGCTTTGTACTGACTACAGGGGTTTGAACGCTGTTTCGGCCTCTAATAAATACCCACTACCCTAATCAAGGACTTACTTGCGAATCTCGGCTCAGGGCACATTTTTACCAAGTTGGACTCACATGAAGCCTATTAACGGGTGCGAATGGCTGAGGGCCATGAACATTTGACTGCTTTTAATACTCGCTATGGACAGTATGAGTATTTAGTCATGCCTTTTGGGCTCTCCGGGGCTCCCGCCGTGTTTCAAGTCTGATCAATGGGATTTTGGATGACTTGTTGTTCAAAGGGGTTGTTGTTTATTTGGATGATGTTCTGATTTACTCCCGTGATGAGGAATCTCATATTGCTTTGGTCCACAAAGAAATGGACCCTGCCAAGATTGCTGATGTAATGACATGGCCCCCTCCTCGGACTCGTAAGCAACTCGTCTTTTCTGGGCTTTGCCAATTTCTACCATGACTTTATCCCTCACTTTTCCCCCTTGGCTCTCCTTTTGACTGATCTCTAACGTACCAAGGAGAAAGGCCCTGCAGCTTCCCGCCCTGGTGCTCCATTGGTTTGGAATCCAAACTCTTCTTCTTCTTCCGCAGGTTTTCGGGTGCTGAACTTAATTGGACTGTTGGTGATAAGGAAACCTGTGCTATCAAGGTTGCTCTTACTGTGTGGAGGCATTTCTTAGAGGGAGCGGAGCACCCCTTTGAGGTCTGGACTGATCATAAAAATCTGGCTGCACTTTGCTCTCCGGGCCGGCTGTCCGCTAAACAGATCCATTGGGCGGACTTTTTTACACGCTTTCGTTTTACAGTTCATTTTTTCCTGGGCAAAACCAACCGTTTGGCAGACGCCCTGTCCCACTAGCTAGAGGGGGAGGAGCACAAGGCGGATCCACTGCTTTCCTGCACTATCCTTACCCCCAACAACTTGGGCTTGGGTGTTACCCGGTCATAGGCAAAGGCGGAGCCCCCACCATCAGTATCTCCTCCCGAACACCTTCTCTCCGCCTTCTTGGAGGCGGGAAAGTCCCCAGTGTCTCTTACGGAGGGAGGCGATGGTTTAGTATTACTTGACGGCATTTGCTGTCGTGGCTCGCTGTTGTATGTTCCGCCCCATCTACGTTCTCAAATCTGCCACCAGGGGCACGATTCCAAGTCGGCTGGTCACTTTGGCTTTGTAAAAACTTTGCATTTGCTTCGTAGACAATTTTGGTGGAAAACCATGCGTAAGGATATTGAGGCTGTCCTATCTGTGCTATGGCGAAAACAATTCCGGAAAGGTCCCAAGGATTATTGCAGGACATTACGCTGCCCAGTAGGCCCTGGCAGGTGATCTCCATGGATTTTATTACGGACTTGCCTTTGAGTCATGGCAAAACGGTGATCTGGACTGTAGTTGATCTGTTCTCTAAGCAGGCCCATTTTATTCCTTGTACCTCCATTCCCACTGCTCAGAAGCTGTTCATGCTGCATATTTACAGGTTGCATTCTGCCCCCAAGAAAATAATTACGGACAGGGGCAGTCAATTTGTATCCCGCTTTTAGAGGGCTTTCATGAAGTTGTTGGACACTGAACAAGGGTTGTCTTCAGGCTACCACCCCCAATCTGATGGGGAGTCTGAGATGTCCAACCAGACTTTGGAACAGTACCTGAGGTATTATGTGAACTATCAGCAGGATAACTGGGTTGATCTGTTGCCTTACGCGGAATACGCTTACAATAACTCAGTTCATAGTAGTACGGGCAAGACTCCTTTTGAGGTGGTTCATGGTCGTTCAGCTCACCCTCTGCCCATGCTTCAGTCAGGGGACGCCCCTGGACCCGAGGTTAAGGAATGGATGCAATCCGTTGCTGATCAATGGCCTCCTATCTTGAAAGCACTTCAGGAGGCTAGAGACTCATATAAGCGACTGGCCAATAAGCGCAGACACGACTTCCCCCTAGTGGTGGGAGATATGGTGTACCTCTCCACCAAGAATCTCCGGGACATACATCAGCCCTCAAAACTGAGTGCGAAATATATTGGGCCCTTTAAGATTGTCAGGGTGATGAACAAAGTGACTGCTGAACTGGAATTGCCTAATGCTTTGCATAAAATACACCCTGTGTTTCATTGCAGCTTACTGAAGAAGACGTGTTCCCTGAATGTCTGGCATCCAGAGAAGAAGATTCCTCCTCCAGTTCTGTTTAATGCAACTAAACATTATGAACTCTCTGATATTCTTGATTCTCGCATCTATCAAAACCGCTTGCAGTATTTGGTCTCTTGGAAAGGTGGTTTACCTGGGCAGAATCAGTGGATATTTGCTGAGAACGTCAAAGCCCCCCCACCTCGTTAAAGCTTTTCATCAAAACTGCCCAAGCAAGCCGGGGGGAGGGCCCTAGAGGGAGCGGAATGTCAGGAGGCCTGTTATTATGGGAATTTTGCTATTGCTGCTTTCTGTATGCTGGGGGGTAGTGGAATGGGTTAATGGCATTTCTAACTGACTTGCAACTGTCTTTTGAATGATGTTATACTGTACCAGGTGCTGCTCAAAGTCAGTGCCTGATAATCTCTACTGTTATCTCTTCCACAGTTCCTTTTGGGCGCACTTTCCCAGGATGGGGGGTGCAAGCTACTTTAACTACTGGGTTTTGCGCGGGCAAACCTCAGTTCTGGCATGACCAGAGAAGATCCTCAATACTCAATAAACAACTGTTCTTATACATGAGTTTGTTTCAATTTTTGAGATTCTGACTTTTGGAAGTATCTGAAGAACTACAAACGCTATTGTCATTTCAAGGAATCTCTTATCCTCTGTGCAGCTTACGGAGTTAAGATCCTGTCTGTTACATGTGCTGTTGCAGGAGGCTGGAAATGGTGCTATACCAGCCTAAGATCAACTGGAGTGCAAACGGGAATAGACCAGAGCCCGGACTGGAAAGACTGGCAAATCTTTCCTGTTTCTCCACTCCCCTTCTGTAATTTTCCAGATAAATATGACAAAAATATTTTCTTTCCACTGCATTTGAAGAAGTGAGCTCTGATGCAAGAAAAATGAATGCTGTAATAAATGCTGTTAGCCTTTATGGTGCTGCTGGACTTTTGTTTTAGTTTGATATGAAAATAGTTTGGAAGATACAGCATGTAATAGGACCAGTGAAGGTTCCAGCCTGGTAGAATGTTGCTTTATAAAATCAGGAGTATATTAAATATAAAGGATAAATTCACACAGTGAACTGTCTATTAACTCCCAGACCAACACGACCAACACCAAAGGTGCACAACTTTATAAGATCAAGCTCAATCAACTGACAATCTGAACTCGATAATTATTCAGGAGAGGGGTGATAAACTATAGAAGTGAAAGGGGGCAGATTTTTGCCCAACATGTGCCACAAGGGTCTGTCATTACATTTGTAAAACACAAAAGGAGTTCTAGCATAAACAATAAGCACTCTGTGGTTAAGAACACCATCCTACAAATTCAGCATCAACCCCTGCCTTATGTGCTCTTCCAAACATACTCTTCTTTGGAAACAAACACTTATCAGTAGGATGTTGTGGGTTTTCTGGGTTGTATGGCCGTGTTCCAGTAGTATTTTCTCCTAACGTTTCACCTGCATTTGTGGCTGGCATCTTCAGAGGATCTACTACTGCTGGAACACAGCCATACAACCCAGAAAACCCACAACATCCTAGTGATTCTGGCTGTGAAAGACTTCGACAATTCAGTAAATACTCTCAAGGTTGCAAGGACAGATCACCCTACACCAGGGGCCTTTTCTGGCATCCACCAAGTGTTTTTAGGAAGTAGGCGGGACCAGACAGGGCTTCTGCCCAGCAAGGTTTCTTATTGGCTGCGTGGATTTTTTTGCATGTTGCTTTAGCAGCAGCTGCCACCGCAGCACAAGGATCTACACTGTGTTACAGAAGTTAAGCTGCGGCAATCATGTTGTGGCTGGTTCTGCCTCTGGAGGGAGCTATTTTGTTGCTGCACCAACCATGCCAACCTTTTCCAAATGTGCATACGGGCTCAAGAATCTTGGCAACCCCTGCCACAGTAAGCAATAGTAGAGGGGTCAGTGTTCCCACTACCCTGCACTTGCGAGTAGCAGCAGGGATTTGCTCAAGGATTAATGGTATGACCTTGTGTAACTATCAGCCTAGGAGAGCACTTCATCCCAAGTCACAATTAAGTCCTGTCTAAGCAGTTGTAAAGGAACAGGAAAACCCAAACAGTTGTGACTTGGATCTACAGTCGTGCCTGTGAGGAAGGAGGACATGCAAATATGTGAGGCAGAGAAATTCATGATAAGAATGAACAGGGGAGAGGCAAGAGGCTCAGAATTGTTGGACCAAGTGAAGGACTGACCAAGACTGCTCTATGGAATTAACCACCTACTGATTCCCCATGCCAACTGCTGGCTGCTCTGATTGTCTATGGCAGGGGTCTGCAACCTGAGGCTCTCCAGATGTTCATGGACTACAATCCCCATCAGCCAGGGCTGATGGGATTTGTAGTCCATGAACATCTGGAGAGCCGCAGGTTGCAGACCCCTGGTCTATGGCCAACTCCTCTCTCTGGATTCCTTGGCCTCGCCTCAACTATCAGACACAGTGGACACTGAATCTTGGGCTTATGGAGAATATTATTTACAACTCCCTGACCGACCTAGTACTTCACTCAGGCAAAACAATATGATTAGAGGTAATGTGAAATAGGGGATGGGAAGGTATCTGTTAACTTATGTGCTTCAACAGCTAAGAGATTAGGACCCAACCAATGAATGAAGATGGTGAATGTAGATTTATAACCCACTTTCCTCAACCATAAGGAATCTCAAGGTGGCTTACAAACCTCTTCCCTTTCTTTCCCCACAGGACACCTTGTGAGGCAGGTGGGGGTGAGAGAATTCTGAGGGAACCATGACTAGCCCACGGTCACCCAGCAGGCTTCATGTGAAGGAGGAGGGAAACAAATCCAGTTCAGCAGATTAGAGTCTGCCACTCACGTGGAGAAGTAGGGATTCAAACCCGGTTCTCCAGATTAGAGTCCATCACTATTAACCACTACAGAATGCTGGCTCTGGATTCTTATTACTGCCTAGCTTGTTCTCGTTCATGCCTCAGTACTGTTGGAAATGGCTGCTTATTGGATGTCAAATATATACAGTGGAACCTTGGTTTTCATTGCCTTCAGTTTTCATCGGTTTCGGTTTTCATCGATTTTTTCAGTGAAAAAATTTGTCTCATTTACATCGATTTGCCTCGGTTTTCATTGATTTGCAATAAGGTGCAGAGGTTTGTGGAGAAAAATCACCCAGACAAAGCTGTTACAGGCCATGTCTGCGACTTGTTTAATGACAATGTCTTGCCCCGTTTCAGACAAATCTTCAAGAGGTGTCAGAAACAGACCTCTTTGGACAGCTTTCTGGTGCGACATTGGTCCACTGGCTCTGAAGCTGGTCCTATTGTTATTGTTTGTTACTGTTTTCAGCATTCAACACTATGTTTACTCACCAAAAAATGTGTTTTTGGTATGTTTTTTGGAGTGCCTAGAACTGATTAATTGGATTTACATTGATTCCTATGGAAAAGTTTGCCTCGGTTTTCATCGGTTTCGGTTTTCATCGATTCTTTTCGGATGTATTACCAACAAAAACCGAGGTTCCACTGTTATTAGATTTATATGGCACACAACAGCTGTGAAATTAGGGGCTACAGAGGAGAAAAAGTATTGTCTGTAATCTCTCAAATCTCCCCAACCCGCTGCTTTCTAAGGTAATGCTCTTTACCACTGTTATACGGTCACAGGCCAGCAGTTGCTTTCTATGAAATTCTGGAAATTCCCAAGAAATTCTGGATGCAGAATGCTGTTTTCAACTGTATGGGGATTTCTCCATATTAGCTGTGCCTGGTGCAACCTCTGGATATGCACTTGACTTGCAGGATTTGAAGCTGCCTCTCTTAGCTTTAAGGCAATATTGTGGGCCTCAATACCAATATTCCTGACAGAGCCTGGAATATATCAAGGCAACCTGATCTTCCACATCCTTAGGACTCTAACCAAGGGTTCAAAGTGACAGTGATGATGAAGGAACACACTGAGAGCTGTCAGCAACACAGCTGTGACACTGACACTGGGAGTAGGGAAGGCAGGCAGCAAGGAGGCCACAAGCTACCTCCAAAGAAGGGGGGGATCCGCCTTTGGGAATGGCGTGCTGCCGGGTTCGCTCTCCCCAGGGCACTTACAGCGGCAGAGGGGCAATCACGCCAGCATGCAGCCACCACAACCCATCACTGGAACACGGTGCTGGGTGATGCATTAGCATCCCAGAGCCCCTGCTGCTGACAAACCAGGGGCAGGCTAGGGGTCAAGGCAGGAGCTGAGCTTAGTCGGCTCCCTCCTGGCCTTTGCCAACGGGCCACAATTTGGACTTAAGCTACTCTTTTGGGTGGCCCATGGAGACTTTGTGGTGGTGGGGAGACTTCTGCACTCTGCAAGCCTCTTCAACGCTACCGAGAAGCCTATATGGGAGCAGCAGGGCAGTGCTACGTCGATGTGGCAGCCCACCACCTCCCATTTAGATGGGGCTGCAAGAGGGTTTTCTAGGCTCAGGCTGTGATTAATGAACGTGCTAAATGTTTGTGGCTATTTCAAAGCCTGTAGGCATCACTGGTGTTTGGGAAGGTTAGGTTTAGACTCCTTCCCCTTCTGCTGTCATCACTATTGGTGTTTGTGGCCTATTGGACCTACCTGTTTCCTTAGGGCAGTTGTTGTGCCCTTTGTACTCACTTCAGCTAGCTCAGGGGTCTACAACCTGCGGCTCTCCAGATGTTCATGAACTACAATTCCCATCAGCCCCTGCCAGCATGGCCAATTGTAGTTCATGAACATCTGGAGAGCCGCAGGTTGCAGACCCCTGAGCTAGCTGTTTGTCATTTTGGTTTGGTCTTTCTTCCTTTTTCCCCTGGGAAGGTGTCCCAGGGGAAAACATTGGTGTTTGGGGTTTTCAGGCCCCTTAGGTATCAGTCAATTTGATGTCTTCCTATTTTGTTGGGTCTACCTGTCAGGGTAATCCCTCTGTTTACAAGGTGAACTTTTCAAAGGTTGACCTTTCAATAAGGTCACCTTTTCCCTGTTAGGTAACCTTTCAATAAGGTTTCCTATATGTTGACCATCTCCTAAGTGTCATTTCTAGATTTAGATGATGTTACTCACAGTGTCCCTATTCTTCCTCTGCTTTCTTTGGTGGGTATTTTGTGGGGATCTTTTTATTAACAATTGTTGTATCATTAACACAGGCACTGTGCTGCTGACTGTGCATTATATCCCATTTTGTCCACACAAACTGAGATCCAGTGCTACCCAGCCATCTCGCACTGAACACAGGATCAAGCTGAAAAGATAAAGTTTTACATAACAAGCACGTGGAGATAATATTTATTCCTTTTATGTATGCTAACAGATTCCAGTCAAGTATCTCATATGCCATCCTGTGGCCACCTCAAACTTATTACAAATCTGTATGCCGTCCTTTAAAATGGTTCACTGAAAGTAATCCCAATTGATTCAACTGGACTTGCTTCCTTGTTACCTTTTTTCTAAAAAAGGAGAAACGGAAAGTTAAGGGGGGGGGGGGAGAGGCTCGTATAAATTCACTAAGAACTATGTGGAGCAAGACTAAAACTTATTTTCTTGTCAGAGTCAATGTCCATAATAAGATTTCTATTTAATCATGTTGAAGCTTTATATAAAGAGTACTTTGAGTGCAATTACCACAGCTCTTGGATGGAAAGGCTAAGAGGAATTTTTTAGGACTATGTATAGGAATACAGTTTAAAATTTAAGATTGTTTCAGCACAGCTTCCAATGTATCTTAAGGGCTCTGGAGAAGAGTTGTAAAAACCTAAAGAACAAACCTACCATGTTGTTCAAGATAGGTCTGAAGTCTGTTGATGAGATCTTGCTTGTTTCCTTTTGCCTCCAAGCCTCGGGCTAAACATTCTTGCTTCAGCTCAGCAAGCTGTAAAGTATAAAAGATGTTGTTTTACTAAAGTGCACGTACCCTCTCAGAGATTTGGAAAATGACATGAGAAATTCCAAGGAAACCAACGGAGATGGCTTTAAAAAAAGTTTTTTAAAACCTTGGACAGAAAAATGTTATGTGCTCCTAGGGTAAAAATGAACACAGGTCTTCTAAACTTTTTTACATCATTCTTTTTATGATCCTGAAGAAACATACTTTAAGAATGTGAAGCCAAAAGGTACAAGTTCTCTAGAAGGACAATCAATAATGTTGGGGAAGGAAGTCAATCATTTAAAGCAAGATGTAACTCACACTTCTTTGGCAGGGCTATTCTAGTTTCAACCCTCCCCAATAATTTATGGACATTTATGAACACTGAATCAAGTGGGAAACTCAAAGAAAAGTCTTCTATCCCAGGGTAGCTTGCATTTCTATACAACCAAGAAAATACAAAATAAAGGTCTGTGTGTGTAGATGGCCATCAAGTCACAGCTGACTTATGACGATCCCATCAGGAGATGCCCAGAAATGGTATGCCACTACCTGCCTCTGCACTATACCCTCGCTATTCCATGGAGGCTTCCCATCCAAATACTTGACAGGGTTGAGAGTGACAGTGTGACTGGCCCAAGATCACCTAGCAAGTTTCCATGACCGGAGTGGGGAATGGGGCTTCAAAACCCTAATCCAACACTTTAACCACTGCACCAAGCTGGCCCTCAAAGATGCATAACACTAGCAGCAGTGGCATAGTGGTTAAGAGCAGGTGCAGGTACATTCTAATCTGGAGGAACCGGGTTTGATTCCCGGCTCTGTCGCCTGAGCTGTGGATGTTTTACCTGGCTCAGGTATTGAATTTCAGCAATATGAATATCTGTAAACCTGCCCGCATTGGAAAGGCACGTTGAGTCAAAGCTCTATATACAAATACCACTCTCCAAGTGAGATGTGATCCATCGGGAAAATTAACGCCAAAAATTCAATCTTCCAAAGGTGTCAAACAAGGCTGCGTTTTGGGCCCCGTTATTTAACCTGTTCATTAATGATTTGTCCCTTGACCTAAAATCGGTCAATTCACCTTGTCCCAGCTTTGGTAATGTGACCCTACCATTGCTTCTATTTGCAGATGATGCACTATTACTCTCTAGAACGAAGATGGGCCTAAATTGCCTGTTATCCAAATGTAGTGATTATTGTACATGGAATTCATTATCCATCAATCCTGCCAAATCTAAGGTGGTTGTGTTTGCTAACACCTATAGACCCAGCAGATGGATGTTAGATGGTGCATTGGTTGATCAAGTTAAGTTCTGTAAATATCTAGGAATTGTTTTCCATCACAAAGCCTGTTGGTACAAACATAGAGACCTAGCTATGACAGCTTGTAGAGCTACTATGGCGGGTGTGGAGAACTTTTTTTTTTTTACAACAGGTAATAGGTTTATCCCTGCCACAGTGAGAGTTTTTAACATGAAAGCGATTCCCCAGTTGCTCTATGGGATCCCCTTGTGGATTAATGCTGGGAATCAAAGAGTGGAGAGGATCCAGTCAGCCTTCTTATACAAAATATTCGGAGTGCCGCATTGAACTCCTTATGCTGCACTCTGTTTGGAAGCGGGACAACATCTTCTTGTTACGAAAGCTTGGCTGGATACCTTAAAGTTTTGGGTTCACCTGTGCTTTAATTCAGACACCAGTAGCCTTACCTATCATATCCTCCCCCAGCTCCATGGATCCAAGTGGTGGCGGGCAGTTGAAATACTTGCCCTGGGATTTTCCTGGGATACCTTGCAAATGCTACCTCCTTCCGAACTCTTTTTTCAAATAAAAAGGCAACTTCTCGACCAGGAGCTCCAAGTTTTACAGGACCAAGCGTGAAGTAATTGCTCCCCTCTTTTTCAACATCAAATTTAAAACCAACCAGATGGCAGATTATTTGAGTATACTCCAAGAGTCCAAGTATAGATGGATATATCTAGGATTCGTTGTAATTCCTTCCCTTGTTCCGTACTGCAAGGGAGGTTTCTTAAAATTGACTCGCAAGAGCGGAAATGTTCCCACTGTATTACAGTGGTGCAATCCATGGAACATATAATGCTCGACTGTCCCAAATATGAAGGAGCTAGGACCAGGCTCTTGGCTCTTCTTCCTGTTAAGTTTAAGGAATACTCCGCTGCTGGGAAGGTTATATTCCTATTAAACAACTCCTGTGATTTTAACTTCTGTAGCTAGGTTCCTTTTAGGAATTTTGGAATGATACCTGTGATGGTTTTAGGTATGGAACATTGTCTGGATAATGCCGGTTGTTATGTTGGTATTATGCCTAATAAAGGTTTTATGTATGTATGAGTGAAAATTTGAAAGCAATCCATCCAGTGGTTTCGGAGTTAGAGCACGACTCACAAACAGATGGTTTGCTTTATATATATATGTGTGTGTGTGTGTGTGTGTGTGTGTGTATGTATATATATGTGTGTATGTGTATATGTGTATATATGTATGTGTATATGTATGTGTGTGTGTATATGTGTGTATATGTATATGTGTATGTGTATATGTGTATATATGTGTGTGTGTATGTGTATATGTGTATGTGTATATGTGTATGTATATATATATGTATATATATATACACACACTCATATACACACACTCATATACACACACATATACATATACACACATATACACGTGTATACACACACACATACATATACACACATATGCGCATATACACATACACACATATATATACATATATACATATATACATATACACACACATATATGTATATATGTGTATGTGTATATGTGTGTATATGTGTGTATATGTGTATATGTATGTATGTATGTATATATAAAATCCAAAAGCACAAAATAACAGTGTTGTTCCTACACAAAAAACTTTAAGTATCAGATGCTAGTATGCTTTTTGTGGGTACAATGCCACAGAATTGCAGCCCCAGTTTTGAGCTTTTAATGGTTTGGGGTTACGAGAGTTATGTGCAACTGAGGCTATTTGTCATCTTATCTGCTGATTATTTCCGCTTTTGCAGCAAAACATAGTTCACTGTGATTCACTCAAACAAACAAACAACAGTTCATGTTTTCTCAACAAACCAGGATTTCAAACTAAGGACTAGGTTTACAATCCCTCAGCAGAAGGTGCTAATGGATGAACATCTTTCCTCTCCTTCCCCCACCCCCATTTCTGACTCTGGAAAAGTTTATTCTGATGTCACAAGACCCATGAAGTCAAATAGCTATGCAGGCCAGGAGGCTGCAACAGGGAGACGGAAGGGAATGAACTTGTCATTTCTGTCTCTTTCATCAGCTCAGCACCAGTGATACAAGACAGAAGGGCAATTTTACTTCCATCTACCTCCCACTACAGACTCTCAACTACATGGAATTACCTCCCTCCATTCTTCCAGGTTTTACAATCACAGAAATCAACTTTTCCAAGGTCAGGAATGGCTGGGACTTGATAAAGATTGACCATTCTTCTATCTACATGTAACCCAGTAGTTTAATCTCAGTTTGAAATTGGGTTTCAATGGAATACCTTTTATGCCAATATATCTGAACCATACTATTAACTTTATACTGTAATAAGAATTATTCCTATTCAGAATCTCTTCTAGAAATCTTATAGAGGCAAAAGAGAGCCAAGATTAGGCCATTTGGGATCTATAAGCCATGCTTAACATTTATCAGTTATGACTTGATGATACACACATATTATTTATTATAAGAACTTGAACCTTCTAAAACAGTGGTGGCGAACCTTTGGCACTCCAGATGTTATGGACTACAATTCCCATCAGCCCCTGTCAATTGGTCATACTGGCAGGGGCTGATGGGAACTGTAGTCCATAACATCTGGAGTGCCAAAGGTTCGCCACCACGGTTCTAAAACAATGCAACAGCTTAGTTCCACACCAGAATTCAAGGGTAAAATACACTAAAGAAATGCATTTCACAATCTCAACCCACAAAGAAGTTATCAGACCACCCATTTTTATATACTTCAGTTTAGTTTAAAAGAAATCATATACATATACCTATGGGTTTGCCCAAGTCTGAGCAAGCCCAAGGCTCCTTCCAGGCTCATTCACTTAAGCATCGCACTATTTGATATTACTCAAGAATCATGGTAAGGTTCCCAAGTTCTTTTCTATACAAGCTTCTGTACCTTAAAAAGGAGCCTAAAAGATGTAAATTTTGTTTAGCAGGAGTGTCTTTAGTGCCTCCGTGACAAGGAAAGATATATCTGTTAAATTCTGTGTCATGCCATGGGTGACCAGAAGAAACATGGCAAGTCTAACTGTTGCAAATCGTACCTGGATGGGTTTAAAATTGCCTATTCCTAGGAAGGCAGTTTTTCCAATTCCTTTGGAGTTGTGCAGGTATCAAGATTGAGTACTTACTTCTGCAAAATCCTCTATTTTTGTTTGTTTTGCCCCTTGGATCTCTTTTAACTAGATTTTGATAATTGTGTAGCAAATCCTTGCTAACTTCAGAGAACTTGCTAACTTCTTGTGATACAGAGGAGAGAGAGTGTGATTACATGATCCACTCATGGGATCTTGGGCACAGATTTTAAAAATAACAAATTGTATATCTCCATTGGGGCCAGCAAAAGAACTGTAAAAACATGTAATGAGAAATTTTTACATATCGATTTTTCTTTGTGAAACAACAGATCAATTTATTGTTGCAATGCATTTAGATGCTTCTTTTCTTCTGTGGCAAGCCTGCAAACTTTTTCAAGAACACGTGCAATTTTTTTTTGCAAACACCAGTGCCAGAGGCTGCTATACCCGGTCTCACCAAAAGATAAAACCAAATTTGTATATTAATCCTTCATTTCCTGAACCTTCTTTGTTCTAGAATACTCCACTCGGATCCTGGTTCCTAACAGTTGCATGACACAGAATTTAACAATGAATCTTTGCTTGGCATGGAGGTGGAATGAAATAAAAGCTTCTCCTGCTAAACTAAACATAACATTTTTCAGACTCTTCTATAAGAAGTTTATATAGAAAAGAACTTGCCAACTTTATCATGATTCAGCAGCTACACAACCAGCTGTTCTTTACAAGCTGTACAACCTCCCCCCGACCCCCAGTGCTAAAATGGAAACAAGAGGTTAAAGTGGACTGGTGGAGAAACATGCTAAGATTTCAATACCTGCTCCTTCTCCTGATGCCTACATAACATAAAATGTATAGAAATTGTCTCTGAAATCATATAAAAGGGGGAGGAGAGTATTATTTCACACAGTCATTCTACGTATGATCTTGTCAGTGCTTTAGCTCTGCAGCTTGATTGAAGTTCCTGATATCAGAAACCCTGAGGCTAGAAGATGGCGAAAGAGCAGATCGCTTAGGTTCATTTGGACTTTACAACAGTGAGAGAAAGTTCAGAAACAAGTAAATAAACAGAAATATTTGTGCAAGCTAAGCTTATGTGTATTTATTTGTAAGTAAACCTCACTGCCTTGGAGGGGGGCGGGGCAGGGTTTACTTCGACATAAACATAAACGCAATTGCACCCTTGACATTTAAGGCACAAACCCCATTTTGAGACTCTAAGAACTGTGGAAGAGGCACTTATTCATACCTTCATGGGTACCTAAATGGTTTAGTAATGATTTCTGGGATGTTCCTTCCACAGACAGACTCCCAAAAGATCAAGCAGCTAGAGAGGAAATAGTGACTGGACTCTGTCATTTCCAGAATATTGGGCTGTACCACAGATCACATTCATTCAAACAAATCTGTCCTTCCTTCCTTCCTTCCTTCCTTCCTTCCTTCCTTCCTTCCTTCCTTCCTTCCTTCCTTCCTTTCGATCAATCGATCAAACTTACATACCGCCCTCCCCCGGAGGGCTCAGGGCGGTGAGTTACAGCTGGAGGTTAGTAAAAAATTAGCGTGCTATAACTGAGCAAAGTAAGAAAGGGCAATTTCTAAGAAATCTCCTGGAACTACAATAAATCTCCGGACTAAATAGATCAGTTCCCTTGGAGAAAACGACTACACGGGGGAACAAACTCTACAGTACTATGTCCCACTGCACTACCTTGCTTCTACCCCCAAATCTCCAGGTATTGCTCAACCTGGAGCCCAATGGGGCCATACCTACTTCCAAGTATGGATAATACAAAAAAAGCAGAGACTAGAGCACAGGTGGCCCATCTGCAGCTCATGAGTCACATGCGGCTCTTTACCACACAACGTGCACCTTGTGGCTAGGGAGGCTGGTGGGTGGAGCGAGTCTCCCCATCTCCTGGCCTGTCTCTTGCTGTGTGCGTCCTTGCCTTTGACTGTATTACTGCACTTTGCTATGGAGAAGGGAGGTCAGAAGGAGCAGCAAGAACCTGGGTGCAGTGGTTGGAAGAAGTGCCCGCCATCCCAGGGATTCCTACAGCCTTGACAACCTACCAGCTGGACTTTAGATAACTCACATCTAAGACAGAGACTCACAATATCTCCACTAGAACTAACAGCCAGAAACTATCTCTAATTTACATACGTTTCTCCACGCTTTAACAAAATATTAGACGAGGAAGTATTGTTAGCAATACCTATCCTTTTGTTTTCATTGTTGGCCACTTCTTATAACGTTAATAAAAATTAACAAAACTGTATATATTAATAATTTTATCACATATGTCTATGTCTTTATATATGTCGCATCCTGGACATAAACTGTTTCAACTCTTACCCTCTAAACGTCGCTACAGAGCACTGCACACCAAGACAACTAGACATAAGAACAGTTTTTTCCCGAATGCCATCACTCTGTTAAACAAATAATTCCCTCGATAATGTTAAACTATTTATTATATACTTATTATATAATTACTGCACTACTTTTTTCATCATTCCTATTACCCATCTCCTCCCACTTATGACTGTATGACTATAGCCTGTGCTGACATTTTATTACATTTTATTTTATTTTATGATTTTACATTTTATGTTTTCATTACTACTGATTGTTTCCTGATTGCTTACTAGACCTATATGACAATCATTAAGTGCTGTACCTTATGATTAAGTGCTGTACCTTATGATTCTTGACAAATGTATTTTTCTTTTATGTACACTGAGAGCATATGCACCGGAGACAAATTCCTTGTGTGTCCAATCACACTTGGCCAATAAAGATTCTATTCTATTCTATTCTTCTATTCTATTCTATTCTTAATGTTTATATAAAAGGTTGAAAACAAAAGGTGCCTGAAGAGATAAAAAAGTGTGCATGATATTTATTCATAACTCGTGGATCTCAAACATCTGAAGTTTATTCTGGGTGGCTCTTGAGGGAAGCAAGTTTGGTCGCCCCTGGACCACATCCTCTTTCTAGTGAGGGTTAAAGATAAAAACAGTTAAAGACAGGCACACGCCTGGGGACCAGTCTGAGGCACACACCCCTGGCAGAAAGGCAGGGGAACGTGAGAAGAACAATTTCCCCCCCTTTGGTTTTTATTTTTGGCCGCCTCATGTAACGTTAATAAAAATTAATAAAATTACATATGTGAATATTAATTATTACATATGTTTATGTCTTCATGCATATATAAAGGATTGATAACAAAAGGTCCCTGTACAGATAAAAACGCATGCATAGTATTTATTCATGACTCGTGGCTCTCAAACATCTGAAGTTTATTCTGAAGAAAAAAAAGTTTGGATTTATATCCCACCTTTCTCTCCTGTAAGGAGACTCAAGGCGGCTTACAAGCTCCTTCCCTTCTTCTCCCCACAACACACGCCTCGTGAAGTAGGTGGGGCTGAGACAGTTCTGAGAGAACTGGGACCAGCCCAAGGTTACCAAGCAGAAAAGTAGGAGCTGGGAAACAAATCCGGTTCATCAGATAAGAGTCTGCCACTCATGTGGAGGAGCGGGGAATCAAACGCGGCTCTCCAGATTAGAACCCACTTGCTCTTAACCACTACCCCACGCTGGCTCTCTCTGTGTGGTTAAGCAAGTGTGGCGGTCCCTGGGCTACACCCTCCTCCTCGTGAGGGTGGACAATTAGAGGCAGGCACACGCCTGGGTACCAGTCTGAGGCACACACCCGTGGAGGAGAAAGAGGGGTCCTGAGAAGACCCGTCTTTCCCTCCCGCCCCACTCGGTTCCCCTCCGGAAAAGCAGCAGGGAGGAAAGGCGGGTTGTTAAGAGCGAGAAACGAGGCGTCGCCGCAAAGTCTGAGCAAACGGGGGACGGGGGGAAGAAAAGTCTGCCGAGCCGCCGGAATAGGGAAAACGACCCCCGCGAAAGCCCCCAAACCGTTCCCTCCGCACCTTTAACTTGTGCAGCTCCACAGCCTCCGCCGCCATCTTGTCGTCGCCGCTCGCCACAACTCCGCCTCCCGCCAGCCAGCCAATCGCAGGCGTCGCCTCGCCCAAACGTGGCACCTGCCAACATCCCCTTCGGTCATTGGCTCCTTTTGCCGGGAGCGCCCGAAACCCAATAGGGAAGGTGAGAGGAGAGCAGCGCGCTCGCCTATTCGTCGGAGGACGAGTCGCGGACGGAAGTCGTTTGCGGAAAGCGGGCAGCGGTGGAGCGGAGTGTGAATGGGGCTTTGGTTTTTGTGCTAGGAAGATACGTTGTGGAAGCCGCCAGGTAGGCACTCGTCGGGCAGGTCGTAGGGACGGGGATTCAATGCTCCTCGTAGCTCACTGGGTGGGGTTGTCAGTCTGTCAACTTAGCCTACCTTATAAGGTTGTTGTTATGATAAAATGGGGTGGGGTTTGATGGGAACTGTCCTAAGCTCCTCTTTTTTAATATAATTTTTATTGTATCATTTGAATTTTACAGTTTATAGTAATTTCCTTCTTCATACATTTTCAAACAATCCTTTTCCCCCCTTTTCTCCCTCCCCCCATTACTTCTTCTTCATAGTTTTGTCACACAAACAGCAGTAAGTTCATTCTCTGTAGCCTCTTCTCCCATATTTCTTCATTGACTCAAGCTTCTTTCATCCAGTTCATGTATATTATCCATATCTTCAAAATTTCATTCTGTTTATCTTGCCACGTCTTAATTTTGGTTAATATATCGAAAATATCAAGTGCCACTTGTTCCCAGATATATTCTAACCATTTCTGAAGTGTCCATTTTTTCTTTTCTTTCCAGCCCAAGGCTATTAGTCCTAAGCTCCTGTTCTAAGGACGCATGTAGAATCACAGAGAGCACAAGTGCCATCAAGTCCAACCCCCTGCCAGGCAGGAACACACAAAGCACCCCGGCAGATGGCCATCCAGCCTCTGTTTAAAAACCTCCAAAAGTGGAGATTTCACTACCGTCCAAGGCAGCGTATTCCACTGTCTAACAGCCCTTACCGTCAGGAAGCTCTTCCTAATGTTTACGTGGAATCTCTTTTCCTGAACCCATTACTCCTGGTCCTAGTCTCTGGAGCGGCAGAAAACAAGCTTGTTCCATCTTCAACATGACATTCCTTTGAATATTTGAAACATGGCTATCATGTCACCCCTTAACCTCCTCTTCTCCAGACTAAACATATCCTGCTCACGTGGTCTCTTTTCATAGGGCATTTATTCCAGACCTTTTACCATTTTGGTCACCCTTCTCTGGACCCGTTCCATGGCAGCTTGATCACCTGTTTTAGGGTGTTTGTCCATTTGTCCAGGTGAAAATAAAGAAGCCTCAGTAAAAGAAAATATAGGAAAGTTGTTGTCTGAATGGAGAACAATTCAGTGGAGACCAGAGCTCATGCTCTCAAGGTGTCCTAAAAAGGCAGTTTAGACCAAGGATCTCCAACCTATGGCCCTCCAGATCTTCATGAACTATGATTCCCATCAACCCCTGCCAGCATGGCCAATTGGCAGAGTTGATGGGTGTTGTAGTCCATGAACATCTGGAGGGCATAGGTTGGAAACCCCTGGTTTAGACAATTATAGAAAGTCTGACATCGCAGTAGAGACCAGTACGTTTCCGTATAACCAATGTCTATCAATCAAAATAAGCAGAACCAATGCAAAAAACCCCTCATTGCATACTCTGCCTTCTTTCAACATGATGTGGCATGCCCTGCAGGAGCTCAGCTGACTGGAAAGTAAACAACCTTTCGCAGAGAAATCAGCTCAGCCACCATAACTGAAACAAGGGAATTAAAGTAAAGCAAAGCAGAAGATAAAGACTGTGTTCCAAGGCAGTGCCCCCAGAAACAATGTAAACATCTTACATGATCACAGGAGGGCTACTATTGAGTTGAGAATTGCTGGTTAACTCAAACAGTGAAAAGCAAAGCCATTTTGCCATGTCATTCATGTCTGTGAATTTTAATTTGATTTCTTCCATCCTGCTCCATCACCCAGAATAACAGCGTTCTAGCTGGTCAGAATGTTGGCTTTTTGTCCTGGGCTGGGAGAGAGAAATCCAGTGGGTTTCATGGGAAAGTAGCTGGGTGAGCAAAGCAAAGTCTGTCCAGTTCAGCATATTTTGCCTCCTACAGCTGCATGTTTTATTGCTTTTGAAAATGAATTGGTGCGGGAAGTTTGAGTTGTACCCAATATCATGTGTGACTTGTGCGGAGCAGTTGACAAGACATTGCTATTGTGATGACAGGAAATGGACCATTCCTTAATGACTATTTCCCAGAATGCATGTGTGCTATATTAGAGGGCTGGGAAAGCTATGAAGCTTACTCTTGAATTTTACATCTTCTTGTTTAAATTGTAGAAAACAACAAAAATCCAGTACATTTTAAAAACGGTTGTTGTGCTTATAATAAACAGCACCATAGAAGCTTATGAAAAATAAACAATATAGGAGTTTATGAAGAATAAATAAATAAAGGAGCCTGGAAAAAATAAGTTTTTTCTTTCTCCCTAAATGGTACCTTGTCAGGATTAACGACTTTCTTAATATAGCTCTTAAAAATATTGTCCCAAAGAGCTCAGACCACAGCCTGCCACAAGTAGTTAAGAGCAGCAAAGTAAATAGTAATAATGTGCCTCTGTGGTAGATCCTCTTAATAAAGAAACCTTAATAAATATAATATAAATGGCTTGATAAAGCCATTGTCTTCCTCTGTACTTTCCGAGAGGGAATAACCCCTATTATCACAGCTTCTTTGCAACTTTTCCCCCCTAGAGGGCTTTGGAAAATTGTTGGCCTATCTGTTTCCTTGCTTCTTCCTGCCCGCAGCTGCTCTGACTCAGAATGTCAGATGCTTTCTTTAATTAAAAATTAATGTATGAGGAGGCAGCTCCAAGATACTTGGATTGTTAACCAGATTGCAGCTAATGGGGAACTGGGAGTTGAACTGATCCTTGATGAGGAGCAGAACTCACCTGAAAGAAATAGCATTGGTACTCAGCGCTGTATCAGCCAACACCTTTTTGTGCAGCCATCTTAGATTCTAGTTTTAACCATGGGAAGATGCAACAGGTTGAGGAGCTGTGGCCTGGTAGGATTCCCTCCCCCTCCCTCCTTTTCTGTAAGGGGTTTGGTAATGTTTAAAGACTCTCAATATGAGTCCATGTGGAAATCACACTCCCCACAACAGTGCCTCCTAGCCCTTCCCTGCCCACCCACCCCCCCCTTCAACCTATTACAGCTTGGGCCTTTTTTATTGCTGCCATGATGCTGTGGAATAGCCTCTTGGGCCTTCTGGTGAGACTAAAGCAGACCTATTTAAAGGAGTTTATAGGGCAACTTGACTGTGTGCGTATCTGTGTAATTATCGATTTTAATGATTTCTTGATTTTGATGGATGATTTTATTTTGTATTTATTGTTGTTACTTACCTTAGGTACTGGCTATGCCAGGAGAAAGATAGGATATATAAAATAAAGTGCACGGGCTGGAAGTTACCATTTCCCCTGAGTTGCAGCACTATTTCTGATGCCAATTCAGTGATCTCGAGCAAAAACATTACTCAGGTGTGCAGTTTGCCGGGACTGCTGCTGTGAAGGGGTGAAGTTGGGTTGGGTTCTGCATCAAGGCTTGTATGCCAAATTCACAGGTTGTCTCACACCAGGTCTGCAAAGAGCATTCCAGTTGCTCAAAGGAAATAAATCTGGGATATTGACCAGCTGGAGCGGGTCCAGAGGAGGGCAACCAAAATGGTAAGGGGTCTGGAGTCCATGCCCTACGAAGAGAGGCTTAGAGAGCTGGGGATGTTTAGTCTGGAGAAGCGTACGTTAAGGGATCACATGATAGCCGTGTTTCATGTCAAAGAGGGAGCAAGCTTGTTTTCTGCTGTCTCAGAGACTAGGGCACGGAGTCATGGATTCAAGGTGAAGGAAAAGAGATTCCACCTAAACATTAGGAAGAACTTCCTGACCATCAGGGCTGTTCGACAGTGGAATTCACTGTCTCAGAGAGTGGTGGAGTCTCCTTCTTTGGAGGTTTTTAAATAAAGGCTGGATCAACATATGTCAGGAGTGCTTTGATTGTGTGTTCCTGCCTGGCAGGGGGTTGGACTTGATAGCCCTTGTGGTCTCTTCCAACTCTATGATTCTATAAGTGCCAAAGAGCTCACCTTCCACTGATGTTTCTGGATTGGTAAATAATTGGTTTCCTGGTGGTACCTTTGTGCAACCGACTTCTTTATGTCTCTCCAGTATGAACGTTGGAGTTGCCCACAGTGAGGTGAATCCCAACACACGAGTTATGAACAGCCGAGGCATCTGGCTGGCCTATGGCATCTCTGTGGCCACTCTTCACATCATCCTTCTCAGCATCCCCTTCTTTAGCGTCCCTGTGGTCTGGACCCTAACCAATGTCATCCACAACCTGGTAGGTCAAAGTTCTGTTCCTGTTGCCTCAACTCAAGCTTCAGTTCTCTAAACCTGCATCTTGGTCTTTGAAAACTTTAAGCATTCTCCAGAGGCATAGCGCCAATGGGGCGGGGTGGGGCGCGACACCCTGGGTGGAGCCGCAGCGGAAGCATGGCCAGGCTGCAGAGGGGGCATTGCGGGGCGGGGGTGGGCGACGCCATGGCAAGGGCACAGGACGTGCACGTGCCCTGAGCAGAGTTTCCCCTTGCTCCGCCTCTGGCATTCTCTGAATGTCTTTTAAGAAGGTACTGTGCTTTCCTCAAAAAGGGAAGCTTGGTCGCTGTTGAGACATCCCATGATGGATGTTATGGTGAGGAATCTGTTGGAGGATTTCTGCCATGTTGAAGCCTCCAGTCCAGGGCATTCCTCAGCTCTACCGTTTCATCCGAGCAGCACAAGGACACACCTCTGGTTCCTTGTTGGGACTACTTTCTGCCACAAAACAGGGGAAGAGAGATGGCTGTTTTATCTCATGCTTCCATTTTGTCAGGCAATGTATTGGCTCCTGCATACTGTGAAAGGAACCCCCTTTGAAACTCCAGACCAGGGCAAGGATCGTCTCCTCACACACTGGGAGCAGATCGATTATGGTACACAGTGGACCTCTTCTCGCAAGTTCCTAAGCATCTCCCCAATAGTCCTGTGAGTAACATCAGTCCCTCTGTTGTGCTCTGCTGTCTTATAATTCAGCTCATCTGAAGTTAATGTGTCTGCCGTTGGCACAGCTGGGGATTAGACTTCCCTTCCCTGTCTGACGTTCTGTCCCAAGCTACTGTTTTATCCGCTAATGCTGCATGGTATACACTGAATAAAATAAATGGCCAATGAGCCCTTTACGAATAATAAGATACAGAGAGTTGTTGTTTGTCTCAGAAAAAGATGTTAGTAGGGTTGTATATTCCTCTGCCACAGAACTCAACATGCTGAACCTTCTTTGTTGGAGAATGTTCCATCCTACTGCCTTCATAGCCCAGTTCCCCCCCATATGTTTGAAAGTAAAAAATACATTTTGACATTCAAAGTACCATGTTCAGTAACGTACAAAATAATGATTTTGACAAAGGCAGTGATTAAAAATGAATGAAAGTTCTCCTATTGTGTGGGACTATATTCTAATGCGGAATCATACAATTTTCTTAAGTGCTGCTGCTCAGCTGACTGTACTGACATCTTTTTCTGAGGCAGAGACTGAGGGTGAGGTCCATCTTGCAGAGAAGAGAATATTTCCAAGAGCCACTTGCCCACTTGCTAAGAGCCAAGACATACAGCAAAACAGCTTCAGTCATATCATATAACTCAGGGAGCCCTAAGAAAGCTGAAACCTGAGAATGCTTACTAGCCATCAAGCTGTGGGGGCATATTCCCTTTAAAAAACAAACAATCAGTAACCCATCATCTTTTTGGAAGCTTTATGCAGCTTTTCAGCCTATGTCAGGATTGAGCCAACTGCATGGTCAAATCAAGAGGGAGACGTGTGTACGGTTAAAAAAAATCTAAATTACATTGCGCCAAGTTGGCAGCAGGCTATTTCTGAGACCTCTTTCATGTACTTGGGTTGGAGGCTGAATTAATGTGCTACTGAAACAGCAGCACCGGCAGCACCGCAGCTAGATATCCAATCAAGAATGGTGCCACGGGACAAACAGTGCAGATAACAGATAACTTATTACAAAGGTTTGAATTACAGGTCCTCTTTTGCACAGATCCTTAAAATGTGAGAATGGTGTTAAGGAAGTTTGACCTTCCTCCTTGAGCCCTTTCATGTGTGGCTTCATTGGGCTAGGAAGCAACGGTAACACATATCTTCAGGTTATTTGATGTGGGCCACTGCATCCCTCTCTTCTAATACAGAAGGGCAGTGCTAGAAATGAAGGGAGAACAAGCAGCTCTTTGCTTCTCTTGCTTCTTTCATTCAAGCATATTGAAAATCCACTTGGCCATTCCCAGCCCAAATGAAGCCACATGTGAGAGAAGTTGGAAAGAAGCTCCTATTTCCATAGGGCAGTGGTGGCGAACCTATGGCACTGGTGCCTGAGGTGGCACTCAGAGCCTTCTCTGTGGGCACGCGCAAACAGAGTCCGTCCCCCCCCCCCCAATCTAGGTTGGCCTGGGCCGCTGGGCTCGATTATTAGCATTAAACCTAAGACCTAGTTTTGGGGAAGCAGTGTAGGTAACCCTGATAAGCGCTGTTAAACCCCACGGATTTTCATGCAAAGAACTAAAGCGTGATCCTTTACCTGGGAGTAAGCTCGGTTGCTGGCAATGGGGCTTGCTTCTGAGCAAACCCTCCTAGGGGTGTGATTCACCCGTTGGAAGAGTTGCACAGTTGCTTCAAAGCAAAGCCACCGACTACCATCAAGCTTATTCCCGAGTAACGCACGCCTCGGAGCCAACCGTTTTTTCTAAACTAAAACCTCAGTATTCAGGTTATATTGCCATGTTGACACTTTGTGATAAATAAATGGGTGTTGGGTTGCAATTTGGGCACTCGGTCTCGAAAAGGTTCGCCACCACTGCCATAGGGAAACCTGTATGCCGCCACCCCCCACCCCCACACACATACTCTAGAGATAATTTCTTAGAAGTTATGATTTAGTTTTGTTTGAAGAAGCCTTTTCCAGGAGATTTGTTGTGACACAGGCTGAGGATGTAACTAATCTAGATTTTTCTTTCCCTTTAGCTACATCCTGACCAGCTTCTACACCAAATACGACCCCGGGCACTTCATAATCAACACTGCCTCTTTGTTGAGCGTTCTCCTGCCAAAGCTTCCCCAGTTTCATGGCGTCCGCATCTTTGGTATCAACAAGTACTGAAGCAGGCAAAACCTTGCTACCGTTTAGACTTAACTGGTGGAGAAATGGCTCCCAGCTCCAGTAACCTGGCGACAGCCAATGATCCTACTGTCCTGAAACTGAGCTATGAAGAGCTACGTGTAGATTGAGAGGGGCAGAAGGATCTTTAGCTGCCCAATGGATTCAAAAATACAGAACTTTTTTTGAGAGGGGGAGGGGGGGTTGCAAGGAGATTGAGCCAATCACTTAGTATTTCTTCTGGGGGAATGAAAAGAATGAATCCTCAACAGGGACTGAAATATCTTCAGATCTACCATGTAAGAATATTCTTTTTGAGCTGTTTGTAATGGGTGACTGGGACCGGCTTTTGTGTTAAACCCTTTGCATTGTTTTTTATATATATTCTCACTTCAAACAGCCTCGTGTCACTGTGGCCTTTTTCCATTCAGGGAAGTGGAAAAGGGAGAGCTTTTGAAGATGACGTGTGCCTTCCTGAACTTCACCAGATATCCACTGTCATCCTTCAGTTGTAACTTGACAAGGAAGATACCAGCTTTCATACTAGTGAAACGTGAAATCTAGCCCCGAGCACAGAACTTGGCTTCTGTTCTCAAAATGAAGATTTTTTTTTGTCCTTGTAGTTCTGAGAGAAAACTTAGGGTTGCTGTAAAAGTGGAAAGCTCAAAATAAGAGAGGGGTTTTTTTTGTTACATCCACAGGCTGCTTCCTTCTCTAGGGGTCCTCAACCTTTTTGAGCCTGTTGGCACCTTTGGGATTCTGACACAGTGTGGTCGGTGCAGCCCGAAATTGGCTGGCACAGTTTTACTTCTTTTATTTTATTTTATTGGGATTTAATGTGCCGGCCAAAGCCTGGCTCAGGGCAGCTTACATACATATTTCAATCACAGCCATAAAACAGTTCCCAATGTATCAATTTTATTTATTTATTCTTTATTCTTTGGGCTTCTATACCGCCCCATCCCCAAAGGGCTCTGGGCGGTGTACAACAAATAGTCACATATTTTATTTATTTATTTATTTATTTATTGGGCTTATAAACCGCCCTCCCCCGAAGGGCTCAGGGCGGTGAACAATATATAATAGAGCACAATAATAGGTTAAAATTCAGTAAATACAAATTAAATACGGCTCTAATAAAAATAAACCGAACCCCATTAAAATACAGTACAATAGTGTAGCATTAAAACAAGATGGCACCAACTTCCATTCTCCCAAACTTCAAAGGGGACAGGCGGTAAGATCCGCTTGATGTTATAAGATCATAGGAGGAGGGGGGGGGAGGGGGCCCCTATCAATGGCTAGACTCCCCAAAGGCCCGGTGGAACAACTCTATCTTGCAGGCCCTACGGAATTCAACAAGATCCCGCAGGGCCCGAACAGCTGGCGGGAGAGCTTTCCACCAGGCAGGGGCCAGAGCAGTAAAGGCTCTGGCCCGGGTGGAGGCCAGCCGTATCATTGAGGGGCCACGGATCACGAGTAGATTGGCCTCTGCCGAACGCAGAGGCCGATTCAGGACATATGGGGTAAGACGGTCCGGTAGGTATGTGGGTACATATAAAATAAAACAACTAAAACCTTTAAAAGCAGCGATAAAACGAGCACTATAGTAACTAGAATGACTAAAAGTGGTGTCCAGGTACCCCATCTCTAGAATCCTCTCTCAGGAGGGAGAAGTGGCAGATCCCAGGATGGCAGGAGGCCCAGATGTAACGGACCAGTTTGAACAAAAACATTACAATATTAAAAACATTCACAGATGACGACCGAGAGGTCGACACCTCTCAATAGCCCCAAATCTCCAATCCGGCTCTATTATGTGATTTTTCTGCCAGGGCGGGGAGGAGGGAAGATACAGCTCTATTCAGTTCAGGGACCAGCATGATGTAATCTTAACAGCCTCAACCATCAACTCCACAAGAAACGGAGTCAGTCACAACATGTCTGCTGCAGTGGTATAGCCAGACGTTAAGGCATTATTCCTCTGGCCGGGCAACTCAAGTCAAGCTGACCCTATCCCAACGTGTCTTATTCAGTAGTTCTGTTTAATGCAGGGTGACTCTTATTCAGGTGACCCGGTACGAAAGCACTGCTCTTTATTCATTAAAATATTTTTCATTCCACCTCTGTTAACCTTGTGTGTCCCAATGCAGCCTGCAGAAATAGCCATGGTATAATAAAGAAAAATATTAGTTGCCCTAAACCAGGGGTCTGCAACCTGCGGCTCTCCAGATGTTCATGGACTACAATTCCCATCAGCCCCTGCCAGCATGGCTAATTGGCCATGCTGGCAGGGGCTGATGGGAATTGTAGTCCATGAACATCTGGAGAGCTGCAGGTTGCAGACCTCTGCCCTAAACCAAGGGTGTCAAACTCGCGGCCCTCCAGATGTTCATGAACTACAATTCCTATCAGTCCCTCCCAACATGAGCATTGGCTATACTGGCAAGGGCTGATGGGAATTGTAGTTCATGAACATCTGGAGGGTCACAAGTTTGACACCTGTGCCCTAAACAAACACATAATCAGCTGGGAAAAAATTTACTAGATCCATTCATCCTCTACCAGTAAAATCTCTTTTAAAAACTCAAGTCTTCCCAAAATGCTGGCAAGAGAAATAATATTCCCAGCCTCCTCTAGGAGACTGTTTTAGAGGGGGTGAATAACAGTGTTCTTCCAAGAGGTCAAGTTTTTTCCCTTCTGTCCTTGGAACACTTGTGAGGTAAGTCAGGAGTATAGCGTGTGACTGGTACAAGGTCAGCCGTTGAATTTCATGGCAGATTGGAAATCTGAACCCAGATCTCATAGGATGAACCTTTAACCACTGAACCACGTTGCCTGTTAATCACGAGCAGATTGATGACACTTTACACCAATAGATGAAGTACAAACCTGCACCAAAGTGTCACACAGTAAAAAAGGAATGAAAATACTTCTATATCTGGAAGCAAACATGTCTCATAAACCCTGACAACAGAATGATTTTAAAAGGCTAGTATCCTAAACTTGTAAAAAACAACAGGAACAAAAACTCTTAAAAGTAAAAGCCTCACCCATACTAATGTGTAACCTATGCTACACCTTGCCTGTACTCTGTTTTCACATAAAGATGACAGTGCAGTGAATTGAGGTGCAGCAGTCAAGAAAATTGTATGCTTCCACATTAGAAAATAATCCTGAACAAAAATGAGAATCATTCATTTTTATGTGCTGCCTTTGTCAAAACAATTTTTTGTGCATTGTTGAACACACCACTTTGATACAAGAGCATTTATGCTGAAATGTATTTTTACTTTCAAATGGATGGGGGTGGGGGGTGGGGAGCAGGGCTAAATGTGCAGTAGGACCCAGGCGGAGCATTCTACCACAAAGAAGGTCTGGCATGCTTTGCTCTGTGGCGGAAGAATATACAATCTACTAACATCTTTATGTGAAACAGAGTATAGTTCCACTAATCTCCAAGCGGTGGAAACAACCATTGGTACTCTCCTTTGAGCAGAAGAGGATTTCTGGGGGTGATTTTCAATGATCTGTCAGGGAGGCGGGATCAAACTTTTCTCTTTTCCTTGACATCTTGCAACACACCTCTCTTCAGTTCTTTTTTGCCTCTTGGGAGAAAAGTCATACCCAGTTGCCCATGCTCCTTTCTTCTTAGCTATTTTCTTCTGTCTTCCTTCGCACTATCTCCCTCTCTTATTCAGAGGTTGTTCCCTCCTTTTCTTTTTCCCTGCCTGGCAAACGGGAAGGGAATCTGCAGCACATTCTTTTTTTTCCCCCATGCCCACAAAAGAGATGAATCCTTGTGCTTATGCACAAGAGGCAGCGTTGGCGGGTTGCTGAGAGGGAAATGAATGGATAGAGGCACTGGTGGGATCCAAAAATTTTAGTAACAGGTTCCCATGGTGGTGGGATTCAAACTGTGGTGTAGCGCCAATGGGGCTGGGCGGGGCACGATAGGGGCGTGGCCAGGCATTCCAGGGGCAGGGCATTGCTGGGCGGGGCTGTGGCAAGGACGCAGCCGCTGCGCCGGTCCATGGGCGGGAAACGAATGCACGCAGGCTCAGGCTGCCACGCACGCCGGTGCACCTCCTGCTAGACTGCTTCAAGTTCTGCACGCTACTGCTGAGAAGAGGGGCATAACTAAGGCAAAAATCATGTGGCAAAATCACCAATTAGTAACCCCCTCTCGGCATACACAAATAATTAGTAACCTACTCTCGGGAACCTGTGAGAACCTGCTGGATTCCACCTCTGGATAGAGGGGGGTATACGAATCTCCTAAATAAGGCTGTTGCCCGGTGTAGTTATTTCTCGGCAGTTCAGCATTGTTCTTTTATTAGGAGAATACATGCAGAGTGGTGTAGTGGGTGAGAACGAGTGGATTCTAATCTGCAGAAACGGGTTTCATTCCCCACTCCTCCACCTGAGTGGCAGAGGCTTAACTGATGAACCAGATGTGTTTCCGCACTCCTATACTCCTGATGGGTGACCTTGGGCTAGTCACAGTTCTCTCGGAACTCTCTCAGCCCCACCTACCTCACAAGGGGTCTGTTGTGGGGAGAGGAAGGGAAAGGAGCTTGTAAGCCGCCTTGAGTCTCCTTACAGGAGAGAAAGGTGGGGTATAAATCCAAACTATTCTTCATCGCTAGGTGATCATCCCTTGTGGACAGTGTCCTCTCCCTGCCCTCTGTTACATGGAAACGGTGTCGGTGGTCTTGCCTTAATAGCTTCTCTTCATACCCCAAGACACCAGGGAAATTTACAAATATTTTTTTCAGAGAAAGTGTGCGAGGCACTTAACTAGAGGCGCTGGAAAACTTGCAAGTGCACCAACCTGAGAGATTTCTTACCTGTTGTCACAGCTGAAAATACTTCTTTGGGTATTGCCAGTACTTAAAAAGAGGGCAGCTGGATCAAGGCTTCCTTTGACATGAGCCTCCCTGTCTTTAAACATCTGCAAAGGCCTTATCTTGGCTCAACTGCACCAAAACCATCAAAGCCTTTGGATGACCCCCTCAATCATGAATCCGACATACGCAGCTGACTAGCAGGAATCGTCGTTTCAGGCTCTCTGCCTTCCGGCACCATCAATGAAGCTACGGCTTTGACCAATCTTTCAAGGCGGGGTGGGTGAGATAGAAAATACATTCCACAGACAGGGCAGTACATTCCGTGTGCCCTGATCTACTGTACTTGCCATAACCAGATCTAAGATGCATTACATGAGAATCTCTCCAATCGCCTTTTGATAATGAAAGCAGGGAGGAGCAAAAGGTAACTCTCAAGAAGTCTCCATCTATGTTTGGGCCTTTGACTCCCTACAGGTATTGTCAATTATCAGGGTGACAAATGTCAATTAGACGGGTGAAAGAAGTGGATGTACAGGTGATACCTAACACTGGCAGGGCAGTGAGTGGTGTAGTGGTTAAGAGCAGTGAACTGTAATCTGGAGTACCAGGTTTGATTCCCCACTCCTCCACGAGTGGCGGATTCTAATCTGGCAAACTGGATTTGCTTCCCCTCTTCTGCACATGAAGCCTGTTGGGTGACCTTGGGCTAGTCCCAGTTCTTCAGAACTGTCTCAACCTCGCCTACCTGACAAGGGTGTCTGGAGGAAGGGAAAGGAGTTGGCATGCCCCTTTGAGTCTCCTTTCAGGAAAGAAAGGCGGGGGGATAAATTCCAATTCTTCTTCATCATCCAAAATCAGCACCGGTTTGACCGTAAGCCAGAGGAGTATCTAGGGCAGAGGTCTGATGGGAATTGTAGTCCATGCACATCTGGCGAACCGCAGGTTGCAGACCCCTGATCTAGGGAAAATGAAGCCTGGTGCAAAATCTGAGTTTCCGCACACACACACATACCCCATATGGGCAGCTGCCTTCCCCCACTATGACCAAAGTCTTAAAGTCAGTGTATGGACCTGGGGGGGAAGGAGGAGCAGCCCCCCATGTGACTAAATGGCCACAGCCTGGGGACATTTGAACCCATATGTCCCCCTGGGTGGTATACCCCTGCCCTAAGCAATGCCAAAATCAATCAATCAATCAAAGGCCCCTTCCGCACACGCAAAATAATGCGTTTTCAAACGACTTTCACAACAGTTTGCAAGTGGATTTTGCTATTCTGCACAGCTTCAAAGAGCAGAGAAAGCAGTTTGAAAGTGCATTATTCTGCATGTGCGGAATGAGCCAAAGCTACTGATAGGAATAGATGGGTGAAGCCTCCTCTTTCTAAATGTTTTGTGGTCATGCAAAAGATTTTCCTGTGCTATGGCTAAGAATTGGCAAACCACATAACCCCATGGTGGCGAACTTGGCATGCTGGCAGGGGCTGATGGGAATTGTAGTCCATAACATCTGGAGTGCCAAAGGTTCGCCACCACTGACATAACCCATACTTGTCCAGTGATGGGATCCAAAATGTAAAGTGCAATTTAGGATTGCCCATTCTCCACATACGCTTTAACTTCCTTTAAATAGCTTCCCCAAAGATCATGGAAACACCAGTTTTATAAACTTGAAGGAATTTTTAAGGCAATGTACACAACACATGCAATTCTGACTTTTTTGCGTCTAGTATCAGGTAAGTGACCGTGTTAGTTAGTAGGAGAACACGATTTGAGTTCAGTAGATCTCCCCACACAAAGATCAACACAATTTCCCAGCATATAAACTTTCATGAGTCAAAGCTCACTTTGTGAGTTTATTCCGGTCAAAAAGCTGCCCCTGCTCCAATCTACAAACAGTAACTTTGGCGTCACAATCAAAAGGCTGAAAACTGAAAACAAGCCCGAAATGCAAAACGGGCTCACATTCTAAACAACAATCGCACCATTCATGCTGAAATGAAACACTGTAAACAAACAAGAAATGCCTCTATGTGAGGCAGCTTATAAAACGCCTCTCCAAGCTACCATGTTTCCCCAAATATAAGACAGTGTCTTATATTAATTTTTGCTCCCAAAGATACGCTATGTCTTATTTTCAGGGGATGTCTTATTTTTCTGTGTTCTGTTCGTCAGGCATGCTTCCAAACAAAAACTTTGCTACGTCTTACTTTCGGGGGATGCCTTATATTTTGCACTTCAGCAAAACCTCTACTACGTCTTATTTTCAGGGGATGTCTTATATTCGGGGAAACAGGGTAGCAAGTTCTAGCTATGATAGCATCGTCTCCTCAGGCTTGGAGTAAATCGGCAGAAATCCCGCTCAATGTTGTAGTATTAATCAAAATCTGTACAATGAAAAGCAGAAAAAATCCAGTCATAAGCCATCTCCGAGAGTGCTATTTCTGCGTAGAATGTGAGCGCGTTTGGCAGGGGCGTACCTAGGCAAACTGGCGCCCGGGGACAAAACCTGACTTTGGCGCCCCCCCCCGCCCGGCGTATGGGCGGCCACCCTCCCCCACCATGACCAAACAATGATTTTTTGTACCAGCTCACAAAACACCTCACTCCCATCAAAACATACATGGCTCTCTCCCCACCAACTCTTTTCCTAATTTCCTAATCACACAACCCTATGAGGTAGGTTGTTAGCCTGAGAAACAGATCCAAGCCAGTGCAAGTGGGTATTAAGCATGTAAATCTCTCACAAATCACCCCCAGCAAAACATTTACCAAACAAATGTCAGCATCATCTCTCACAAAACACCTCCAGTGGAATCCACCCCCAAACAGCATCACTTTCAATGGTGTTTAAACTAGGGAGCTCAGATTCTTCTTTTAGATCTACCTTAAAAGGGAGAATCTGGGGTCCTAGGTTAAAACAAAATTGAAAGTGATGCTGTGAGTGAATTCTCCCTGAAACAGCATCACTTTTGAGGGTTGGAGATTCAGATGAAACAAATAGCAGATTCAGCTGGAATCTGGGCAAATTTGGGCACATTCGGACAAAAATTGTCCGATTATGTCCTGCCCAAATATGAACAAATGTGAATGCAAGGTATTTGGGCTTTTGGGGGGTATTTTTGGTGTTTTTTCGGCCTGCAGGGAGCGCATTTTTAAAGCTAGCGGCACCATGATTTCAGGGCATCATCCAGAGACTGCCCTGATGATACCACCTGAGTTTGGTGATGTTTGGTTCAGGGGCAGCAAAGTTATGGACCCCCAAAGGGGGTGCCCCATCCCCATTGGTTTCAATGGGAGCTAACCTGAGATGGGGGCTACCCATTTCAGGGACCATAACTTTGGTCCCCCTGAACATAACTTCACCAAACTTGGGTGGCATCATAAGAATAGTTAACAGATGATACCCTGAAAATTTGGTATCACTAGCTTTAAAAATACATCCCTTCCAGGCATCTCAAGAAATTTGCCCAAGATTCTTTGTTTTGCAGTGACTTTGCTCCATTGTAGCTAATGAGGAATTTCTGAGGCAGGCTGCACATTTTTGAAGATAGAGGTGCCAGACTTTCAAGGTGGCTCCAAGAGGCCTTGAGTAATAGCATCCAAGCTTGGTGAGCTTTGCTACTGGAGGGGGGGGCGGAATTGAGAGAGTTCTGAGAGAACTCAGCCCACAGGCTTTCATATGCAGGAGCGGGGAAACAAAATAAGCCTTTTGGGGGCCCATAAAATTGAACCCCCAGAAGCAAAGGTCTCCTGGATTCTATTACCAGGAGGCCCTCCTGGAGCCACCATGAAAGTCTGGTGCCTCTATCTTCAAAAATGTGCAGCCTGCCTACACACTCAGAAATTCCCCATTGGCTACAATGGAGCAAAGTCACTGCAAAACAAAGAATCTTGGGCAAATTTCTTGGGGTGCCTGGAAGGGGTGTATTTTTAAAGCGAGGGACACCAAATTTTCAGGGTATCATCTGGTAACTATTCTTATGATGCCACCCAGGTTTGGTGAAGTTATGTTCAGGGGGACCAAAGTTATGGTCCCTGAAATGGGTAGCCCCCATCTCAGGTTAGCTCCCATTGAAAACAATGGGGATGGGTCCATAACTTTGTTGCCCCTGAACCAAACATCACCAAATTTGGGTGGTATCATCAGGACAGTCTCTGGATGGTACCCTGAAATTTTGGTGTTTCTAGCCTTAAAAATGCGCCCCCTGCAGGCAGGAACGTGAAAAAACACTTAAAATGTTTAAAAACACACAAACGACCCTGAAATGTTGGCGCCCCCCATGTGACCAAATGGGGGCGCCCGGGGACATAGGGTACCCCCTGTCCCTAGGCAGGAACGCCACTGGCGTTTGGTGCCTAGGGTTTGTTTCAGTGTTCATATTGAGTGTGTGACTTTGATTTTCTTTCACACGATCCCTGGCAGGCCGTATTTCTCCGGGGCTGTTTGATTTTTCACTTGGTTCAGTGCTATCAGGGCTAGGCAACACTTCCATCAGGAGAGCTTTATTTAAGCAGTTTTATTTAAATCAGGCCACACCAGCAGGAGCTGGTGGGAATCGTAGTCCCTGAACATCTGAAGCGCTAGAGTTGGACATCCCTGATTTAAATAAATAGACCCCCACATTTAGAGATGCTTTGCACAGCTCTTTATTTTGGCAAGTTTTTCCATTCATTGACATTAGTCTTTAAGCATTCGGTTTTCGAGTTTTCAGTGTTCTGTCTTTTCATTGTGAAGCCAAGGCACAGCTTGTATTCATAATTACTGAGCTCTCTACAGCTGCCCACTTATCTGATTACTGCTCTGAGATATTCAGTTCTTGAAGAGTTTGGATTTATATCCCCACTTTCTCTCCTGTAGGAGACTCAAAGGGGCTGACAATCTCCTTGCCCTTCCTTCTTCACAACAAACACCCTGTGAGGTGGGTGGGGCTGAGAGAGCTCGGAAAAGCTGTGACTAGCCCAAGGTCACCCAGCTGGCATGTGTGGGAGTGTACAGGCTAATCTGAATTCCCCAGATAAGCCCCCACAGCTCAGGCAGCAGAGCGGGGAATCAAACCCAGATCCTCCAGATTAGAATGCACCTGCTCTGAACCACTACGTCACTGCTGCTCCCCTCTTGCTGGTGTGTGTGTGTGGGGGGGGGGGGGGTTGAAGGTCTGCCACTTCCCGTGCCCCCTCCGGGAAACCCCTCGAACAGGATCCTGAAGTCAGAACAAAAGAGGGTGGGAAAAGGCAGAGATTTCACGGCATCAGATGCTAAAAGTCATGGCTGGCTGACCCATCTGACGTCTCTCAGCAGAGCTGATTCACAGGACTGACCTGTGAAAGCCCCCCTCCAGAAAGAGCTAACAAGAGTAGGAAGCTTCATTATTCCCACGAAAGAGAGAAAAACTAAGAATCAAGTTCTTAAAAGAAATTAAAAAGTGTCAGATATTTTAGGAACTTTCTTAGAGAAGCAAAATTAGAAATATTTTTTTCTGCCTTTATTGTAGATTACGTACATTTCAGAAGCGCGTTCAATACAAAACATGCCACATATGGGTTTTTTATTGTTTTTATTGGGAGGGTTTTTTTGGTAAAGGTATAGTTCTGTTATCAGACTCTTCGCTCTCATCACAAAAAGGACAACTTCGCTACACAGTAATCACACACAAAGTAATAAAACTGCAAAACACAAAATATAATTCCTCACAAAGTCCACACTTTATTTTAAAAAAGTGATTATTTTGGGATCATAAAAGGGTTAAAACTTAATATATATAATATGTGCAACTGTAAACAGAAGTATGGGACAAGGCGTCAAATGCGATTATACAGGCAGAGAACTTTAAAAAAGTTTTAGCTTCAAGACCGGGTTATAGTTTATATAAAAATTAAAAACTGTATAGTCTTTCTTCATCAGCTAAAATCTACAGGATTATTTTTAAACTCTAACCGTCATTCAAAAAAATCTCCACAACCTATTATATTCAGTCACTTTATCATTTTTTAAAATCTCTCTCAAGCTTTTAAACCTTTGTAGCAATTTTTTAAAATTTATTTTTTTTTACAACTTTACAGCCTTCCAAGTTAATGGAAAGACGCACAAATCCAAAGAGACAAAAAAGAAAAGAAAAGAAAAAGTATACTGGCTTTTAACTCAAACCTTTATCTTAATACACTGTCCAGTGGTATTGTTACTGATAAAAACTTTTTAATCTTTTCTCTACACAAATTCCATCTTATTTACAATTTTAATTACTTTTACTATTTTTTTTAATAATTTGCCATTATTTCCTCCCCCATCCCCTAGCACACGCGTGGTTTTTAACCACCGTAGCTTGGAACGGTTTGCAGAAGCAGCTTTTTAACTGAAGAACGCGGTTTCCCTCCTCTTGCTGAGTTCAAAAAGAAACACACTCTTGTGTGTGTCAAACCCTGATTTTCTATGCCCCGCTATGAACAATAAAGCTTCGTCGCCACCCTCTCCCGCAATCCTCCTCCCCCTTGTTTGTTCAATCAGGCCACAAAATAAATGCACTGCAGCTCGCTGGGGATCTCTTAATGCAACCGTGGCAGGCGTGCCCGGGGGGACATGTGTGTTGAACAGAGGGGAGGGGAAATGGTGCAATGGTGCAAAATAAAGACCCGGTGAACTGTAACAAAGAAGAGTGTTAGATAGCCACAGGGATCCGTTATCATCAGCTCTCTACCAGCATGGGCCAATTGGCCATGCTGACAGAGGCTGATGGGACAGGTTCCTGAACATCTGAGAGCGGGGTGCGGGGAACCTGCGGCTCTCCAATGTTCAGGAACTACAATTCCCATCAGCCCCTACCGGCATGGCCGGTGGCCATGCTGTGAAACTGATGGGGTGTAGTTCCCTGAGCATCAGGCTGCACTGAGTTCCTGATCCTAGAAACGCTATTCCCTGCACCCCTGGTCTAGAGAGCTCCTCCCCACACCAGATCCCGACTCAGGTTCAAATGATACAGCAGTCTTCGAAAGGTACGTCCAACAGCAAAGGAAGACTGTATTTGTGTTTTGCTGGGGGTGGGGGTGGGGGTTGGGGTGTCTGTCTTGTCTAATGCCCACATTTTGCCTTCTGCTAATTCATATGGAATCACCCTGCACTGGGGGGGAACGCTGCTGGGCAGATGGCTCTTTATAAATTGATTCTATTTTCTTTTTTAAAAAAGAAAAAATAATAATATATATATATCTATGTACACACGCACACCTAGAAAGCATAAAAACGGGTTCTTTACACATGCCCTTTTCCACCCAAGGTTCTGCCGACAAACAAGTCGCGCTTCTGCTTCCCTTCCTCGGGCGCGAGGTGGGGGGGGGGAGGGGGTTCTGCAGAGATCCACCCAGCAGTCTAGAAAAACCTTGCAGCCAGGGCCTCCGTCCCCCCGGCTAGTTCAAATATATACACAATATATATAAATAGATAAATAATCCCCACACTCTGCAATGTGCCAACGTCTCTCTTTCTCACACACGCGCGTGTAGTGCACACAAACACACGAGAGCCTCCAGAGCAGCAGGTTGGATAATGGGAAATGGTGGAACGGGAACGGCGGTCAGCTCCGTTGATCAAGCGCAGGATTCCCTCTCTGCCGACTGCGTGAGCGACACGGGACAAACTCAACGGGAGCAGGGGACTGGTGTCTGGTGACTGGCAGCTCCTGGTTCCCCGACTGCATTGGCACATTTGCAACCCCACCGTTTTGTCTCGCAGAGGGATCTGCCCTTTCAGCGGGCGGAAGAGGGAGCCCTTGATGGCTCATTTCAGAAATCCGGTCAGGAAGGCTTTTGAGAGACCAAATTGTGCTTGGTGGAGAGGGGCCGGGGGTGTGTGTGTGTGCTGCAGACAGTCTCAGCATGACGGTCCGCACCTCCACGCAGAAACTGTTTCCCAGCTGCGGCTCTCCATGTTCAAGGAAGAGGGGTTCCAAAAAAGCAGAGGGGTGGCACAGCGAGGGGCTCACATTTGAAAAAACGAAACAAAACACCCCCCCACCCCCCAAAATCTAACACTTCAAATGAGGTAGGTTCAAGTGCGGACGCTCCTCGCGCATGGAAGATGGGGAAGGGCGGGCGGGAGGAAGGGAAGGTCCATTTTCCAGCTTCGCCAACTCAGGGCCTGCAGTTCACTAGAAGTAGTTCTCCTCCCCCGCAAAAGCGAGCGCGCACACATGCACACACACACACACGCACGCACCCCTTTTTCAAATGCAACATCTAAACGTATACAAAATCCAGAGCCGGGGAGCTCTGGAAGGTGGATTGTCAAGCCAACGAGTCTCTTTGAAGCCTCTTGTTACCTTGGTAAATTAGCAAGCCGTAGATATTAAGTTTTATTTTAAAAATCAGCTGTCTCTCATCCATGCACGCACGCACGCACGCACACACAGCCACGAGAAGTTCCACAAACTCACAGAAAAATGTACAAACTCTCTCCCCTGCGGACTGAACAGCCATGATGGTTCCCTTCCCCCGGCTCTGCTAGACAGACTGTCGCCTGTCTCCTCCCAGTATATTTCTGAAGTCCATTATTTACAGGTGCGCAGGGGGTGGAAGGTTTCCCCATTACGGCCTCCAAAGTAAAATACTAAAAAGAAAACCCTGAGTTGCCAGTTTATCAGTTCCCCACCCGAGACGGGGCTTGCCAGCGGCCGCTGCCTTCTGCTGGGGGAAAGCAGGTTGCCATGTGTGGTAGAGGAGGCAGCTGAGCCCAACAGCCGAACAGCTGACTTGATATCTCCGTTAACCGAGGTTGGCAGCGCAGTGGCAGGTACGCCGATGTCACCTGAGCACTTTGGTGTCCCAGCTGCCCCGCCAGCATGTTGGGGTGATGGATTCCAATCATGCTTCCCTGGGTGGGCTCTACCCTACAGGAGGGTTGGGAGATCCGGTAGAATAGGCCTCTCTTTTCCGAGACTCCTGCACCATTTGTGCTAGGCGGTCAGGGCCCCCCCCCCCCCTTCCCCACCGTGTCCGAAGAGCCTCTTGGGGCTAATTCATCCATTTCCTGCAATTCCAGGCTCCACAATGGCACGGAATCTTGTGCTGATCATCTTCAAAGTCAAATTGGTAGTCATAAGTAAGCTGGAGAGGAAGAATGACAAGACAAAAAAAGAAAGAAAGAAAAGAAGTTAAACTTTCCCACCTTGGTGAGGCATAAAGTGCTCTCTTTCCCTGGTACAGCCTCTGCCTTTAATTAGTTTATCGACATGATGCCTTTCCATTTCAATTGCTCGTCCCCAAGACTCAGGGGTGTCAGATTCCAGGTGTTGGTTGGAGGTCTCCCACTATTTCCCACGATTACACTGATCACCTGGCCACAGAGACCAGTTCACTTGGAGAAAAAAGCCACAAACTGCATGGTATGCTCTGGGAGCTGGTGTGGTGTAGTGGTTAAGAGCAGGGGGAGAACCAATCTGGAGAACCAGGTTTGATTCCCCACTCCTCCACATGAGCTGTGGACTCTTATCTGGTGAACTGGATTTGTTTGCCCACTCCTACAGCCTATTGGGTGACCTTGGGCTAGTCACAGTTTTCTCAGAATTCTCTCAGATCCACCTACCTCACAAGGCATCTGTTGTGGAGAAAGGAAGGGAAAGATTTTGTAAGCTGCCTTGAGTCTCCTTACAGGAAAGAAAGGGAGCTGTAAATTCAAACTCCTCCTCTTCTTTTTCTATTGAATCAGTGGCGTAGCGCCAATGGGGACATCCAGGGCAGCTTGTCCCAGGTACTGCGGGTGGCAATGGCGCCGGGCAGGGGAGACCCCCTCTGCCCGGCGGAGCAGGCAACCGCCTCCTCTGTCGGGTGGTGGGGAAATGGCGGCCTTGGCCAGCGGTGCCGGGCAGAAAACCCCTCTGCCCAACGGAGAAGGCAGCCGCCTGCTCTGACGGGTGGTAGAAAAATGGTGGCTGTTGCCTGCCCGGTGCTGCCGCCTCTCGAGCTGCGGAAGGCAGCGGCGCCGGGCAGGGAAATGCCCTCTGCCCGATGGAGCGGAAATGGCGGCCGCGGCCTGCAGTTTGCATGAGCTGATGTTTCCAGAGCAGTCTCAAGGGTAGCCCTGCGCTGAGAAAGTTACAGAAGTCTAGCCTAGTGGAGAATGCCATGTGGATCACCATGGCTAGGTCAGAGCGAGACAGGTAGGGTACCAGTATTCCTACCTGGCGCTGATGAAAAAACACCAGTTTACCCACAATCATGACCCAGGCCTCCATAAAGGTTGACTTGACTGTGCCTGCCCCCCACCCCAAACAATTCAACACCCACCTCCTCTCCTTTGGGTATTCGACGACTTGAGATGATTATAATCTTGTCCTCTTTGTCGAAAGTCACAACCTCCGCCACGCAGTTGGGAGCACAGGAGTGGTTGATATATCTGTGGGGAGCAGGAGGGGAGGCAGAGGAACGTTAGAGCTGGGTAGGTTGGACCCCTCTCTTCCCAAGGCCCTCCCATTCCAGTGAAGCCGCCCCAAGGGGTCAGCAGCATCACCACCCATTCTTCTTGGGAGCAGCTCTGCAGCTTGGGAAAGGAGGGGAGAGGTCAGGATTCAAGCAGCGGCATGCCGCTAATGGGGACATGGGGTATCCGTGGTACATGGGGTATCCGTGGTATCCATGGGGTACCCATGGCCGTTTCATCATGTGGGGGGGCGCCGGGGAACCCCCCCATGATGAAACTGTGTGAGCCTGAGCCGCACGCTGCTGAGAACCTCCCCGCCTCCCAGCTTCCCTGCAGGCCGGCTCCTGGGGAGGGCTGTGGGGAGGGCAGAAGCCGACCTGAAGTGAGGCAGTGGGGCAGGGCACTGCAGCGGGCGTCCCTAACAGGTGCCACAGCACAGGCCGGCCCAGGAACTGGCCTGCCATCGCAGCGCCTGTCCAAGCTGCCCCCTAGCCCCGCCCTCCCGCCGCCCTCCCTGCTGGCTCCCGTAAGTGAAGAGCGGGGGAGGGGGTGCAGGAATGCGGCCATGCCCCCGGGCACCATTTAGGCCTGGTACACTACTGGATTCAAGGGTTCTATTATTAACTCCACAAGACACTAGCACAGTGGTTCTCAACCTGGGGGTCGGGACCCCTTTGGGGGTCCAACGACCCTTTCACAGGGGTCGCCTAAGACTCTCTGCATCAGTGTTCTCCCTCTGTAAAATGGATAAATGTTAGGGTTGGGGGTCACCAGACGATACAGGGCCCTCAGAACTGCAGACGATACAGGGCCCTCAGAACTAGGACAAAGAGGCTGAGAGACAGCTTCTACTCTAGAGCTGTGGCTATGCTAAACTCCGCTGCTTCATATTGATGTATTTGGGGCTGTGTAGGGATGGGTGGAGGAAGGGGAAAGTGAGGATGATGTATGAGTCAGAAATTGTGTGCATCGAGGAATGCTGCTGTAAATTTCGTTGTGCGTGCACAATGACAATAAAATGCTTATGCTTATGCACCACAACATGAGGAACTGTATTAAAGGGTCGCGGCATTAGGAAGGTTGAGAACCACTGCACTAGCAGGTCAAAGGCGGGCTACGATGGGGGTGAAGGAAGGAATTAGGATCATGTTGGATCATGTTCTTAGCTCTGAGGCCTCCAGAACTAGCAAGGAAATTCCTGATGCAGCATTTTTTCAGACTTCTAGCAAAGAAACAGAAGTGGCTGTATGAAAGCAGCAATTCATGTCATCACACGGTTAGGGGTTTTCATTTAACACGGCACGAGGTCACGGCATGTGGTCCACAGCACCCAAACCTGCCACAGCTAAGTGTTACAAAGGAGTGGGGCTGCAGAGAATACGCTGCGGTCCCCAGTCAAAGATTCTCTCCACCTGCCTTTCTCCTTCAATGCCACCACAAACCAGTATATAAGATGTAAACAAACTGCCTGGACCTTGAAAATGGTGTCCCTCTGATACCGGGGTGTCCAATTCTGGTGCTTCAGATGTTCACGGACAACAATTCCCATCAGCCCCTGCTGGCATGGCCCCTGATGGGAATTGTAGTCCATGAACATCTGAAGCACCAGAGTTGGACACCCCTGCTCTAATCCATCCAAAAAGGAAAGATTGTGTGTGTGCGTGCTAAAGGAAGTCCTCCCAGAACTTCAGGTAGATTGGGTTGCTGCAGTTTGTTCCTTCTATCTTTCCACTAGTTGGTTGAGACTCTAGAACTCATACAAACACCCCCACACCGCTCCAAACAGAGATGAATGCAACAGGTGCATCCCAAGGCAGCAATTGTTAAAGCAGCGGATACTCTGGAGTAGACCACCTTGTAGTATGCAATGCAGAAACAACTGACAGACACACAGTCAACCGTGCAGAAGTTCTATTTATTGCTACAACTACCAAAGTGCTTTGCCAGACAACAGGTGTTTCCAGGCACACCCCTCTGTGTTCTCCGAGCCAACTATATACAAACAGGCACCATCAGGTGCACGGGTCTTATCAGTGATACACACGTTACTAACACTGCACATGACACTGATTTTGCACTTGGCACTTGTCTAGGGGTGGACACATTTGTCATGTAGATTTTACCCATCTACACATGCCTTTTGACAGTCTCTGACAGCAATAACATCATTTGATTGAATGTTTTGAAATTAAAGAAGCCAGTTAAGTGTCCTAAAATAAGCCATCTTGCAACAAAATCTCAGTTTGATTTGAGCATGCAAATCTACACTTATAATCATTTAAAGCTAAACCCATGACTCTTCATGAAACAAGTGAAATGAAGTCCTGCTTTTCTATACAAAGGGGCGGGGGGAAATGCCTGCTCTGTTGAAGAGCTGCTGTATCACTTATTATTTTTGTTTACCGTATATACTTGTGTATAAGTCGACCCGCATATAAGTCGAAGCACCTAATTTTACCACAAAAAACTGGGAAAATTTATTGACTCATGTATAAGTCGAGGGTGGGAAATGCAGCAGCTACCGGTAAATTTCAAAAATAAAAACAGATACCAATAAAAAGGTTTTTGAATATTTATTTCAAAGAAAAACAGTAGGGTATCAACAAAAACTTTAAAAGTTCTGAGGTGGAATATATAACTCTCACAGGATGTGAGAAAAGATGGCGCCGAAGAGAGACGTGGTTTTGTGAGCTCCTCCACTTTTATTCTGTCTTTTTATCTGTTTTTCCCGGGCCCCAGGCACCCTGCCAATTTTAATCTCTAAGCTTCCTACAATTATTTCATTATAAGTTTACGGAGGCCTGCTACTAGAGGAGGAAATTATTTTTAACCAGTTGTTTTATCTTCAATAACGTCTCTCAATTTTAAGACTGGAAAACAGTCACAGAACCAGGCTTTGGCTCTAATAGACCTTATTTACTGCCTTAACAATCTCCTCACCAAGAAACTATCTTTGTGCATATGTTGATAAAGCTTTCAAAACTCATCGGTCCTTGAAAGTTAACTCCTCTGCGCGGCAATGGGAGGGAAAAAGAAAGCAAAAAAACGTCACCTTTCCTCCCCTTCTCCCCAAAACAAAAAGAACTCCAAACAAAGCAAGATTGATTGCTTCTTAAACGACAAACCTTTGGAAGAAGGAGAAGATTTACTGCAGGATTTTGCACATAGTAACAGATATTCTGCTTTAGGAAATGACTCGGCTCCACAGGTGATGGTGGTAGCAAATAGCCTTTCCTCCTTTCCCGTAGACCTCTCTGAAAAACCTCTAATCTTGGACACAGCACTTAAAGTGGTAGATCTTACTGAGATCAGCACAAGTGATTCTCCCAAACAAGCTGAGCTCTCTGCCACGTCTCTTTCTAACCTGATGGAATTATTAGCCAAAGAAGCTTTTTTAATATCTGATACATTTGGAACTTTGTTATCAAGCATTGCCAACGTAAGTTCCAAAATTGATTTTCTCAGTACTTTATTAAGCTCTCCAGAACCAGAAACTGAACAGATTAATAGCAAGAAGTTGCTTAATGACCGATTCACTGTTGCTGACTCTGAATACAATAAGATTCCAACAACAATGTCTTTGGTTCTGGCAAGAACTGAGGTGGCTATCTCCATAGGTCTCACTAGGCTTAACTATGGCAGATGGAACTCCTTCCAAAATATTAGAATGTCTCTCAGCAGATTACTGAACTGTCCTATTTGGAAAATCCAACTTGTGTCATACAATCGACTTCCAGCTGTCAATGGATATCAAAGAATGACACTTAAGTTTAGATCTGAAGAGATTCCGTCTCTCATCCTTAACCAGCACAATCAGCTGGCTGCAAAATTTGACATCATCTTTTCCCGTGTTTTTCATAACACTACAATTAACTCACTAATTAGTGCAAGTGCTCTGCGCAAAATAAAAACTACCTTTATTCAGGCCCACTCAGAACTTCGAGAGCATCGTGCCTCTCCAGTCAAAATACCAGTGACTAACAGGGAAGAGATTAAGGAAATCCTGGATGACTGGAAGACTCTTGAGGCAGATGTTAAAGAGATCGTGGATTGCCAACATTCTATCAGAAGAACGCTTTTCCAATCCATTTCAAGTAGTCATGATTCTATTATTCAGAAAGAGAATCTAAGCAGAGATAAGCTCAGTGCAACTAGCACTGAACCAGTAAATTTGACAGGCATTGCACCTACCTCAAGCCTACTACCTCAAACTCCCTCTCCTTACGTGAAGAGTCCAGTACTTAATAAACAAGCAGAACTTAAAGGCCATTCCGATTCTCAAACTACAATAGCAGATTACGAACTTGATATGAGATCGTCAAGAGTCCTGCACCAAGAAAAATTCTATAACGATCATGAGAAAACATGTATAAGAACTTGGAGAACTGGAGACACCCCAGGGAATGGTAGAAATGTCCGATCAACAAACAAGCATGGAGACCAATCTAATTAGTGATGCACAGGTAGATGATACTGACAATCAAAATGAATCTGCTACTTGGCAAAAGGAAGTATTCGAGGGATTTCAGGAATTACCACATCCTGAACAAAAGAAAGTGTTAGACAAGCTTGAGGCAACAAGAAATAAATTTGCCCAACTTATGAATCCTCTGAAACATTCATCGGCCATAACTTGCTTAAGTCCTCCTTCATCTGAGGAACACAGTAGTGGAAATATACCAGCTATCCCCCCTCGAAATAATCCTCAATCCATGGAGAGAGCATCTAGCACTGATGAACATGATTTAATCACTTTTGATACCATAGCTACCCCAAAAACTGTTGGTGCTAGAACTAGAGGAAATACCACTAATGGATGTATCCAGCATGCACCAATAATTATTGAAGAACTTCCCCAATTAGAATGATGCCAGAGGCACTTTAAACTCTCTGTCCTGTCTTTGAACATTGCAGGCTGGAGTAACAAAGTAAAAAACAGATATTTTATGAACTTTCTGACAGACTTCAATATCATTCTTCTTCAAGAAACTTGGTCTAACTTGAATATCATGATGGATGGTTACACTGCATCCTCCTTACCAGCAATCAAGGCCTCACATTATGGACGTTACTCAGGAGGCCTATCTATTCTAACAAGAAATGATATTGTTAAGAAATTCCTACCCAACTGTTCTTCCATTGCACAAGCAGTTTTAATTTATACTGAGAATACCCCATTAATTTTTATTAATGTATACCTCCCCCCAGGATTGGACTCGGATTCGCTCTCCACTACTTGGAATACGCTATCGAACTACCTGGAAGATCTTGAAGATAGTCATCCCACCGCTGAACTTATTCTGGCTGGTGACTTCAATGCCTGTGTTAGCAATAGCTTACTTGCTCTTTTAACAAATGAGGGTCTTGATGATGATTTCATACACCTTTTGCTGCTTCCTCACCTACATACTTCTAAAGACCATACATTAAATTTAGCGGGTGTGAACTTAATTAAATTCGGCCATCAAAAAACAATAAGCTTTGGCTAAATGGTCTTAGCACTTTTAAAAATGCTGAGGACTATACTAGGGTAACTACTTGGGGCCAAAGTGTAATAGACTATGTTATTATCTCCCCACTCTTACTGAATTCGATTCAATCGTTTTTTGTAGGTGACTTCCTGTTAAGTGATCATCTCCCACTATGCTTCTCTCTGAATACTAACCTAAAAAAACCCATACTGGTTAATTCAACAACTTCTCAAAATTATTTTCCGCGGACAGTCTGGTCCTCACATGCCAAGTCTAAAATAATGGCTTGGTTTTAACTCCCCTTTGACCACTACTCTCAAAATTCCATAACTAACACTGAGCTACCTACTTTCAGCATTTCTAGCTATGAACAATTAATCAAAACTTTTATAAATGCCTCCATTTATCAACACTCTGCCATTACTAATCAAGATACGAAAGCACCAAGTGGGGGAAAAGGGATTGGTTTGACAGAGACTGTATTACTTACAACAACAATATCCGAGCCCTATATAGGTATTATCACATATCGGCTCCAAGGACATTTTGTCTCAAATTGCCACTCTTAAGTATGAATTCAAAACCTTAACCAAACAGAAGCACCAAGATTTTGTAATATTGCAATGGAATAAACTATTACAAACCTCCATTGACAAGGATGCAAAGTGCTTCTGGGCATTGGTAAATAACACCACAGGCCTGCATAAGCTTTCTACCTCTTCTATCTCCCCAGACAGGTGGTTTAATTATTTCTCAAACCTCTTTCATGATCAGACATCTAATGAAATTGACTGGCCAGACACTGACCAACTCCCTATTTGGCCTCCAGTTACTCCTGCAGAAGTTACCATCTTGATTGATAATATGAAAGAGGGGAAAGCCCCAGGCCCTGATGCACTTATTTCAGAAATCTTCAAACTAAATTCGAACTGGTGGGCTGGGATTGCTAGCAGCTTTTACCCATGTCAACAACTCAGGAAAGATAGCTGAATCGTGGCTTTCGGCCATACTTGTGCTGGTGTACAAGGAAGGGGATCCAAGTGATCCCACAAATTTCCACCCGATTGCTCTCTTATCAGTGGCCGGAAAGATTTATTCCAAATTCCTGCTGAACAAAATAGAATCTTGGCTGGCACACAATAAATTCTTGGAGCTGAGCAAATTGGCTTCCGTAAAGGAAAGCAACTTTAGATCACGGCCTTATTTTGTTTCATCTAGCGAACAAGTATGTTACCATGGGAAAGAGCAAACTATATGCAGCATTCATTGACCTTAAGGGAGCCTTTGACTCCATCTCTAGAGAACTTCTATGGCAGAAACTCCGGGTTTTAAGAATTGACCCAAGACTGCTCCTCCTGATCCAACAACTCCACTCGAATACATCTTGCCAGGTCAAATGCTCGCAAGAGGGCCTGCTAACAGAAAATATCGCAATCACGAAAGGAGTCAAGCAAGGCTGCATACTAGCCCCCACACTGTTCAATATTTTTTTGAATGATTTAGCCCCTGCATTATCAGAAACCAATAGTCATCCTCCTCCCTATTCTAAATGCATTGCCAATACCATTAATGTTATATGATGGTGCAGTTTTACTTTCAAGATCTAAAGTGGGCCTTCTCCGTTTGATTAGGCGATGCATCCAGTATTGTAAAACTAATAAACTGGAGATTAATTATAACAAATCCAAAATTTTAGTTTTTTCAATGACGGTTGAAGATGCACAAGTGGGAAGTCAATAATATTACTCTGGAGCAGGTCAAACAATTTAAATACCTAGGAATCACCTTCTCTTATAATCTGTCTTGGCTCGTGATCGCTAATCTTTCCTCAACCATGGCGTCCAATAGCGTGCGTGCAGTCTCCCGTTTCTTTTACAACACCTGGTAATAGATATATACCTGCAGCAATTAAGGTATTTAATGCCAAAGTCGGAGCACAGATATTATACGGGTCCCCAATTTGGATCTCTGCAGTTAATAAAACCATTAACACTCTACAATCCAAATTTCTACACAAAATAATGGGCCTACCTAACTGTGTTCCCTTTGCTGCTATTTGCCTGGAAACGGGACAGATCACTTTTGAGACCTTGGCTTGGTTAAGAGCATTCAAATATTGGCTCAAAATACATTATCAACAGGACTCTTCCAGTTTCATTCACTTTTTTCTACAAGATAGCAAATCAATGTTATGGTCAAATATTATCAAAAACAAAATTGAAATCATTGGTCTATCCTTGGAATCGCTCAGTATGCTTACCCTTACTGAGGCTTATAACACCCTGAAAGTGAAACTGCTTGATGTGGAATTCCAAACACTGACCAAGGCAGCAAAAAGGACATGCTCACCATTTAATCTAGCAATACCCCCAATCCAAGGCCAAATGGCTAACTATTTAATCACTCTGGTTAACCCAACACAACGGCGAGCCTTGACGCTTGCCAGATTTAATGTTATGCCCTCCGCTTTTTTGCGTGGCAGGTTCAATAATCTTGATAAAACTCAAAGATTATGTTCCTGCAACCAAATGCAGATTGAAACCATAGCCCATTCTCTGTTTCACTGCTCGAGAACCAAGGGAGTCAGAGATCGATATGTAAATTCCATACCACTACTCACCATGGCCCCTGCTGACTTGGTTGCAATTCCAATTCTTCTGAATAATACCAACCCTGAGATTGTGGCAAACTTTCTCCTTGAAATAATTGAATGCAAATAATCCAGCAATGGGTCTAAGTAGGTTTAGAGCATAAGTAATTAACTTCTCCCTTCCTTATCACGCCACCTTACTTTAATATTTTATTGCTATACTACAATATATTAACCTGGGAATTTAGCATGTCTCTGTAGCAGCTCTGAAATGTTTATCTGTGGTATTAATTTTAGATGTAATATGTGTTTCAATTTCTGTCTCTTGCTAATAGTAATCATAACAAACATGGTCAGTATGATGCAGACAGAATTTGCTTGTTGTTGGCTGGTTCGGGCCCAGTGGAATGAGAACTGGGGGCCTTCTTTTTGTTGAAGATGTGAACATGGATCGATGTGTCATGCGGGTTTGCATTGGATGTGTTTTGCTGTATTGGTTTGTTTTGTAGCTATTGTGTTTTTTTAATATGCCAATAAAGGCTTTCTGTTCAGTATAACTCTCACAGACAGTATCTCTTCAGAGTTTCATAGGGAAGATGCTCTACAAGATCCCCCTTTTAAAAAGTCCCTACAGGTTCTCCTTCAACACGGATAGCTTAGCAGTGGGCTTATCGTAACACAGTGAAGATGCTTGTGTGGTGATGGCGGCCACTGCCCCAAAGCAAGTCTTTTTTGCAGGTCTGCAAGCTCAGCTGGACAGAAGTCCCACCTGCTTTCCAAAAACACTGGGTGGGGGCCAAGAAAGGTGCTGGCAGTGGCTGCACCCCAGGGCACCCTGTGTGTGTGTATGGAGGGGGGGGGGGATTCCTGCCACCATGGGCTCCAATGGGGCGGATTTCCCAATGAGTATGGCTCCCTAGCATTCATGGAGCTTCCTGGCCTGAACAAAAATTCTGTAACATATAAATTTAATATTCACACCTATTCCCTGAATATTCACTGTGAATAAAGCTACTGTAGTGCAGCGAAGCGACAGCCCAAGGCTTACCTGGGAGCTGCCTTTGTGTCCACATAGCAGGGAGCAGGTGCAGAAAAACACCCTCAGCTCCCAGCCTTTTTCCGCTCGCCACCCACTCACCATCCGCTCACTCACGTATAAGTCGAGGGGGGCTTTTTTCAGCACAAAAATGTGCTGAAAAAGTAGACTTATACACGAGTATATAAGGTATTCGATTATTATACCACCCCTGCCCCCTCCTTTTGCAAGGACTCAAGAGTGGCTTATATAACAATTCTTTTATACAATGAATTAAAATAATTCCTACAAAAGCGTACATAAAATCATGAATCATGGCACTTTTATATAACACAAAATCCAGCTAGGATGGGATGATCCAGTTTAAATCATATGCATATTAGTTGGTCTTAAGCTTCAAAAGAGGAGAGAGAGCAATGAATAGACACTGTTGCAGCCTGGAACAGTCTTGCAGGCCCTGTGGAAAATCCCACCAGGGCCCTGGTGTAACTTGACAAAGCATCCTATCAGGCTGGGGCCAGAGTCGAGAAGGCTCTGTCAAGGATGGTCAGATAGTCTTCAGGCCCAGGGGTCCCCAGCAAGTTGTTATTTGTTGAGCCCAGCGCCCCTTGGAAGAGGTGGTCTTGCAGGTGCAATGGTCCCGGACTGTTTAGGGCAGGGGTCTGCAACCTGCAGCTCTCCAGATGTTCACGGACTACAAATACATGACTACAAATACATGGACTGCATGCTGGCAGGGGCTGATGGTATTTGTAGTCCATGAACATCTGGAGAGCTGCAGGTTGCAGACCCCTGGTTTAGGGCTTTAAAAGTTAACATCAAGACCCTGAACCTGATTTGGTATTCCACGTGGAACCCATGCAACGGATTGAACACCAGATGGGTACGGGGTCTCCTATCCATTTCCCCGTTCAGACAATAACTCACTTGATGGGATCAAGGATTTTATTGAAGACATGAGAAAAGACAGCAAAAGACAGTTCTGGTGAAAGGGCGCCAAAACTGTTGATAATACGTTGTAGCAAATCCCCACCCCCATGTGTGAACCAAGACAGCAGAAAGAGTTCAGTCCGAGAGCCTGTCCCAGCCGCAGAACGGCACCTGCTAAAAGCTAAAGTTCTCCCCCACAATTCCCGCTCCCAGCAAATGGCAATCCTGACATCTCCGCAATGCCTCCAACAGGATCCAGGAAGCTGCAATTCGCATGAGCTGATGTTTCCAGAGCAGTCTCCAGGGTAGCCCTGCACTGAGCAAGTTACAGAGGTCTAGCCTAGAGGGGAATGCCACATGGATCACCATGGCTAGGTCAGAGCGAGATAGGTAGGGGACCAGTATCCCAACTTGGCACGGATGAAAAAACACCAGTTTATCCACATTCATGACCCAGGCCTCCACAACAAGGGAGGCGTTCAGGGTCATGGCTTTTGACGCAGGGCTTAATTGTCAATAACAGCCCGCCAAGGAGCAGAAGAATTTGGATTTATATCCCCCCTTTCTCTCCTGCAGAAGACTCAAGGGGGTTTACAATCTCCTTTCTCTCCCCCGCTCACAACAAACACCCTGTGAGGTGGGTGGGGCTGAGAGACCTCAGAAGAACTGTGACTAGCCCAAGGTCACCCAGCTGGCGTGTGTGGGAGTGTACAGGCTAATCTGAATTCCCCAGATAAGCATCCACAGCTCATGAGGCAGAGTGGGGAATCAAACCCGGTTCCTCCAGGTTAGAATGCACCTGCATTCTAAGGAGCAGCAGTGGCGTAGGAGGTTAAGAGCTCGTGTATCTAATCTGGAGGAACCGGGTTTGATTCCCCGCTCTGCCTCATGAGCTGTGGAGGCTTATCTGGGGAATTCAGATTAGCCTGTACACTCCCACACACGCCGGCTGGGTGACCTTGGGCTAGTCACAGCTTGTCGGAGCTCTCTCAGCCCCACCTACCTCACAGGGTGTTTGTTGTGAGGGGGGAAGGGCAAGGAGATTGTGAGCCCCTTTGAGTCTCCTGCAGGAGAGAAAGGGGGGATATAAATCCAAACTCTTCTTCTTCTTCTTCTCTTAACCACTATGCCAAGAAGAAGAAGAGCTTGGATTTATAACCCACCTTTCTCTCCTGTAAGGAGACTCAAGGTGGCTTACAAGCTCCTTTCCCTTCCTCTCCCCACAACAGACACCTCGTGAGGTAGGTGGGGCTGAGAGAGTTCTGGGAGAACTGTAACTAGCCCCAAGTCACGCAGCAGGCTCCATGTGGAGGAGCGGGGAATGAAACCCGGTTCGCCAGATTAGAATCCACCTGCTCTTAACCACTACACCATGCTGGCTCTCAGGATGCGTGAACAGAGACCCCCTGCAGAGACCCACTGATTTCAACAGGCTTAAACATAATTCTCATCTGAATTGGTCCTCAAGGAAACTAACTTGTTTATAGCGTCCTTGCATATCTATAGAAGCAGACACCGACTGGCCAATTGTGGACCGGGGACCTTATCTCCTCTCAACCCCGCTGCATCATCAGGCATCCACCTGAAGTGCTCTCGCTTTCCGCAGGGAAAGCCGAGCACAGGAGCAGTAGGCGTGTGGCAACATCCTTATATGTTGGTACAAGGAAGTTTGCCACGCCGGGGTTCAGTTGCCAGCGCACCACAGAGGCCTCCTGCACAATCGGCCACTATTTCCCAATTGCCCCTCCTGCGTGAAACAATGAATTATGCCCCAAGGTAGCACAACTGTTCTACTTAGATGCCAATCAGGGATTAATTTTTAAAAACAAATCAGCGAAGCTTATGATGGATTGGCAGAGCTGAGCCTTTAGGTATGGACATTCCACAGCACAGCCTCGCTCACCTGGCCGGTCCTCCCGTCAGCGTGGCATCGATGACGTGCTCGTTGTTGATGCGGAACATATAGATGCCTCGGTTCTGGAAGGGCCAGAGGAAGGAGAAGAGAGAAGAGATTTGGCGCGGGCCAGGACATCCATTGGGCCTTGTTCTCTTATGCTCATCCTGCACCTCACCCCAAAAAAGGGTCTTCTAGTTCATGATCAGTACCACTGCCCCAAAACAGAACCCCTCCCTCTTTCCTTTCCAAGCTGGACACCCCGATTACCTTAATCAGGACAGGTCTCCCCACCTTCAGCTTTCCTGGTCTGTGAAGCATACTCTAGGACAGTGGTGGCAAACCTATGGCACAGGTGCCAGAGGTGGCACTCAGAGCCCTCGTTGCAGGCATGTGAGGTGTCGCCCAAGTTTGGGCACTCGGCAGTGGCATAGCGCCAAGGGGGCAAGGGGCACGCGATGTACTGGGCATGCGCTTCTGCGGGGGTATGGTAAGGGTGTGGCGAGGATGTTCTGGGGGCGGGGCGGGGGTGTTTCGGGACATTCCGGGGGCATTCCAGGGCAAGGTGGGGGCGTGGAAGGGGCACAGGGCGCACACATGCCCCAGGTGCAGTTTCCCCTCACTCCGCCCCCGGCACTCAGTCTCTAAAAGGTTCGCCATCACTGCTCTAGGACCAAGGCCACGCCACCCACCTGCTCCTCATAGATCTTCTCACGCCGGTTCGCCACCTCGTTGCGGATGATGGTGCCGATATACTCAATGACCATTGTGTGCTTTTCCAGATCCTTGGCGGCATAGAGCCCGAGCCCTTGGATGCGCGAGCGTGCCAGGTAGACATTGTTCTTCCACTCTGTTTTGAGGCGGCGGTACTGCGAGGACTTGGAGTGGACAAACTGCTTGCTGTATGGTGTGTTGGTTTCACCTGTGAAGGTACTCTGATAGGCCTTAGACATGCTGGTACTGTTCAGGGTGTGGGGCCTTTGGAAGGTAAAAGACAAAACTTGTTGAGCCTACCGAGCAGCAGGAGAGATCCCAGTATCTTCAGCATGTCAGGCCCAAGGTGCAAACAAGCCTCTGAGAACAGCATCGTGGAGCTGCTGTACTGGAATACTGATTACATTAGGATTTACTCCAGCTACAGAACACTTCTGAGCCACAACTGTGAGTGATGCAACAGGCCACGGTAGACAGATTCAGCATTAGGGTGTTGTGGGTTTTCCGGGCTGTATGGCCGTGTTCCAGCAGCATTCTCTCCTGATGTTTCGCCTGCACCTGTGGCTGGCATCTTGAAGATGCCAGCCACAGATGCAGGCGAAATGTCAGGAGCAAATGCCTGTATGGCTGCCATCAGGCACAGAACACAGACAGCGTCAGACTCGTCAAAGAAAGAAAGCTCCTAGGCCTCAGAGCTGTGCATCGAAAGCACTTTTGAACCAAATGCTGAGGGAATTTAAAAAAAATAACTGGTATTTACAGTAGTTGGGAAAAATATTAGGAAAGAAAATCAGAACACGATTCTGGTCCTAGATTAGTAAATCTCTACAGAGCAGTGGTTGGCCTCTGTGTGGGCTGAGGGAGTTCTGAGAGAACTGTGACTGACTCAAGGTCATCCACTGAGCAGGCTGGAGGAGCAGGGAATCGAACTCTGCTTAGCTTCTGAAATCTGTTGAGATCAGGTTAATCGGGGCCTGGTTAGAAGTCCATCATTTATTCCAACTACAGCAGGGGCCACCAATCTTTTCTTTAATGATAGTTACTTCAGAGTAATGAAAAACTTCCTAAGTTTCTTTCCCACAGCCCGCCCCCCCACTAGAATGTTACCAAGTATTGGTCTGTGCCAGAAAACAGAATGTGGACTAGGAAGAAAGACAGCTACCAGCTAAGCAGTACGAAGTAATATAAAAAACAAACGCTCCCCCTGCAAGAAAAAAAAGGCCTGGATCTTTTTGCATCCTTTTCCTGGTTTCTCAAGGGGGTGCACATGCTACTCTTCAGGAGCAGACAAACTACCAGTAGTTCAGGAACTACCAGTTGGAGACACCTGAACAACAGGATCTAGGACTTAAAAAAATTATTCATTTTAAAACATAGGTTCATCACAAATTCTATTCACCTCCCCCTGCCCCATCACAGAATTCTATGCTCCCAAAGCAAGTCACATTTTCTTCTTGCGCAAAGCGGAGAGGTGGCAGGAAACGCCTGCTTCCTTCTTCGTTTTGAGTTGCCTTTCAGACGGCATTTGCTGTACTGCCGGATTTCTACATGTTTGTGCCACTCTTATAGCCGTGCTCACCGTTTGTAGTGTGTGAGGATTTTGGGCTCCGACCGAGCACAACCTGTCGGGTTGATCATGAGGGGGAGTTCCATGAGGGGATGCCGCCCGTAGCGAAACATGTAGTTTTGGCAACTCTCAACACCGGGCAACTAGAAAGAGAAAGGAGGTGGTGAGACCCTCATCACCTTTCACGCTTCACAGTGGCCGATTACCGGGGTGGAGTGAGGGGGAACTACACCTGGGGCACGCGCACGCCCTGCGCCCCTGCCCCCACTCCGCTGCAGCATCGCCCGGGGCGTTGCGTTCCCCTTGCCCCGTTGGTGCCACGTCACTGCTGACACGGGTGGGACTGGAAGCACGTCAGGGCAGAGAATCGTCTCCCGATGCACTTCCTCTTGCCCCAGGCACGCTTCTCACTTTCTGCAGGGAGTGCAAGAGCACTTCTGGTGCGACCTTTCACACCAGAGTGGGGCGAGGGTGGAGAACAGCCAGAGGAGTACTGGCCTTAACCAGCGCCCGGGGGACAAGGCCTTGTTTTTGCACCGCCGTGCCCCTGGCCCTCTGATTGAGGGGGGCCCACAAAAATAAGGCCTCGCCCATGGCAGGCTCCCAACCCGGCACTGGCTGCTGCCACCTCTGTGTGGGAGGCCAATAGAGGTGGGAAGGGGGGCGGCACCAGCCGGTGCTGCCCCCCCACCTCCATCGAAGGCTGGGGGCAGGGGGGCGGGGGCCAGGACCCCCCACATGCCCAAGTGGTGTGTGCCTGGGGACATGGGGTAACCCATGTCCCCATTAGCGGTACACTGCTGGGAACAGCAGGCAGTGGGTAATCGGCCTGTGTTGCAATAATCTTTCTCTCTGTACGCCAACACCAATATCCCACAAACCATTTCAAGATTCCGAGTTCAAGCCCATCCGTGCTACCTGAAGTCCACCCAATAAAGGAAATGATCCCAAATCTACGCTTGACGGTAGCCACCCTCCAGTCGGCAAACAGACCCATGTGAGGGCTTACACCCTTCACCTTTGGCACCCCTCGACCCAGTCGTGAACTCCTCCTTTCCCGTGGTCTTGCCTCCCCTGACACCCCCAATACCCCAGACGCCCAGTTTCGTGATTCCGATGTCTTTCTTCGATACATACAGACTCTGCAATGCGCAGCACAGCGTGCACTGTCAAGCCAAAGAGCTCTTCTCCCTTCAGGTACTCGGGGAAAAGTCGCAGCATGTCCGCCTCCTTGCGCATCACGGCCACCGGTTCGATAATGCGGTTCCACACAGCTTTGCCAGAGGGAAGAGGAAGGAAGGAAAGTTAAAAGGAGGTTGGTTCAGCCTGGCATACATCTGCCTCCGGGAAGCACAATTGCAAACATCCTTGCTTATTGCAGTTAACTGCCCTGTAGCTGTTCCAGGTCCAGGAACTTGGCTTGTGGTTGAGGAATCCATGAAGAAAATACAACACAGCTTTAAGATGGAAAGCAGGACGGGCCTAAATGGTGACCTGGGCTGTCTGCAGCCTAAACTACTGCAGAATCAGCAGGCCTGAGGTTTCAACAATGTACTTTGAAAAACAGAGAAGAGCAGCTTTTTTAATACTCTGTTTTTCTGTATCTTGAAGGAGTCTCAAAGCAGTTTACAAACTCCTTCCCTTCCTCTCCCCACCACAGACACCTTGTGAGGCAGGTGAGGCTGAGAAAGTTCTGAAAGAACCATGACTAGCCCAAGGTCACCTGGCAGGCTTCATGTGGAGGAACAGGGAATCAAACCTGGCTCTCCAGATTTCAGCCTGCTGTCATGTGGAGGAGTAGGGAATCAAACCCAGCTTTCCAGATTAGAGTCTGCCGCTCTTAACCACAATGCCAAGCTGGCTTTCTTAGATGCAGGGAATCCCTACATTTGTTCCACCAACATATAGCTGCCTATAATATTATGGACAAAGTTATGGACCCTCAAAAGGACCCATCTACCATTAGCTCCCATTGGAAAGAATGGGGGACGGGGCACCCCTTTTGGGGGTCCATAACTTTGGACCCCCTGAGCCAACCTTCACCAAACCTGGGTGGTATCAGCAGGAGACTATCCTTATGATGCCACCTAGGTTTAGTGAAGTTTGATTCAGAGGGTCCAAAGTTATGGACCCTCAAAATGATAGCCCCATCTACTATTAGCTCCCATTGGAAACAATGGAGGATGGGGTCACCCCCTTTGAGGGTCCATAACTTTGGACCCCCTGAACCAAACTTCACCAAACCTGGCTGGTATCATCAGGAGAGTCACCTGACAATAGCCTGAAATTTTGGTGCCGCTAGCCTAAAAACTACACCCCCTGCAGGCCAAAATTGGGAAAACAGTAAAAAATACAGAAAGCCACAAACGAAACTGCAATTTTTGCGCCCACCACAGGGTAGCTACGCCTGTGCCTCCTAGCTCCCCTCTGTGGAGCCACACAGGGACCTCTGGCTCCAGCAAGGCTCTGGGGGAGCCTGCGTGCCTGTCTGCGCAGCTGCGCATGGTGGGAGGTAAGTTTTAAGAAAAAAGATGCGCCTCCATGCAAAGTCATGTGCTCCGGCCAACGCACTGGCTGTCCCCGGGGCAGCCAGCCGTGCGAAGGGCCCAGGGCTATGCCGGGTTCGTTTATCCCGGCTGCAACCCAGTCTAAATGTGCTGTGCAGAAAGGGCCACGGAATGAAAACCATAATGAGAAAGGCAACAAATGTTTGTAGGAACACTCTTTAAAACCTTACATTCAAGAGCGGGCCTCTGCACAGCACTGTTTATCTTACCCAATTACACACACACACCCCTAAACCTGAGATGGCTGCCTTGCCTTCCTGTCCCCTGCCTGACTCTCTGCCACATTTGAGCCCTGCTATTTGCATACTGATACCTGCGAACTTCCCTCCAAATTTCCAAATCCCAGCAATACAAACCAGACTGCAATGCATGTTTATTATGAAGCAGATGTACCACAGGAACGCTAATGCTGCTTTTTTGGAGCGATCGTAAACAGAGGTTTTTTAAAACAGAGGCTGGACGGCCATCTGACAGGGGTGCTTTAAATGTGTATTCCTGCAGGGGACTGGACTGGATGGCCCTTGTGGTCTCCTCCAACTCTACGATTCCAAGGAGGAACTACGATTCCTGATTGATTAAGATTGATTAAGCACAGCAAGATTCTGGTAAGTAAGTTAGATGGACGTAGCCAACCCCTTTTGAGTAACCAGGTAGTACTATTAGGTTGTGTTGTGCAGCAGTTATAGTTTATTGTAGAATAGTCTTAGTGTTTATCAAGGTTGTAGCTGTTGTTTTATCGTTATAGTGATAGAGTTAAGTATTTTTGTTAATGGGGTGCTGTGTGGTTTCCAGGCTGTATGGCCGTGTTCTAGCAGCATTCTCTCCTGACGTTTCACCTGCATCTGTGGCTGGCATCTTCAGAATGCTGCTAGAACACGGCCATACAGCCCCCCAGTGATTCCGGCTGTGAAAGCCTTCGACAATACATTACTGTTAATGTTATGTAGTATGTATCGATACATTGGAAACGTATGTTGTGAATGAAATATTACTATTTGGTATTGTTTATATATTGATGTTCTGATATGCTGATGACTATGCCGTTATTACTATACTGCTAATATACTGTTTTGCTGTTAATGTATTTGATAGTCTAGATCTAGTTTGATGTATGTTGTTAATATTAATGTGTATTAATGTATTAATATTAAGTGTATTAATATAGTGCTGTATAGTGTATTAATATTAATGTGTATTAATATAGTGCTGCTGTTATTACTATTAGTATATGGTTAGGTTTGTAGTGTTAAGTCGCCATCTGAAATGTGACTTTATCTTAGTCTTATGTATTTACTAGTCATAATGTTATAACGTATTATTTTATTTACTTACTGAGCCCTTATTTTATTTACTTACTTACTTATTATTTTATTTACTTACTGAGCCCTTATTTACTTACTTACTGAGCCCTTCGGGGATAGGGCAGGGTACAGATTAACTTGATGATGATGACCTGCTTGACGTTTTGTAGGGACAATGAATCGCAGTTGCTCCAGGAAGCTGGCAAATGCACAGAAACGAGGCCAAGAGGCTGAGCTGTCCCTTACCCTGCGGCGAGGAGTCCGTGAAGACCAAGTCCTCCAGACCCTGTTCCATCACTTGCACCACAAACTCTGGCCGGCCATTGTTCTCGCAGATGGTACAGCGGTAGCAGCAGCGCCGGTTGTTGGTCCGCAGACTCCAATAGATGCGGGTGGCTTCGTAGCCGACGGGGTAGAGCGCCGTGACACTGTGGAAGTCGGCCATCTGGTGAGGCAGGAGCTGCCCTATGGCGTGGAAGACCAGGCCCCCCACCCGGAACATGTGGAGGCGCTCCCCGCGCTGGATAATGCTGGCAATCTGCTTGACCTCGTCACGCTCGATGTAGACACGCCGGAAGACGGTGAAGGTGCTGAGCTCCTGGTCGCAGGGGCCCTTGAGCTTGTGCAGGGGACACAGCATCGTCTTGTCCTTGAAGAACATGCACTTGGCCCGGATGGCGCAGGCAAAGTGGTAGACGCTGGGGCAGCGGATGCGGTTGCAGCTGTTCGTGGCACCGGTCTTCTGGCACAGGGAGCATTTGGTGAGCAGGCCCCGGTGCAGCGCCACTTCCACATTGATGAGGGCCCCGCCCTGGGTCTCGTAAACCTCGGTGGACCACAGAGCGCAGTTGAGATGCACCCACAGGTCGAGGTCGAGGTTCAAGAGACGCGCCGGGCCGTCTGTGGCCCCATCCCCTTCCTCGTGGCAAAAGCAGCACTTCCGCAAGTCGCGTGGCACTTTGTCGGGCCGAAGGGTGGTGGCCAAGCGGTCGATGAATTCGGCAATCTCCCTCTCCCCGTCCCGCTTGGAGCCACCCTTCTGGATGGTGATCAGGAACCGCAGCCGTTTCCAGCGGACCCCTTTCCATTTCTTCACCCGTGGCTTGTTCTCCTCATTGTCTTCCAGGGGCCGGGAGCGTGGCTTAGCTTTGAGTGGGGACAGAGGAGCTTCCTCTTTAGGAGAGGAAGCCGGGGGAGACTGAGCGGGGAGGGGCGGCAATTCCGGTTCCGGGACAGGCTCTGGTGCCCTGGGGGGACTGGGTGGGGAAGGCGCAAAAGGGGAAAGAGGAGGGGATGGCTCTTCAGGGAGCGTCAAGAGCTGCCGCACGTCCAGGTTGGTGACGTTGTTGATGTAGCAGTGCTGGGCAGTCTTTTCTGGAGCTGTGCTTTCCTGGGACGGAGAGAAAGGGGGAAATTCTTAAAGAGGACATCTGGGCAGAGGTGTAGCTGGGCCAAACTGCGCCCTGTGCGCATTCTATATTTTCTGCCCCCTCCATGGCCCCCCCATGTCGCCCCCCCTCCCCCCTTTCCACACTTACCTTAGTTCCTTTACTTTTTCTAGAACTTTTTCAGGCTGCAAAAGGCGTATTCACAGTAAAAACGGCCTGATGGGAACTATACTTCCCAGGAGACCTTGTGAGCCCCAAGGTCTTCTGGGAACTGTAGTTCCTCAGGCTGTTTTTACTGCAAACAGGCCTTTTGCAGCCTGAAAAAGTTCAGGAAAAAGGAAAGGAACTAAGATAAGTGTGGGAAGGGGGAAGGGGGAACGATATGAGGAAGGGGAGGGGAAAGGGGGAGGGGCCTGGGGGGATTTTCTGCGACCCCAGGTGTGCACTCGGTGCTTGGCGCCCCGCCCCTTGAAGCTCCGCCACTGCATCTGGGTTATGTTTCAGAACTCTGAGACTATGACTAGAACGGGGGTGTTCAACTCTGGCGCTTCAGATGTTCGTGGACTACAATTCCCATCAGCCCCTGCTGCCATGGCCAATTGGCCATGCTGGCAAAGGCTGATGGGAATTGTAGTCCATGCACATCTGGAGAGCCACAGGTTGCAGACCCCTGGGGTAGACTAAACTTCAAAGAGGGTCCCCACTTCAGTGGGGTTTGGGAACCCACAGCCACAAGCCAACCTTTGCACAGCCTTTAAGGGAGCGGGGAAAGAATGTGGAAACTGATTTTTGCAGGGCCCTTTTTTCTGCTGGTTTCCTGGACGTTAGAGAGCCCTGGAACAGATAGTAAGCAGATAACCCAAGTACTACGTCTGGCAAAGGGCTAAGGGCTGGCACGAAAAGAGAATTGTTGTGATGACAACAAGACAAAATCCAACCTCACTTTGTCAAATAGGCTTGCCTGCCACCGCCTGGAAATTAGGCAGGCAGCTGCTGGGGACAGGGTCTTCTCTGTGATGGTACCTTCTCAACTGTGCAGACTTCAGGCCAGTATACACTCTCAGCCCTGACCCTAGCCAGTATTTGGACAGCAGGCCTCTGAGAAATACCCGGGTGACACAAAGGCAGGAAATGGCAAACCTCCTCTGAGTGTCTCTTTCCTTGACAACCTATGGGGGTCATAAGCCAGTTGTGTTTAGAGCAGGGGTGTCCAACTCTGGCGCCCCAGGCGTTCATGGACTATGATTCCCATCAGCCTCTGCCAGCATGGCCAATTGGCCAAGCTGGCAGGGACTGATGGGAATCATAGTCCATGAATGTCTGGGGCACCAGAGTTGGACACCCCTGGTCTAGAGGGCAAAAAACCAAATTGACTTCCGATATGTGATGCTTTAATTGTAGGTGGGACATGGTTCTCTGCTCTGTGTTGCTTTACGATAGCTGGTTTTTATGATGTTTTACATGATGCTTAGTTTTTACTGTTCAAAATTACACTTGTCAGACACTTGCAAATATCTGCATGTAGGATAGCATGATATACATTTCTTAAATAAGGAAACGGAGACAAGAAGATGGACATTCAAAAGGGAAATTGTGCCAACACCCCCCCCCCCCCCCGCAAAATCTGGCAGCCTCACACTCTGAGAGCAAGAAACTATCCCCATGCTTTGGCCCATCCACTGAGGAGGAAGACAGGAGAGGAGCATTGTGGGAAAGGCCCCTCGCTTCACCTGCTTGAGCAACGTTAAGATGTCCAGTTCATTCTTGAGACTGTAACCAGGCAACATGGCATCAAACTGCTTCAACCATTCGGGGCCACCCTCAGGGACTTTGGCAGCAACCGGCTTCTCTTTGCCTGAGAAGAAAAAGGGTGTTTGTGTGCGTGGGAGGGAGAATATAGCTAAAGAGTGGATAAGCAGGGGGGGGGGAGCACCCCGCATCTAGAGTCCAACCGAAGTTGCTCACCTTGTGCATCGGCGTCACCCTTCCGAGGTTCGCTGGGGGCACCCCGCATCGGGCTGTCTGGAAACAGCACTTCGTAAGAACTGGGGATCTTCATGCTCAACAGTTCGGCGACTGCCACCATGACACCATTCAGGTTCTGTAAGAGATGGGGGGAGTTGGGCGGTGGCAGCATGTTGACAGCTGCATTCAGAACCTGGCAGGGTAAGAGGCTCCTTGTTTGAAGCCAGTCCCTTCTCTGCTGCCACCCCATGCAATTTCATTAGCTATTACAAAATAGGACAGAGAAATATTTGGCTCCCACAAGTGAGAGCCAATGTGATGTCGAGTGTCAAGAGTAGGATCTGGAAGACCCAAGTTCAAATCCTGCCTTTGCCATCAAAATGGACTGGTCACACTCTCTCAAACTAACCTACCTCATGGGGTTGTTGTGAGGAGAAAACAGACGAGAGGAAAGAAGAAGGCACTGAAGAAAAATAAATGATACAAAGGAAGAAAAACCAGATGGCTCACGGAGTATACTATGGAGCCTGCTTTCCCTTGCCAAGGCAGGAGACAAATTGGAGCGGGTGACTCCCAGACAGGAAACAGGATGCAGAACAGAAAAATTAGTCCTGCCTCCCTGATCCAAGGGCTGGGAATCACCCACTCAGGATGTCTACCTGCCCTTCAAGGAGAAGAAGAATGTTTGCCATTTGGGGTCCCCTTTGGGTAGAAAGGCAGGGTATAAATGAAATAAATAATAATTACAGCCCAGCAACTTGTGTGGTTTTAGTAGTTAAAAATGGAAAATTAGGATGCAGCTGAGCTGGATTCAAGTCCACGCTTTGCGATGGAAGCTTGCGGTAGGATCTTGGACCAATCTTGGCCCTTGAGCTGACATAGCTCATAGTGCAGTGGTTCTCAACCTGTGGGTCGGGACCCCTTTGGGGGTCAAACGACCCTTTCACAGGGGTCGCCTAACATTCTCTGCATCAGTGTTCTCCATCTGTAAAATGGATAAATGTTAGGGAACTGTATTAAAGGGTCAAGGCATTAGGAAGGTTGAGAACCACTGTCATAGAGTGACTTTGAGATTCACCTGGAGAAAGCAAGAGGGACATCTGGAATGCTACCATGAACTACCTGGAGAAAGCTGGTTCACCAGATAAGCCTCTGCCACTCAGGTGGAGGAGTGGGGAAATCAAACCCAGTACTCCAGATTAGAATCCACCTGCTCTTAACCACTACACCACCAATTTATTTGGTATTTTAAACTCCAGATTAGAATCCACCTGCTCTTAACCACTACACCACCAATTTATTTGGTATTTTAAACACTGTATATTACAGTGGTTCTCAACCTTCCTAATGCCTTGACCCTTTAATACAGTCCCTCATGTTGTGGTGACCCCCAACCCTAACATTTATCCATTTTACAGATGGAGAACACTGATGCAGAGAGTCTTAGGTGACCCCTGTGAAAGGATTGTTCGACCCCCAAAGGGGTCCCGACCCACAGGTTGAGAACCACTAGTATATTACCTATATTGAGTATTGGTTAACACGATCACTGTGGATTAGGTATCATGCCTGTGTTCGTCCTCTGATCTTGGATCGCAATAAAGACTGAGTGAATTTGGGTCAAGGATCCTGTGCCCAGGAAGAAAGTGTGGATGCGAGGTAAATTGGGCCATTTCCGGAAAGGCGGTGCCTGACGTGACAGTCAGGTGGTCGAATTGTCACGTCAGAACTTTGTGGCTCAGCCCTCAATCAGGGGCCCTCCTCCTACGTACCTTTGCAGCAGCTGCGGACACGGTCAGCATGACGGAGACCTCGCTACCCTTGGTCTTGTCCCATGAAGTACCTGGCGTTCCCTTACTCATTTGCTCCAGCGCTACATAGGGCTTGGCATCTGGGAAGGCTGAGAAGCGGACGGGAAAGAAACAGGATGGGAACTGGATATACTTCAGGCACAAACTGGATCCAGCTGATTCCGATCTGCTAGCCCTGAAGCCTTCTGCCAAATGCAAGGAATCTCCCGCTGGTGGAAGGTGCCACTGTTACACTAGTGCAGTGGTGGTGAACCTTTGGCACTCCAGATGCTATGGACTACAATTCCCATCAGCCCCTGCTAGCATGGCCAATTGGCCATGCTGGCAGGGGCTGATGGGAATTATAGTCCACAACATCTGGAGTGCCAAAGGTTCGCCACCACGGCACTAGCAAATGGTTCAGAACCAACCCTAAATATTTGGAATGCTTAGCCCTCCCCCTCCCCTTGGTGGGTGGGCCATGATCAGAGGGTGGACCCCCTCCCCCCTCAGTGGGTGGGCCATGACCAGATGACGGTCCCCTCCCCCACTTCCCTGGATGGGTGGGGCATGAACAGCTGCTGGGACCCCTCCCTCCTTCCCCCTTACACTCTCCTTCCCCCTTCCTCCCCTTTCCCCCAGGGTGGCTGGGCCATGATCAGATGCCGGGGTCCCTCCTCCTCCTTCTCTTCCCTGCACCCCAAAACCTGCCTAACCAGACCCCCACCCACCCTTCCCCAACCTCACAAACCAACCTGGGGCCTCCTGGCCAGGACCCCGGCTCCAGACTCCCACCCTGCCCCCACAAACCCACCTGCAACAACTAGGTCCTATCTGAATGTTAACCGTTGGTGACATATATGAAACACATCCTTCTTAACCCTTTATACCCACTAAAGCAGGGGTGGCTAACCTATGGTGCTCCAGATGTTCATGGACTACAATTCCCATCAGCCCCTGCCAGCATGACCAATTGGCCATGCTGGCAGGGGCAATCTGGGAATCGTAGTCCATGAACATCTGGAGCACCATAGGTTGGCCACCCCTACACTAAAGACACTGGAATCTTTTCCGGCAAACCATCTAAACTCTCTCATTTATATCCCGTTCCACCCGCTTGAACAGGCCACCAACTGCTCAGCATCTCACCCACCCAAGCAGGCATTCCCTCTTTTACTCGGACCATCCCTCCCAAACCTGGGATGCTGGCTTTTGGGATGATAGGTATGACAGGTGACAATGGGCGCTCCTCCAACTCAGCCTTGGCTCCAAGCAGCAAGGGGAAGCGCGGCACCTCTTCTCCCAGGACGCTCTCAGGTGACGACGCGGGGACAATGCTATCCGGGGAGTCGCTTTCTTCGTCACTCTCCATCCTGCAGGAGAGTTTGGAGGGAACGGTGACAGAATCTAGAAAGGCTGCTGCTAACCCCTGCCCCTTCGGATGAGGAGCTACAAAAAGCCCAATTGTAGCCATTCTTCTAGCCAACAGTTAAACAAGAGAGTGCCGCTTTCCTCAGCTGGAGATAACCAGCTATTGCCAGGGATGGCACCTAGTTGATTGGGATGCATTGCTAACTCCGCTAATGGCTACATAATATATGGATGGTGATTGCATCCGGGTGGTTGAGATGTATTCCTGTCAATGTAATTGCTTCTAGAAATGTGAACTTAGGCTGCTATCTGTTACCAACGCTGTAATGGAACATTCTTTCCTTGATTTTTCTTTTATGGTTTCACATGCTTGGTAGATAACTAGGCTTATCCCTGACACTCTCTTCTCCCATGGGAAATGGGATGGAATCATAGAATCATAGAGTTGGAAGAGACCACAAGGGCCATCAAGTCCAACCCCCTGCCAGGCAGGAACACACAATCAAAGCCCTCCCGACATATGCTGATCCAGCCATTGTTTAAAAACCTCCAAAGGAGGAGACTCCACCACTCTCCAAGGCAGTGAATTCCACTGTCGAACAGCCCTGACGGTCAGGAAGTTCTTCCTAATGTTTAGGTGGAATCTCTTTTCCTTCACCTTGAACTGATTACTCCTGGCCCTAGTCTCTGGAGTCACAGAAAACAAGCTTGCTCCCTCACCGACATGACATCCCTTCAAATATCTAAACATGGCGATCATGTCACCTCTTCACCTTCACTTCTCCAGACTAAACATCCCCAGCTCCCTAAGTCTCTCCTTGTAGGGCATGGACTCCAGACCCTTTATCATTTTGGTTGCCCTCCTCTGGACCCGCTCCAGCCGGTCAATGTCCCTCCTGAACTGCGGTGCCCAGAACTGTGCACAATATTCCAGGTAAGGTCTAACCTATGCGGAATAGAGATGTTCCTGTTGCTCTGAGGGGGTAGGAGACCAGGTGGCTTTATCTCTATCTGTCGCTGACCTTGAGGCACTTAGGCTTCAAAGTAACCCTTTCTCACATTCTTTGGGAAACCGGGAGGGGGGATTGTTTCTGAATAAAAGGGATAGCAAAAGCCAGGTTTGCCAGAACTGGCTTCTTGCAAGCTGCGTGCTTCGTTACCTTTCCAATAAACGCTACTGATCAACAATCCAGAGTCTCCCTATTTGTATTTTTTGACTAATCCAATGCAGAGAAGAGCCCTCACACTTGCTCGCTTCAATGTTTTCCCCTCCGCTTTATTGCGTGGTAGATTTAACAACTTGGAAATGAGCGAAAGGGTATGCTCTTGTGGTGAACAACAAATTGAAACATTGGCACATCAACTGCTTTGCTGCCCTAAATCTGCTAATATCAGATCAAAATATTCCAATATTCTTTCTAGGATACCTAGTGAAATGGGAGAATCAGGTAGACTTCCTTTCCTTCTGGACAATTCTGACAATGAAACTTGTGAATTGGTTGCACAATTTTTACTGGAGGTGATGCACAATCAATAATTTATATTTTATCCTAAACCTTTGTATTTGTATACCTTTTATCTCAGGTTTTTATTGTGTTATGATTATTGTTATGCCAAATAAAGGCTTAAATAAAAAAAAAAAAACAATCCAGAGTCCGTTTATTGATTCAAGGCTCGAGACCTCACAGCGATATCCCTTCCCCCTTCCAAGCTGAAGGCTACTGTTTTGATCAGCAGATCCACTGGCAAGACTTCCCTTCGCACGACAGCCCTCCGAAGGTAACTTCTCCCCACACAAGTTCAGCGCTTCATGCTCCAGTGCTGGCTGGCTACCCACAGTAAGGGGCGCAGCATGCCTGAGACAGCCTTTCCCTTTTCTGTGTTGCCCTCCACCCCGTGCTTTGTCGGGCCTCCTCTGTCCTTACCTGACATCCTCAGTTTGGTTGTGTGGCGGGGTGGGCAGGGCTGCCAGGAGGTCAACACTTTTCACTTCCACGGGGGGAGAATCTATTAAAAAGGGAGGGGGACAAGGAACAAAACACCAGGAGAATGTTCAGAAGGCATGGGGTGCGGTTTCACACAAACACGGCACAATAATCCTACAACTACTCTACGGACACTGATGTGGCGTTTATTTACACAGAACTGAAGAACGTAAGAAAGAGCCTGCTGGATCAGACCAGAGTCCATCTAGTCCAGCACTCTGCTACTCGCAGTGGCCCACCAGGTGCCTTTGGGAGCTCACCTGCAGGAGGTGAAAGCAATGGCCTTCTGCGGCTGCTGCTGCTGCTCCCGAGCACCAGGTCTGCTAAGGCATTTGCAATCTCAGATCAAGGGGGATCAAGACTGGTAGCCATAATTTCTCCTAAGGGCTCAAAGTGCACAAGGGATCCTGACTGGAGCCCACATTTCCTCGTTTTGAATTCACTCATACCACTCACTACTAAGGAAGTGTAGGAAAGAGTTTGGATTTACACCCCGCTTTTCTCAACCATAAGGAGTCCCAAAGCAGCTTACAAACCCCTGATTGATTGATTGATTGATTGATTGATTGATTGATTAAATTTATAGGCCGCCTCATCCCCGACGGGCCCGAAGGCCTTCCCTTCCCCTCCCTATGACAGACACCTTGTGAGGCAGGTGGGGCTGAAAGAGTTCTGAGAGAACGGTGACTAGCCCAAGGTCACTCAGGAGGCTTCACACGTGGGAACAGGGAAACAAATCCAGTTTTCCAGATTAGAATCCACTGCTCATGTGGAGGAGTGGGGCTCATCCAATTAGAGCCTCCTACTTGAGTGAGGAAACCAAACTGGTTCACCAGATTAGAGTCCGCCTGCTCTTAATCACTACACCGTGCGGGCTCAATAGCAAGATGAATCCAAAGTCACTCCTGCCTCAAAGGTTTATTTTACTTCTTGGCTGAACTTTTACTACAAAGTTCAAGAGCATCTTATGGAGGGCTCCTGGCGGCCGCCTAGCCAGAAAGCCACTGGGCCCACACATGCTTAATTTCAACAGTGCCGTAGCATCAGACAGACCAGGGGTCTGCAACCTGTGGCTCTCCAGATGTTCATGAAATACAATTTCCACCAGCCCCTGCCAGCATGGCCAATTGGCCATGCTGACAGGGGCTGATGGGAATTGTAGTACATGAACATCTGGAGAGCCACAAGTTGCAGACCCCTGTCCTAGACCAGTGGTGGCGAACTTATGGCACGGGTGCCAGGGGTGGCACTCAGAGCCCTCTCTGTGGGCACGCACAGAGTGCCCCCCGCCCCCACATCTAGGCTGGCCTGGGCCGTTGGGCTGGATTATTAGCATTAAACCTAAGACCTAGTTTTGGGGAAGCCGTGTAGGTAACCCTGTTAAGTGCTGTTGAACCCCACAGATTTTCATGGGAAGAACTAAAGCATGATCCTTTACCTGGGAGGAAGCTCGGTTGCTGGAAATGGGGCTTGCTTCTGAGTAAACCCTCCAGGGGTCGTGATTCACCCGTTGGAAGAGTTGCACGGTTGCTTCAAAGCAAAGCCACCGACTACCACCAAGCTTACTCCTGAGTAACACATGCCTCTGAGCCAACTGTTTTTTCTAAACTAAAACCTCAGTATTCAGGTTAAATTGCCATGTTGGCACTTTGTGATAAATAAGTGGGTTTTGGGTTGCAATTTGGGCACTCGGTCTCGAAAAGATTCGCCATCACTGTCCTAGACCATGTGAGAAGATATTTTTTTGCAATCCTGCTCTTCCTTCGAGTAACCCCAGATTATTCATTTATTTGCTTGCTTGCTTGCATTGGTAACCCACCCTCCCCCGAAGGACTCAGGGCAGCATACACTACAGCAATATAACTTCAATACACAAAATCAATTCGCCCAATTGTTTTACATTCGTTGAAACAATCTAATACTTAATTAAAACGGATGGCAACAAAACCCACCCCCCACCCCCGCCATACCCAGGAGAGGCCAAGGCAATAGATGGGTTACAGTCTCCCCGGCTGGCCAGATGGGAACGCTTGGGCGAACAGAGCTGTTTTGCAGGCTCTGCGAAATTCCTGCAGGCCGTTACTTCTCTAGGAATCCGGTTCCACCAAATGGGGGCCAGGGCCATAAAAGCCCTGGCCCTCGTAGAGGCCAGCCGGACATTTTTAGGGCCAGAGACCTGTAACAGGTACTCCTCCAGTGAGTGGAGGGACCTGGCAGTGGAGGGACCTGGTAGGGGAGACACGATCCCTCAGGTATGCAGGTCTAAGACCTCTCACTGCCTTAAAGGTTAAACTAGAACTTTGAACATGATCCAGAACTCAATCGGCAGCCAGTGAGGATGGTACAGGACCGGTGTGATCCGGTTCCACCTCTAATTTTATCTTCACACCTGCGCTGTCAGGTAGGTTTGACTGAGCGTGCGAGACTGGGCACCCAGTGAGCGTCATAGCCCAGTGCCTCCCCGCCCCACCTCCCAGTTCTCATCCAACATTCAAACCACTGGGCCCCTGCTGGGTCTCATCATTTCGGAGCCCGACTTTACCTTTTTGTCCTTCGGGCTCACGGGGCAGAAGCGGCTCCTTGGGCTGCTCGGTCAGCTCCTCGGTCGACAGAACTCCATTCACCAGCTTCTGCTGCACCGAGGGCGGGGGCGTGGGGGGCAATGAAGACGGCGGTGTCGGCGGGTTGCTTAAGTTGTTCTGGATGGACAGCAAAGGAGTCAGCAACCACCACAGCCCCCTGCCTGATTCCTGCTCGCCGAAGCCTAAAACTGTGGCTTGGCGACACCCGCCCCCCTTGACAGTTCACACGATCGGTGGGGGGAAGCAACCGCGCCACTTGGCCACGGGAAGGAACTTCAACTGCTCTGGCCCGCTTTAAGGTCTCCTGCCGCGTCTGGTCCACCCAACTGTCCTCAGGTTTCCCCCACAAGCCCCCACCTCTTCAAATGCTTCCCTGCGGCCATGGGCTTGAGATGGGAAGGGCTTCCCAATGAGTAGAGCGACAGAGAAACAGCATGGGATGCCCACTGCACAAACTGTACAGGCACAGTGGTGGAAGGATGCAAGACATGAATTGCAAGCCACATGTGGCACGAAGCCCTATAGCCGTGGTGGCGAACCTTTGGCACTCCAGATGTTAAGGACTACAATTCCCATCAGTTCCTGCCAGCATGGCCAATTGGCCATGCTGGCAGGGGCTGGTGGGAATTGTAGTCCATAACATCTGGAGTGCCAAAGGTTCGCCACCACTGCCCTATAGCGATCGGCACCTGGCAGACCCATCCAGCTCCCGACAAGGTCAATATCTGGCCCCAAATGAGTAAGTAACAGTAAGGTCAGAATCCCAAAGAAGCTGAGCTGATCCGGAAGATTGATAAACACTGCAGGCCTTGATGACCTTGGAAGAACTGTAGGGAGCGCGCCTGGACACTTGAGACATCCCAGAAATGAGGGTGTCCTGTTGAGAATTGTCACCCACTCCCAGTTAAAAATCTGAAGTTTTATTCCGGTTTTAATAATGCCTGGAGTAGGTAGCTCAGTGCCAGGCATGGCTCCCTTTGTCCCTGGTTACGGTGGAGAGTTGGGGAATCCAGTACTTGGTACGGGGTAGGGTAGTGTAGGGGGGTGATTGGAGAATTCAGTGTAACAATAGGAAATTGTGATTACGAGGGGGAGGGAATGGGTTACGGTTGTTTCAGGAAGGTTCGGCAAGTCACTCGGCAAATAACTTAGTAGCGGTCCCCGGCTTGAAGGCTATCCTGTTGTCCTCAAACACAGACAGAGCCTTTTCGGCTCTGGCCCCAGCATGGTTGGATGCTCTGTTGAATGAGACCGAGACCCTTCAAGATTTTTGGCTGTTTCGCGGGGCCCAAAAGACAGAGCTACTCTGCCAGGCCTACGGTTGAGGGCAATGACGGTTTCTGTCACTCATCAGCTGGCCTCCATTTCCCTTCGTCCCTTCCCTTTTTCTTTTATGGACATTTAAGATTTTTAATGTATTATGAGTTAAATTACCAAGGGTCTGCAACCTGCGTCTCCAGATGTTCATGGACTACAATTCCCATCAGCGCCCACCTCCATGGCCAACTGGCCATGGTGGCAGGGGCTGATGGGAATTGCAGTCCATGAACATCTGAAGAGCCGCAGGCTGCAGACCCCTGAATCAGACCATCCCATCCTGCTGGATTTTATTTCTTAAGGTGCTGTGACAGAAGAAAACATGATCGTGTGTGGGATTATTTTAATATGCAAGCCATTCTAAGATGCTGTAAACCCCTCTGAGCCCACGCAAGCAGAAGGAGTGGTCTAAAAGTCCAATAAATAAAAATAATAGCCAGTTGCACAACAGCCAACCTAGAAGCAATAAGAATGAATGGGAGGAGTCACATCTGCAAGCAATGAGCCCTGGGAACAAGCCCAATGGCTCACCACCTCACCCCTCTCCCCTAAGAAGGCCCTGTAGTAAAATTAGTTCCTGGGGGAGGGGAGTGGGCACTCAGAGCAGGTGGTGGTGAGGAGGAGGAGGAGGAGGAGGAGGAGGAGGAGTACGAGGAGGAGGTGAGGAGGAGGAGCAGGAAGAGGAAGATTTATATCCCACTTTTTGCTCCTGTTAGGAGACTCAAGGTGGCCTACAAGCTCCTTTCCCTTTCTCTTCCCACAACAGACACCTTGTGAGGCAGGTGGAGCTGAGAAAGTTCTGAGAGAACAGTGACTAGCCCAAGGTCACTCAGCAGGAATGTAGGAGTGCGGAAACACATCTGGCTCACCAGATAAGCCACCGACACTCAGGTGGAGGAGTGGAGAATCCAACCTGGTTCTCCAGATTAGAATCCACCTGCTCTTAACCACTACACCTCACTATGCTTGTCCAGAAAGGCAAGCCAACTTTTAGCAATTCCTCAGTGACCTATAAAGCCCCCTTTCTCTTTCTTACTCCTATGCTGGCCACCCAGAGAAAACTCAAATTTTATTTTGGAGACCCCCTGACAACAAGAGCAGACATCAAGTATTCCCTTAGCACAGTAGTTCTCTAATGCCGCGAACCTTTAATACAGTTCCTCATGTTGTGGTGACCCCCAACCATAAAATTGGTATATCCTGCGCATGATTTTCATCCACCCTTTGTTGCTTCCAAGGCTTAATCACTCCAAATTCCAGACCACTCGCTTTTTGTTAAGTGATTGTAATCCATCGATTACCTTTGCAGTGGCTAAGTTCTTGGAAAACATTTCAAAAACCATTATTTAAATGTTTTAAATTGTAAATATATATGCAATTTTATATGCCATTAAAGGTTAACTGAATTGAAAATTGATATATATAAAATGTAAAAAGACTGTTTCTTAGGCGACCCCTGAGAAAGAGTCTCTCGACCCCCAAAGGGGTTGCGACCAGTGATGGGATCCCAAAATTTTAGTAACAGGTTCCCATGGTGGTGGGATTCAAACAGTGGCGTAGTGCCAATGGGGCTGGGCGGGGCATGACAGGGGCGTGGCCGGGCATTCCAGGGACAGGGCATTAATAATTTCTCTGTTACTGTAAAAAAATCTTCCTGTAAAAAGTTCCTAATTTCCAGCTGGTATCTTTCTGTCCATAATTTAAACTCATTATAGCAAGTCCTATCGTCTACTGCCAACAGAAACAACTACTTCTCCTCTAACTGACTGCCTGTCAAACACTTAATACTTTCAATTACTTAATTTTGTTTCTAGAAATCAAAAGAAGGATACTTTCCTTAAACAAGGAACTTTACCATATTTCTAAAACATGTTTTTAAAACAGCCCAACAGGGAGAATTATCCCGTTTTCTACCTTCGCTAACCAGCCACATAGGAAACAACAGGACTTTATGATTTTTGGACCTAATGGGATTTCTAATGGAAAAGCGGATCCGATTAGTAACCCCCTCTCGGCACACACAAATGATTAGTAACCCACTCTCGGGAACTGGTGAGAACCTGCTGGATCCCACCTCTGGTCGCGACCCACAGGTTGAGAACCGCTGCCTCTGCACACACGCACACAAACCACCCCTGTGTCCTCACTACAAACAACTGCCAGCCCCACAGGCTGAGAAACAGCACGGGGCAGGCCTTACCTTGGTAAGCAGCTGTGAGTAGTAATCCGGAATGCTGTCCAAGGCAGCATTCCCGAAAGAGCCCTTGAGCTGACTTTTGCCGTTGATGGGGCTGCTCCCGAACGGGCAGAAAAGGCTGAAGTTGGCCGTGATGACAGGTTCCATCAGAGGCAGCAAGGAGAGCTCCTGAAGGAAGGAGGAAGAGAAAGAGATGGAGCTGAATGGGGGGGAAATGGCTATTTCGCAGACTGACGGAATGAAGACAGCCCCTAACAGGCATCTGGAGAGTCAAAATTAATTCTCCATGGCCTTCGCAGAAAACAGTTTGATCAAACAGCATCCGGAAGAGGGCATTTTGTTTCGCCGCCGGTATCGTGCCACTCATGCAGTCCAACAGCAATTCTTTCTTCATTTTCTTCTGTGTAAATCTTTACACCACACGGCTTCAGTTCTGGACTCCATCCAAAGAAAGCACAGAGCCGTTCCTGTGAGAAGTCTATTGCAACTCCTTCCCTTCCCTATCTTATCAATTGCTGCACTACTATAAGGCTGGGCACGGCCTGCTGCAACCGGGCCACTTTGTCTCAATGGGAGACTCCTACAATCATCTCGGACAACTCTCTATTGGACGCCCCCAGAGGCGTATCTAGGGAAAACACAGCCGGGTGCAAAATCTGAGTTTTCCGCCCCCCTCTGCATGGGTGGCCGCCCTCCCCCACCATGACCAAACTTTTTTGGCACCAGGTCATCTCAAAGTCACCATCACATTATAGAATATGTCCCAACTCACAAATCTGAAGGGGGAAGGAGGAGGGGCGGGCGTGTACAAAATTTAGGACAGCGTGTGCTGGGGAGCTGAAGAAGGGGCTGTTGAAGGATAGCTGTAGCATACTAATTCTAAGCAAGTGTATGAATCGTTGGCGAAGCTACAAGGGGGCAGGGTGCACCATGCACCGGGCGAACATCTGGGGGCAGAGGCAGAAAATTGCCCCAACCCCTCCCCCCCAGTTGTTAGTTTCAGACTTAGTTTCAGGCTGAAAAGCAGCCTGTTCCGTTCAGGCTGAGATGGGCCCTTGTGGGAACTACACTACCCAGGAGACCTTGAGAGCCCCAAGGGCTCCTGGGTAGTGTAGTTCCCACCTGGGCTTTTTTCAGTCTGAACTGAACAGACTGCTTTTCAGCCTGAAACTAAGTCTGAAACTAAGAACTAAGGTAAGTAGGGGAAGCGGGAGAGGGGCAGGGCAGGAGCAAGGCCCATTGGGGGGGTGGGCGTGGAAAACGCAAAGTTCACCCCAGGCGTAGTTTGGCCCAGCTACACCTCTGGTATGAATGTGAAGGGTTCAAATGTGGTCTGCAGGAAACCCAGACTGACTCTTTGTCTGAGGACAAAGAGTAGATTTGAAGATTACCGAATCATTGATTGAAGATTACTGAAATTCAGTTTGTGTTCTCCAGTGCAAAACAGGGAGGGAGGGGTTCTGACCACAGAGAAGCACGCAAAAATACTTAAGTTTCATAGATCCTGACGGCACTTTTTGGACAAGACCCGTCTCTTTACCTCCCGGGCAACTGTACCTGTTTGAGCTGTTTCATTAGGGCTTCATTGGTCTTCACCCCATCCTCCTTGCGCAACTTCTTGCGGGAGTTGGCAAGTCTCTCTCCAGCCTTTTGACATCGTTTGGGCTTGGGAGGTGGGGGTTTCTTTGCAGTTATCGTATCCTGCAAGGAAAGGCGCCAAAAAGAAAACGGGAGTGACATTTTGCGCTTCAACGTATCCACATAAACTTGGACCCACCAGAAATTTCTGCTGAGGACAGTAGTGTAAGGAATATGTCTTTCCCACTACATCAGCCTCCTGTAGCTGCAAATACCACCCACTCCCACCTCGGCCTTCCATCCAATGCTGCTCTTGGGAAAATGGGAACATCATGTCAGGAGACCAAAAGGCCTGCACTACAGAAGTAGAAGCATGAGGAGGAGAAGGAGGAGAAGTGGTTAAGAGCAGGTGCATTCTAATCTGGAGGAACCGGGTTTGATTCCCCGCTCTGCCTCATGAGCTGTGGAGGCTTATCTGGGGAATTCAGATTAGCCTGTGCACTCCCACACATGCCAGCTAGGGGTCCTGTGAACCATGGGGCCAATCCTTTAGGAACTGCATCAGGAAGTGAGAAAGCTGCATTCCAAAAATGAAGCAGTTTGTTAGGTACTATCAGAGGTGTATCGGGGGGGGGGATACCGTGGGGGGGATAGCAAGGGAAGGGGAGGGCATGAGGGGTGGCATGCATGGAAGGGGAGGGAGGGACCAAGCATATGAACATGGCCCACCCACCCTAGCGGAGGAAGGGGGAGGGGATGGAGGGGGAGGGATGGCGTGCAAGGGAGGGGGTCCGGAATCTGGACATGGCCTACCCACCCTAGTGAAGGGAGGTGGAGGGGTGACATGCAAGGGAAGGAGAGAGAGGGGTGGCATGCAAGGGAGGAGAGGGAGGGAGTAAGGGGTGGCATGCAAGGGAGCAGGAGGGAGAGGGGTTCTGGGGACAACACCTGCTCTGGGCCTGTCCGAACTGCCCCCCCTGCCCCCAAGGGCCTGGGGAGGGAAGGAGGTGGCTGGGATGGGCGCCGCAGCAGCAGGCCAGCTCTGTCTTTGAGCACCTCCCCCGCGCTAACCTAGCTCTTCTGAGCCAGGTCGGCACGGGGGAGGAAGGGGCAATTCCCCCCTCCCCGTTGGTGCGCCCAGCATCATTTAACCACCCCTCCCTGTCCTCGTGGGCAGTACAGGGCAGTCCCCTGGGTACTACCTGATGTTGGGATATACTCCCAAGTTTTGACAGAACAGGGCACTTTGAAGAAGAAGAGTTTGGATTTATATCCCCCCTTTCTCTCCTGCAGGAGACTCAAAGGGGCTGACAATCTCCTTGCCCTTCCCCCCTCACAACAAACTACCCTGTGAGGTGGGTGGGGCTGAGAGAGCTCTGTAGAGCTGTGCCTAGCCCAAGGTCACCCAGCTGGCGTGTGTGGGAGTGCACAGGCTAATCTGAATTCCCCAGATAAGCCTCCACAGCTCAGGCGGCAGAGCGGGGAATCAAACTCGGTTCCTCCAGATTAGAATGCACCTGCTCTTAACCACTACGCCACTGCTGCTCCAAAGGTTCTCCCAGCAGTCTTACCCCCCCAGGTTAGGAACAATCAGAACAAGGGGGAGAAAAATGCCAGAAATGGAATTAGGTCCCTGCCAAGGAGCATGAAGAGAAGCAAGGGCCGTTTGACTGTTTGGGGTTGTAGCAGAAAGAATCAAAGAGGAATAAAAGAGGGAAAGCAGGAGTCCACGTAGGGGATTGCAGCCCTATCGCAGAAGATTCAGCAGACAAGTTTGAGGAGATGAAGTAGAACCCCAGAGGGATTTTTTAAAGACAAAATTATCCCTCTTTTCCCTTTACACTGGACTCTTGCCTCCAGAAGAGTCATCAGGCACTGGGACAGAAAGGAGCAAACAGCGGTTCCAAAAGGGAACAGCCACCTCTCAGGGCCCAAAGAACCCAGTACTGAAGTAGCCTAATGAAAAGGGCACAATCTGCGGGTGAGGAAAACAAGCTCAGGAGGAAGCGGTCAGAAGGAGATGAAACAAGTAGTGCAGGGGTCCACAACCTGTGGCTCTCCAGATGTTCGTGGACTACAAATCCCATCAGCCTGATCGGAATTGTAGACCATGAACATCTGGAGAGCAGCAGGTTGCAGACCCCTGAAGCAGTGGAGCGACTTTTAGGAAGGGCAAAAAAAGAGGTGGAAATAACAGCTGGAAGCAGGACCAGTTAGTGGGGGAGGGGTGTGGGAGAGAAGTGTTGGATTTCTAAAACCAACTCCAAAAGCCATAACCAGGAAAACCCACACCTGGGACTCCTGAAAGAAAGGGAAGGGGAGCAGCAACTTGAGGGGCAAACTTTAACTTGACAAGGAGAGAAGGAAGAGAAGAGTTGTTTTTATACCCCACTTTCCTCTCCCATAAGGAGTCTCAAAGCAGCTTACAAACGCCTTCCCCTTCTCTCCCTACGACAGGCACCTTGTAAGGCAGGCGGGGCTGAGAGAGTTCTGCGGGAACTGTGACTGGCCCAACGTCATCCAGCAGGCTTCATGTGGAGGAGCGGGGAAACAAATCCAGTTCCCCGAATAAAAAGATAAATAGTCAAGTGGAGTAGTGGGGAATCATCTTTTCTAATGTATTTAAACCAGAATTCTAGGCTTATTAACGGGGTTAAGGTCGAACACTCAAAGTCCTTTAAATATCTAGGCCTAACCTTCTATCATAAAGCCACATGGGCCAGACATAGAGATATTGCTGTAAAAGGGCTTTTGCACATGTGTGACTTTGAATAAGTCACAAGCCGAAATCCTCCCGGCAAAATCCTCCCGGCAAAAGAAAAATAAAACATTGGAAAAGAATGAAAATATAGCCGGATCAAAGGAAAATCTTGGAAACCCCAATAAAAGAAGACACTGGGCATCTATCCAAGCCAGAAGAGAGCCGGTGAGTGATTTATAACTAATTAAAAAGCCAATTAAATAGAAAGAATGATCATGATGCAGAATAACAAGCCGGTCACTAAACGGGACTTGGCAGTCTTCCGAAAACAAATAAAGGAGATAACGAAGGTCTTTTTAAAGACAGCAACGCTGAATTTCAGTGCTTTTGGGCAAAACTTAGAAATGATGAGGGGTCAAATTGATCAGATCCAGGGAAAAGCTAAAGAAAGAGAAGATAAGATGAGATGGGATGGGATTCTCAAGAACCCCCACAAACAAAAAGCAGACTGGCTGAGAAGTCAGTTCTGGAAAAGAAAAAAAGAAAACAGGGAAAGTTGAAGAAATCCAAGCACCTCAAAGGAGAAAAGAAATTAAGTGCCCAAAAGACTGAACAAGCAATAACATTTCTACAGAAGGTAGAAATGGAGACTCCGATAGAAGTAACTCAGAAGCAGAGTACTTCCATGGAGGCTGGAGCAATTACATAGACAACGTTAACCAAGGGCGGTATGCTAAGAAGAATGGAAAGAAGATAGAAGAAAGCAGAAATAGCCAGTTAGACTTCTTCCTAGTTTAAAAGCTATATATGTCTCTATTAACTTTTTCACTCTATTATTAACAACTTAAAAACTATATTAACAGACATGTCTAATAAACTAACTTGGTTTGTTATGTTCTCTAACGAATTAATTGGTAAAATAACACCAGCTGTGGTTTAGACTAAACACTGGCCGGATGCCCAGAAGACTCGGTAAGAAGAATAACATAGACTGTAGAAAAAATATAAGGGGAAAACAATAACAACTGACATAAGGGGCCAGTATTAGTGATTAAACAGCTAGAGAAAAGTTTTTTTATGGCTGGAAATGTAATACATAAAATTATGATGTATTTGAATGTCGGGAGGGATCAGGGTGCGCAAGGGCCAACAGAAATACTCCAACATGGAGGGAGGAGTTTGCCTCCAGAAGACCAGTTGGAGGAAGAAAGGTGGGAATCAAGGGGAAAGGGGAAATAAAAACCTGAAATTACACGAACAGCAGAGTTCTGACAAAAGAAGACTACAAAAAACCTTATGGCTGGAAATAAGATAAAAATAGCCTCAATTAATATGAATGGTCTAAATTCTGACTCAAAAAGATATAAACTTGCCAGGTTTATCAAACAAATACGTCCAGAAATTATCTGCCTTCAAGAGTCTTACAAAAAGAAGACAGATGAGAGAGATTTAATAAAAGTGCCAGGGTGGAAAATTATAGGTGAATCTAGATGCAATGCAAAAAGAAATGGTGTCACCATTTTAATACGAGAGAATATGGATTTTCAGTTAGAAGAGTTAACTAGAGATCAGAATGGTCATTGGCTTATTGTCAAAGGGAAATTACATGGATTTCAAATAACAATAATGAACGTATATGCCCCAAATAAGAAACAAAAACCGTTCTTGGGAAAACTACTTGGGAGACTTCAAGGATTATTTTCAGGTGATACGTTAATTATGGGAGATTGCAATATGGATTTAAGGGGACATGAAATGTTAAAGAAATGGAACATATCAAATATGTATAGTGAACTGGGTGAATCTCAACAACCAACCTACTTCTCAAATAGACACAGAAAATTTACATATATGGACTATATTTTGATAAAGAATATGAGTAATTTACACAGTGAGAAAATAGAGACGCATAAGGAATGGATTTCAGATCACGCCCCATTGGTAGCCACGTTCAGGGTGGAGAGAGTGGAAAAACAATATAGATGGAGATACAAAAACATAGTATGGAAAAATGAGAAAGATAGAAAAGATTTGCAAGAAAAAATAAGACATTATTTTTCAGAAAACAAAGGAACAGTTGCAGATGAAATTCTCTGGGACGCATCTAAAGCAGTAATTAGAGGGTATTGTATAGCTAGAGAAGTACGATGGAATAAAGAAATAAATAGGGAAAGGAAAGATTTAATAGAAGGGATTAAAATTAGAAGGACTCAACTTCAGGATGAATACGATAAAGGAATAAAAAATGAATTAAACAAGTTACAAGCGCAGCTAGATGATTTAGATAAAGCTGAGATGTGGAAAAAGGAAATTTGGGTTAAAAACCAATTTCAAAGAGCGAATATAAATTCAATGAAAAGACTGGCTAATTACTTGAAAAAGAGGAAGGAGAAACAGAATAAAAGAGACAAAAGATGGTAGTAATCAATATATAACAGAAAAGAAAGCAATAAGGAAGAAATTTGAAGAATTTTATAAAGAATTATTTAGTCAAGTCCAGAATGAAAAATATGATGAGAAACCAAAAAAGGTTTTAACACAGGAAGAGAGAGATCAAATGCAAGAAGCTATTACACAAGAGGAAATAGCAAATATTATTAAAGATTTGAAAAACAATAAATCCCCAGAATTAGATGGGTCTAATGCTGAGTATTATAAAGAAATGTCAGAAGTATTAATTCCAGAGATGCAGGTATTGTTTAACCATATTTTAAGAGGGCAGAGGGTTCCAGAGACATGGAGGGAAACGGAAATAATAACAATTGAAAAACCAGGACGGAATACAGAGCAGGTAGAATCATATAGGTCAATAAGTTTATTAAACCAAGATTATAAGATTTTTGCGAAAGTTTTTGCAAATAGATTAAAAAACATCCTTCCGAAGTTAATTGGACAAGAGCAATATGGCTTTATTAGAGGTAGAGATATTTGTCACCCGTTAAGAAATGTATTAAATGTAATATAACATGGCAAAAACGAAAAATATGCAATGATAAAGTTAGATGTATACAAAGCATTTGATACAGTTAGTCATAATTATTTATTTCAAACTCTAGAAAATTTTGGGTTTGGAAAACAACTTATAAGCATTATTCTGAGAGATTTGAATAAAAGGAGGAAGAGGGCAAAAAATAAGAATTAACGAAGGGTGGACAGGAATACTAAATATTGAAAGGGGAGTGAAGCAAGGATGTCCATTATCACCACATCTGTTTATATTGGCAATGGAATTTTTGGCAGAAAGGGTAAATAATAATGGAAGGATAAAAGGTTATAAAGTGAATCAAGAAGAAATAAGGTTAAACTTATTTGCAGATGATATTTTAGTAATAACTGAACCCGGCTGATACAATGAAAGAATTAAAAATAATTCTAGAAGACTTTCAGAAATACTCAGGATTAAAAGTCAACATGGAGAAAAACAGAAATAATGGGGGGTTAATGTGGGAAAAAAAGACAATTAGAGAGAGGATTAGTAAAAAAAAGAAGATTAAATATTTGGGTATTATAATAACACATAGAAAAAGAGAAGATGTTTAAACAGAATTAGTGAAGCCAAAGTGTGGAAAAAAATATTAAAACAAATAAAAGAGAGATACTGGGATAAAGAAGACCTTATCGATCACAGGAAAAAGCATTTAAAAAATGTGTATAATGCGAAAATAAAGTTTTATTTATTTCTTTAACTCTTCCGCTGGAAATTAAGGAAGAAACAGTTCGAGGAATGGGATAGAAAGCTGAAAGTCTTGGGTGTTTTAATAATAAAAAAAACCAAGAATCATTAATAAGATTATACTACATAATGACAAAAAAAATTCTTTAAGGTTAGGGGATCCCAAAAATGCAAGAATACTCTCAAGTGAAGCATTCCAGATTAAAGAGTCTAATGAGTATAAACGAGGATAATGTCGAGAAAAATGGGTTAAAGCTCTTTGAAAAATGAAATAAATGAAGGGAGTTGGCGAACATGGGTATCTCTTCAATAAAGAGTTGAAGAAAGAGAAATCAAAAAGCAATAGGACCAAGAAAGGTCTCTGCTAAGATAATATGGGGAAAATGGAGAGATAAATGGATGCCTGGCACCCTGGATGGTAGGAACCTTTGGGGAAATGTGGCTGGCAAAAGAAAGGAAAAAAAGTGATAAAAATATTGAAAAGAAAAAAAGGAATTCAAATTTGTGGCAAATTTGATTAGGGAAAGGAGGAGAAATTATGACATTACAAAATTTTATAGAGATAGGAGGAAATGAGAACTGGATTGGTTTTTTTGAGAGGCATTTGGGAAAGGATGAAGGTTTCACCGATAAAGGAGGAAGAATGTATAATGTCAGATAATGTCTGGAACTATATGGAAAATAACAAAGGGAAAATTTTAGGAGGGCATATATACCAACATATGAGTGAATCAATGAATTCATATTAAGAACATTATGGAAACTAAAAATGGGAGAAAGGAAGGATTTCCTAGACATTGGTAATAACTGAGAAAATTAAGTGTAGATTGGAAAAAATATAAAGATTGAGGAAATATATGCAGAGTTAGAAAGAAAAGTGATATTAAAATGGTATAGAACACCAAAACAACTACCATTTATGATAAAAGGACTTAGTTCTTAAAGGCTGCTGGCACTATGTTGGAGACTTCAAGAGAGGCATATTATAGCCATATGTGGATAGAATGTACAGAAGTAAAAAAAAATGGACAATTGTATTAATATATATCAGAGGAAACTGGTGTGAAGATAAATATTTGATTTAAAATAGAATGACTTAATGTTCATGGGTGTAATGGAAGACAGAAGGGTGGATAAACAATTGATAGTTATATGGTATAAAATAATGATTAAAGCAGCCCATGCAACAATAATCTTGGGCTGGAAAGAAAAGAAAAAATGGACACTTCAGAAATGGTTAGAATATATCTAGGAACAAGTGACACTTGATATTTTCGATATACTAACCAAAAATAAGACGTGGCAAGATAAACAGAATGAAATTTTGAAGATGTGGATAATAAGCTCGAGTCAATGAAGAAATATGGGAGAAGAGGCTACAGAGAATGAACTTACTGCTGTTTGTGTGACAAAACTATGAAGAAGTAGTATTGGGGGGAGGGAGAAAAGGGGGAAAAAGTATTGTTTGAAAATGTATGAAGAAGGAAATTACTATAAACTGTAAAATTCATGATACAATTAAATTTTTTTTTCAAAAAAAAGAGATATTGCTGTAAAAGGAAGTTATCACACTGCTTCAGCAGTGGTAAAGTTTTTTCACACCAGGGGAAGGGGATATGTCCCAGCAGCTCTAAAGGTTTTCAACTCCAAGGTAGTTCAGCAACTTCTCTATGGAGTTCCTTTATGGATAACTGCATGGAACAATTCCGCTGAAAGAATACAATCTGGCTTCCTCTATAAAATACTCGGATTACCGCACTCTGTACCATATGCTGTACTATGCTTAGAAACTGGTCCCAGAACCTGCACTTGGAAACAAAGAGCATGGCTGAATACATTCAAGTATTGGATCAAATTATGTTTTAACTCTGATGTGCGCAGTTTAATATACACTGTGCGCCCAGCCCTATTTGCCTCCGAATTGTATCAACTTCTCAAATCAAAAATTTACTCAATAGGTTTATTATTTGAAGATCTCCGTATACTGACACCCAGAGAGATTTTCCGAACCTTAAAAAGCAGACTTTTAGAACAGGAATATCGTATCTTGTTGGGGCAAGCAAATAAATCATGCTCACCCCTCTCTGTCAGAATAATACCGGAACAGGGGCACATAGCCAAATATCTTGAATTATTAACTGAACCCAACAGAGATGGATTATCACAAGGGCCAGATCCAATACCTTCCCATCGGCCATTACAAAGGGTAGTTACTTATCCATCCCTCTCCAGGATCGGGTTTGTCCACACTGTAAAAATCAAGTGGAGACACTAGCTCACATTATTCTTGACTGTCCGAGATATGTGGGCATTAGGAATTTCTCCCCTAGGCTGGCCCTAGCCAAATCTGAAAGAGACTCTGACAGTTCTGTTGTGGAGCTTCTGTTAAACAACACAGATGTCATGCTCTTGGAAAAAGTAGCAAAATTTCTTTTACAAGTGACAGAACTTTCTAAGTAATGTATACTGCTATATACAGTCTTCCTGTCTGCGTTTTCAATGTACTCTTGATTTGTATTTCAAAAATGTCTGGCAACACTCTAGAATCTATTTTAAATGCCAAATAAAGGTTGCTGCTGAATATGCTGCCACAGAAGGTGGTGATGGCCACTAACCTGGATAGCATTAAAAAGGGCTTGGACAGATTTATGGAGGAGAAGTCAATCTCTGGCTACCAATCTTGATCCTCCTTGATCTCAGATTGCAAATGCCTTAGCAGACCAGGTGCTCAGGAGCAGCAGCAGCAGAAGGCCATTGCTTTCACATCCTGCATGTGAGCTCCCAAAGGCACCTGGTGAGCCACTGCGAGTAGCAGAGTGCTGGACTAGATGGACTCTGGTCTGATCCAGCAGGCTAGTTCTTATGTTCTTAACTCTGAGTCCCTCCCTTTCAAGAATCCCCCCCCTCCCCACCTTCACAAGCCCTCTGAGACACTAAGTACAGCACATTTCCCACTCTGCAACTATAAGGGACAGGATTATGCTGCTTTAAGGGAAAGGGAAAAGGAAAGCCACTGCTCTGTAATCGGTCGCAACAGTGATGCTACCAGAATATACGCTGTACAGTAGAGTGTCCAACTCTGGTGCTTCAGGTGTTCATGGACTACAATTCCCAGGGGCTGATGGGAATTGCAATCCATGAACATCTAGAGTGCCATAGGTTGGCCACCCCTGGTCCATGAGCATCTTTGGTCGTACTAAGAAAAGAGCTGATGGTGACTGATGGGAACTGTAGCCCATGAACATCTGAAGAACCAGAGTTGGACACCCTACTGTACAGTGCTCTCACAACATCTAGAGCCATGGTGGCGAACCTTTGGCATTCCAGATGTTATGAACTACAATTCCCATCAGGCCCTTCCAGCATGGCCAATTGCCCATGCTGGCAGGGGCTGATGGGAATTGTAGTCCATAACACCTGGAGTGCCAAAGGTTCGCCACCACTGATCTAGAGCATAGGTGTCAGGGGATGATGGAAACTGTAGTCTATAACATCTGGAGGGCCGTGAGTTTGACACCTGTGATTTAGAGTTCTGCACTCCATGACCACAAGTCAATGAAAGGGTGGGCGTCTTAAGGATCACAGTGGGACTCGTTAACAGCAGCAGCTACACTAACAACAAAACCAAACCCACACTCGGTCCTTTCCATGTATGCTCACCGCTCTTACATCCGGGACTGCCTGCAAGCGTCCCTCTACCCCAGCCACTTTTCCATCCACGTGGCCATTGACGTCCCCCGAGCGTTGTGTTGCCAGAGTCACATTCTTGGCCCGCAGCAACTTCTGCAACAGGAGGTGGCCAGCTTCCGAGCGGGCAAGGCTGTTGGTGGTTGCGGGGACGGTGGCCGCTGCAGACACGAGGTCCCCGTTAGCCTCACACTTGACCAGCTGGGCGCTGCTCATCAAGGCACACTGCGCCGCCTCCTCCTTGGGCTCCTGCTTGATGGTGACGGGTTGAAAACTGCCTGTGGGGGCGGGAGCTCTTTCGATTGGGGGAGAAGCAGATCCCGCCGCCTGCCCGTTGACGGTGCCTTGCTCCACAGAGTCTTTGGTGGGGCACTCTGACTCCCTGAGGTTGCAGGCCCCAGTGACGATCTCCGGGGTGCTTGGGGCTGGTTCCGGGGGAAGCAGGGAACCGGGAGTAGCGGGTTGTTTTTTCTCTGTGGGGGTCAGCTGCTGTTCAGGGCTTTTAGCTAAGATCACAGGGGAGGGTCTCTTTGGATCCGAAGGGCTAGGATGCTGTTGAGCAGAGGAAGCCACCCCAGCGATGCTCGAAGGCACAGAGGAAGCCTGTGGAGTGGGAAATCTTAACACCCCCTGCTGTTGGGGACTACTCGTTGCCTGCTGGCTCGCCGGTACCCTCTGCTGTTCCATGGTGGCGGGGAAACTCTGCTCTGGGCGGACCTGAAACACCGCGAGAGGCGACTGTCTCTGTGGTGGCTGCGCCACGGCCCCAGGCAGAGACGGATGCTGAGCAGCGGGCTGAGTCGGCTCGGTCGACACGTGGCCCTGCCCTTGGTAAGGGCCGGCTTGCCGCAATGCCTGGCTCTGCTGCTGCTGCAGGAGGTTCTGTTGGTGCCGCTGCATCAGCAGAGCCTGCAACTGCTGCTGCTGCTGCGGGGTCAGGTTCCGAAGCTGGGGGTTTTTCGAGATGACCCCCTGGAGCTGGGCCCGGATCTGGCCCATCACCGGGCTGGACAGGATGCTTTGGCCTTGGGGCAACGCCTGCTGGACCATAATGCTTTGCTGCGGCTGCTGCGGCACCATCAGCCCGGGTGTTTTGGAAGGGCCCGCCGGACTCTGAAGGTGCAGGTGGTGGTGGTGGTGGTGGAGCTGCGGCTGTTGCGGGGGAAGCTGCCCAGGTAGGCCTTTGGGAGGCGGCTCCAGGTTCTGGCCCACAATCCTTTGCTGCTGGGCCATGATATTTTGCACTTGACTTTGTGGGTCCACCTGCTGGTTTGGCAAATGGGGGGCCTGAGTTGCATCGCGGTGCTGCTGCTGCTGCTGCTGCTGGGACGCGTCTTGCTGCAGGGAGCCTTCCATGGGCAGGTGAGTCCGCAGCGGCTGCTGCAGGAGGCTGCTTTGCTGCTGCTGCTGCATGCGTAGCTGCAGGGAGCCCTGAGATCCCAGAAGAAGGTGCTGCTGCGCCTGGCCCATCTCCGCTGGAGTCTTCTGATGCTCCCCGTGCTGCTGGAGCATCAGCTGGGAGGAGGGCTGGTCCTGCAGAGGGGCTCCGAGGCCGGCGATCCCTTGCTGCTCCTGAGTGCCTAGCTGCAGCTGCCCTCCCAGCTCCGGACCCACCAGATGGGGCCGCAGCCCCTGCTGGGACATGTTGTCGGCCCCCTCTTGAGGCGGCATGGCAGCAGCTTCCGGCCCTCCCTGCTGTTCCTTGACAACCAGGCCCGGCTGCGATGGGCCTGGCTGCATTCCCTGACTCAAGTGCAGCGTCTGGTTCAGAGACCCGTGCTGTGCAAAGTGCTGGATAGGCTCCGTGGCTAGACTCGGCCCTTGGCCCAAGGCTCCGGGTGGAGTGGCCTGCCCCAGCAAGCCTGGCTGCGGGGCCTGCCCTGGGCCCAGGCTCCCTTGCTGAGCAGCCTGCCCTGGGCCCAGAAGGGCCTGGTGTTGTGCTATCGAGCTCTGCTGCTGTTGACTCAGCAAAGCCCTCTGCTGCCCGAGCAGACCCTGTTGCTGCTGCTGCTGCTGCGACAGAAGCAGCCGGTGCCCCATCATGCCTTGCGCCTGCTGGGCCAGCTGCTGAGGAGATCCCAGCGCCCTGTGCTGCTGCTGCGGAGCCAACAGCATTTGCCTCTGTGAAGCTTGGTGCCCCATCACCCCAGGGTGCTGCAACATGGGGTGTCCAAGCATGGCCTGCTGTTGCTGTTGCTGCTGCTGCTGCTGCTGAGGGGAGAGCTGCTGGACCAGGACTCCCGGCGGGCTGTTCAGCAGCCCTTGCTGTTTCGGGAGCAGGTTCTGGGTGGGCTGGGGGGTGGGGGGAGGGGGAGGGGGCTGGCCCATCAAGCCAGCTTGGCTGATCGCATTTGGTTGCTGTTGCATTGAGACCTGTCCCATGAGGCCTTGCTGCTGATGCTGATGCTGCACCGCGACCTGTCCCATAAGGCTTTGCTGCTGCTGCTGCTGCTGCTGTTGCTGCTGCACTGAGACCTGTCCCATGAGGCCTTGCTGCTGCATGGCCATTTGTCCCATGAGGCTTTGCTGCTGCTGCTGCTGCGGCTGCATCGCCACTTGCCCTAGGAGGTTCTGCTGCTGCAGTTTCTGGGCCAGCTGCAACCTCTGCTGCTGCAGCTGCCTTTCTTGCAGGAGGCGATTGCTGGAAAAGAAGGTGGCGGCATTGGCGCCCCCTGGAGGCTGCTGTTGTGGTGGCTGTTGCTGTGGCTGCTGGCCCATGAAGGACAAGCCTTGCTGAACAGCCATGGTGGTGGCTTGAGGAAGGCGCAAGCCACCACCCTGGCCCGCTAAGCCCTGTGGCCCCTGCTGGAGACCGTGTGCAGAGAGCAGTTGGCCAGGGAGCTTGGCCATGAGACGAGGGCTTTGCGAGGGGCTGAGGGCCAAGACGGTGGAAGTTTGTTGCTGATGCTGCTGTTGCTTGTTGCGGTACTCAGTCATGAGGTTGGTGTGCTCCTTCTGCTGCTTGCGGACCTGTTAGAAGAAGAAGAGTTTGGATTTATACCCTGCCTTTCTCCCCTGTAAGGACACTGAAGGTGGCTTACAAACTCCTTTCCCCCTCTCCACAACAAACACCTTGTGAGGTAGGCGGGGCTGAGAGAGTTCAGAGAGAACTGGGACTAGCCCAAGGTCACCCGGAAGGCTTCATGTGTAGGAGTGGGGAAACAAACCCAGTTCACCAGGTAAGAGTCAGCCGCTCATGTGGAGGAATGGAGAATCAAACCCGGTTCTCCAGATTTGAGTCCACCACTCCTAACCACTAGACCATGCTGGGGGGGATGTCAGAACGTCAGCGTCATCTCCCCCTTCCTTGTTCTCCCCTTCCCCAGATTGGGTAAATTGTTCAGCTCTGAGGGGTGCATTACAAACATGTGGGGGTGAGTTTTCTATTTGTAATGGAAGTTGAAGTTCTCAAGATCTTCAGACTGTAGTTCAGATCTTATACTGGTTGAAATGACCAGATATACCCAGAGTGGCGTGTCACATTAGTTCCTTTCTAGCCCACCTGCAAATACTTCCACGGCCCTTCTCCTCTCAGTTACCTGGGTGATCTCTCTCTCCTTGCTTTTCTTCTCCTTCATCCAATCCCAGATCTCACAGCAACTTTTAATTTCCTGCATCCATAACAGCTCTAAGCCATCGCCCCATCTTCACAAGCCCTTTGATCTGTCAATGCACAGGGGTGGCCCGACATATGGCGCTCCAGATGTTCATGGACTACCATTCCTATCAGCCCCTGCTGGCATGACCAACTGGCCCTGCTGGCAGGGGCTGATGGGAATTGTAGTCTGTGAACATCTAGAGCAGTGGTTCCCAAACTTATTTGGCCTACCGCCCCCTTTCCAGAAAAAATATTACTTAGTGCCCCCTGGAAATTAATTTTTTAAAAAATTTAATAGCAATTAAACAGAAAGATATATGTATTAATGTTTCTACCTGCGGCCATCACCGAACCCCCGGAACGCTGCAGCATGCACCAGGGGGCGGTGGCGCCCACTTTGGGAATCACTGATCTAGAGTGCCATAGGTTGGCCACCCCTGGTCTATGAGCATATTTGGTCGTATTAAGAAAAGAGCACACACGTCCTGCCAATAGAAGCTGCAGCGCTGCTGTTTACCTGATCCAGCTGCTTTTGGATCTTGCTCTGCTGCTCAGTCACCAACTTGAGCTTTTCCGCGTCCGCCTCCGGAAACTCCCGGCCCGCCTTTTTAGCTGTCCGCTGCTTGGCACACAGGGCCTTACGGGACTTGCGATGCACGCCTATTTGCTCCTCCAGGACCTTGAGCTGCATCTGCAGAAGCTGTTGTGTATGGAACAGCCACTCCTCGTACTGGCGCTGATCAGCTTCATCTGGGTCGTGAGAAAGGCAAACACAAACACGGGCGAGTTTGGGCTTTGCACAGAGGGTGGGGGAAACAGTTCTAAACTCTACATATCAAAAATCAAAAGACACTACAGGGACCAAAGCGGGATTTCCAAGTTAACTGATTCTGCATGAAGGAGACTGTCTATATGAGATTCCACATTTTTGTTTGTTGCAAGAAACAGTATGATGGTAAGGAATACAGATAATCAAGGGACAGGATGCAAGCATGAATGGGAGGGGGGAATGCTATGCAGAGGGGACACAAAAGACATGCTATTCCCCATTATGCTGAGTCACTGGGAACTGTAGTGAAACTACCGGACATATCCTGCTGCACTGCCCATTGCAAACTTGGCTGCGTTCTCAACTGATTTATTCCCTCCTGCAAGGCCCAACAAGATCGGACGATTGGAAGTATTGAATTTCCTTCAGCTGAATAGAACCCTGAGGTTACCATGAAAGTAGCAGATTTTTTAGCTGTTGCGCCTTCAAAAAGAGCTTCACAGGATAAGTGTGATGTCAATTAATTAATCTGATGGCAACAAAATTCTTTTGGATGCTGATGAAGGTTTTGATTATGTGTGGGAGGAAACGGGGGGCACTGCAGCTCGCCCATTCACAAACCTCTACTAGAGTTTTCCAATCCACAAGTGACAACAGCAACCAAGAAAGGCCATACCTTCATCCAGGGGCGTACTGCCCACGGGGACAGGGCGGGGGGTGGGTGGGAGACAAAGGTTCCCAGGCGCAACGGTGGGGGGCACAAAATTGCCCCTACCCCCTCCAGTGGCGCAGCAGTGGCGTAGTGGTTAAGAGTAGGTGCATTCTAATCTGGAGGAACCGGGTTTGATTTCCCGCTCTGCCGCTTGAGCTGTGGAGGCTTATCTGGGGAATTCAGATTAGCCTGTACACTCCCACACACGCCAGCTGGGTGACCTTGGGCTAGTCACAGCTTTTTGGAGCTCTCTCAGCCCCACCTACCCCACAGGGTGTTTGTTGCGAGGGGGGAAGGGCAAGGAGATTGTAAGCCCCTTTGAGTCTCCTTACAGGAGAGAAAGGGGAGATATAAATCCAACTCTTCTTCTCCTCCCCCGCACCGACCTGGCTCTTCCAAGCCAGTACGCCGTGGTGGAGGAGGGGGGTGATTTGCAGGGGGCAGCCCCGTCCAAAGCCCCGCCCCCAAGCACAGGGGGCACGGGGGGGGCGCACGGAAGACGCTTGTCCCCCTGCACCATTTCCCCTCTACCTTCATCGCTGCTTCAGCTGAAATTCCCTTGGCTACGGCAAGCAAAACTGATATGCCATCCATTAACCACTCTCTAGTGCCGTGGTGGCGAACCTTTGGCACTCCAGATGTTATGGACTACAATTCCCATCAGCCCCTGCCAGCATGGCCAATTGGCCATGCTGGCAGGGGCTGATGGGAATTGTAGCCCATAACATCTGGAGTGCCAAAGGTTCGCCACCACTGCTCTAGTACATGCGCATTTGCAAGGTGATTAAATACGTGCTTTAAACTAGTAGGGCTTTAACAAGGATTCGAAGGGATTGAATAGCATTAACACCCATTTGGGAACCAAGAGGGCAGTGGGAACCTGCAATAAACAGGGCTTTTCTATGCAAAAGCCCATTGGAGCTTCTCTCTGCAAGATTCCAGTTGAGCAGGATTGGCCTTGTCTATGCAAGAGCCTAGTTGAGCAGGAAAGGAGACCTTGGCATACAAGCTTCAAGCAAGCAACGCACAGGCATTTGAAGTAAACCCCTGAGACCAGGATTCTGGAAGTACTCACTGATAACACCTTGAGCAAAAGTGGGTGGGTTTGGACGCGCCTGGGTCGGGTCATTGCTCCGTTCCTGAAAAGGTTTGGAAAGAGTCAGAACATCCAGCCAAACCCATCCGCCATCTTTTCCTCTCACCTTGACACAGGGCAGGCTGTCACCACTCCCTTCCCCCCAAACTCTCAGCCAATACCAAGTCGGCCACCTAAGCAAGGAACACTCCCCATCCCCACCAACGACAACCAATCCAAGATGTCCTCAAGGCCTGCCAGCCGCTGCTCACCTGCCCTCCGGAGCCAGGCAGGACGTGGTTCTGCATTTCAGAGGAAGCTGAAGCTCCAGACAGCCTCTGAGCCAGCAGGGAGACCTGTTGCCTGAAAGAAGAGGACAGATACAAATGAAGCCTGGATTTCCCCCCAGCAAGAAGACCTCGACACCAGGGTTTCTCAGAGGCAAATCGGCTGGAGCCAACACTTCCAAGCTTCTCCAAACACTGCTGATGAAAACAAGGAAGAATTGATTGTCACTCTTTCCTCCAAGGGAGGGTGAGAGAGTAACTGGATGGGGGGGGGGGGGGGGATGAGCTTGGTCCATTCATATGCTTGCAGTAACTCAAAGAAAGGACTTCATGGCAGGCAACTTGACTGTCTAGACTGTAGTCATCAGTGAGGAACTTTCTAGCAGTCTCTGGTTAAGTCAGCCCACAGGAACCGACTATGTTCAGTTGAGCGCACCTGTTCAAGGCTGTTTCCCAGGACAGCAGTTAACTGGGAAGAACTGTTACACTTGGAAGATTCCGGATGGGAAGGGGTCTTTCTACTCCCTCTGGATGGGAGGGGTCATAGAATCATGGAGTTGGAAGAGATCCCAAGGGCCATCAAGTCCAACCCTCTGCAATGCAGGAACACACAACCAAAGCACTCCTGACAGAGACTCCACCACACTCCGAGGCAGTGAGTTCCACTGTGGAACAGCCTGACTGTCAGGAAGTTTCGCTCCAGATCTGGAATGTTCGGCCAAAACAGCTTTTGGACTGGTCAGTTGGGGTCATCAGGTTATGCTCAACATTTTGCATAAAAGGATCATTATTGTAGTAGCATTCCTGTCCCACCCCCCCACCGCTTTTCTTCCCCTTCCTTGTTACCAGACCAAAAGAAACTCTGCTTATGGCTCAAGAACATATACAGTGGAACCTCTGTTTTCGTTGGTAATCCGTCCGAAAAGAATTGATGAAAACTGAAACCGATGAAAACCGAGGCAACCTTTTCCATAGGAATCCACAGTAAATCCATAGTAAATCCAATTAATCCGTTCTAGGCACTCCAAAAAACATACCAAAACCACATTTTTGGGTGAATAAACATAGTGTTTAATGCTGAAAACAGTAAAAAACAATAACACTAGGACCAGCTTCAGAGCCAGTGGACCAATGTTGCACCAGAAAGCTGTCCAAAGAGGTCTGTTTCTGTGTATTGTCGAAGGCTTTCACGGCCGGAATTACTTGGGTGCTGTGTGGTTTCCGGGCTGTACGGCTGTGTTCTAGCAGCATTCTCTGAAGATGCCAGCCACAGATGCAGGTGAAACATCAGGAGAGAATGCTGCTAGAACACGGCCATACAGCCCGGAAACCACACAGCACCCAAGGTCTGTTTCTGACGCCTCTTTAAGATTTGTCTGAAATGGGGCAAGACATTGTCATTAAACAAGTTGCAGAGACGGCCCACAACAGCTTTGTCTGGGTGATTTTTCTCCACAAACCCCTGCACCTTACTGCAAATCGATAAAAACCGAGGCAAATTTTTCACTGAAAAAATCGATGGAAACCAAAACTGACGAAAACTGAAGGCAATGAAAACTGAGGTTCCACTGTATGCTGAATAGGCTATGTGAGTATGCAGAGAGCTAGTTTTATGCTGTCAATGCCAAGCTACACTTCTGTTTGCTTTAAGTAACCTTTCTGAGCTACAGTTACCCCTTCTACATCTCTGATGTTAAGGGCATCTGCACAATCTGGTAATCCACATAAAAAATTTTGGCCCTCCCTTCGTACCAGAGAAGAGGTCTCAATTTGTTCTTTTTCCTTCCTTTAATTTAAAAAAAAGAAACTGTGTATATTTATGGCATTAAAAAGACAAAATGTCGACAGCATACCATTCTATATGTACATTTTACGCATTTCTGAGTTTCTAAACCTTTCCCATGTCGTCTGCGGCTTCCGCAAAACTTCCCCCAAATTTCCATTAAATTTCTTACGCCAACCCATGATGTATCAAAGCCACAATGGGGAAAGTTGGGATGCGGAAGGAATAACTGTAATTTAATGAAGGCTTTTTAAAAAATAGCTGCTGGCGGGAGTTTCTGGCCAAACCCAGTGTGGTGCAATTGTGTGACTGTGCACGGCATGCCCCTTTTTGCCAACACACCGTCCCCTTCCAATTCACTGAAATTGCCTAGGAGGGAGCTGTGGCTACTAAGCCAAAGCACCCTTCCAGGCAATTTCAGTGAATTGGAGCATGTATCGGCTCTGCACGCGTAGCTATTTATATTGTGTACAATGGTCAGTGTTATGCACGTTTCCTATGTTCATTTTATTTCTTTTTTTTAATATAAATTTTTATTGCATAAATCACAAATAAACATTACATTGCATTTCACCTAACAATTTATCACTGTCTTTACTTATATTTTATGAACTGTATTAATCAAATTACTTACTCCGATAATATCATATTGATAATGATGTATTTTATCTAATGTTTTAGACTGTGCACCACCCAGAGCCCTTCAGGGGTGGGCGGTTATAATAAATTTAACCAATTAATTAAATAAATAAATATTTCATGCTAGATTTCTGGAATCCGTGCGCCCACAATCGGCAGGCGCGAAAAATGGCACTGATGGAGCGGATACGTTACCATAAAACGGGCACTCAGCTGGAAGCCCATCTCTGAATTTATATGGGCTAGAGATTTAGACACCTACAATGCCTGGACTGGCACACGATTGCATTCTTTTTCGATTTGGTGGAAATAGTATGGGGATGCAGATTCGTGAACATGCTTGTTCTCCAATTGTAATTCTCCAATGCTTCACACTTTGGACTGACTGAACTAGCACATCACTGCATTTTGCATGATTTTGTATTGTTTGTAGCCACAGGGGGGCTGATTCAGTTACGTGAGTCACAGTTTCATGTGATTCTATTGGCCATCAAGCAACAAGCACGCGTTAAAAGGCACATGTGTTGCAGGAACTGTGGCTACAGCATATGGGGCTAGTCGATAATCCAGCTCCTGGAAAAACCAAGGCACGCAACATTTTGAATTTTGATGGCAACGGTGGGCATCAGGGAGAGAGGCTCATCCTTCTTCCTAGGAGCTGCTGTCACTCCTCTGGAGGCCTCTGAGACTCTGGAAACCATTACCTGAAGTCACACCATGGCCTGGTTGGGTACTTACCGACTCATGCCAGGAGCCACTCCAATGCTACCCTGCGCCATGACCTTCTTGATGCCCTTCAGAGCCACCATTTTAGCCTTGGCAATAGGATCCATAATGTCCTCTGCAGCAAATTTATCCAGATCTGAACAGAAAGTGGAGTCCAAAAGGAAGCCATAGGTCATTTTATTTACAGTCAGCGACCAGTAGTACAAGATCAGGGTACATCAGCTTCAAGGTACCATTACCATAGTATATATACAGACAAAAGAGTACTAGAAGCACTATTCAAATGTTGCATAATCTATAATCTATAATAAGAATGGTTCCGGTTTGAAGTGAGAGGCTGCGAGGTGATGAGCTCCGTCCAAGGCCAGATGAATTTCTTTTATAAATTCTTTTAAACTTTAACTTAAAAGGAAAAACTCCCTCAAATATATCTCAAAGTGTTTTAGTCTATTAACGAAAAGAAAACAACTCCCTAGACATTCATTACAGTAGATAAGAAGAAAAAAGCAGCCGATCATGGGACGTAAGAAGCGCCAGAGAGATGCAGAGGAAAATACTCCCCCAACAGCCAAACAGCTTAAAATTGCTGATTTTTATAACACCCAAGTCCCTACTGCAAATCGCTTTTTGGCTCTAACTGTACCAGACGACGAAAGAGGGGAAGATAAGGACAGTAAGGAGGCAAGTCGACATGGCGACCCTACAAATAACACAGAAGAGACGAAAAACACTATAAAAGGAAGAGAAACTCCACTGAAGGTACCAGAGTTATCAGACCAAAAGGAAGCAGTTTGATACTTATTCAATTTATATCCCACCCTTCCCAACAGGGCTCAGGGCAGCGAACATCAGTAAACCAAATAAATACTACAATAAAACCATATACAATTAGCCATATCAATTAAAACTTATCAACGATAAAACAATAAATAAACAGATGGCGATAAAACCCTATAAAAGACACCCATGGGAGGTGCAAAGTTCCAGTCAGGCCGGCTGGCAAGATATAAAAGCCTGGCAGAAGAGCTTGGTCTTACAGGCCCTGCGGAATTCACCAATGTCCTTCAGGGCCCTAATTTCAGGTGGGAGCTCATTCCACCAGGTGGGGGCCAGGGCCGAAAAAGCCCTGGCCCTAATAATGGCCAGCCAGACCTGTCTTGGGTCGCGGACCTCCAGCAGATTCCCCCCCGATAAACAGAGGGGTCTCGAGGGGCAATATGGGGAGAGGCAGTCCCGTAGGTATGGTATGTAGGTCCAAGACCACTCACAGCCTTAAATGTCAACACAATTTTACCATCCTCCGATGAAGGGGCAATGACTGGGTTGTCCTATGCCTGCTAGCATCAATGGGCTGGTTGGAGACCCACCCTCCACTTCCACCTTCAAAAGGGTTCTCTCATCCAAAGAACAGCAGGAAGCTGGACTTACTTCACTGACTTGCAAAAGGGAGTCCACTTACACGGGAGCCGGGCAGCTCTAGCTTCGTGGGTAACCACACCATCTATAGCAGAGGCGTACCACCCATTGGGCAAAGTGGGGAGTTGCCCAAGGCGCAGAAATTTTTAGACACGTGGGGGCGCCTGATTTCTAAGCCCTGCCCACTCTGGACGGTGGTCCACAAGCCACCAGAGGCAGAGCAGGAGGACAGGGGAGCTCCGCCTCTGGTGAACTTGGGCTGCTGGGGCCATCTGAAAAGGGTGAGTGATACCATATGTGTGTGTTGGTTGCGTGTGTGTGATTGCCGCAACTGGGCTGCTCCGCCCATGGGGGGGGATCAAACTCAGGTTTTGCCCAGGGCTCCAGTTTGCCTAGATATGCCACTGATCTACAGTGATCAGTGATCAGGCATAGGGTGAAGGAATTGTTCCCTGCACAAGAACACTTCCCTGGGTGTCTAAGTAGGGGGCAACAGCTGCTTTACTTCATGGCTGAAGGATTCAGACAACCAGGTCTGAATCCTTCAGGGAAGTCAGATCCACACACCCCCACCATCACACACACACAACTGGCTATTTGAAGCCACTCCTAGTCCAAAATACTGGGCCAAAGCACACTTTGGAGGTGGGTTGGCAGCGAGCCAGCCACAACTGGATGAATACTCTCTCTCTAGGTGTATAGTGGGACACATAAGTGAATTCCACAGCTGAAATTCAGAGGGTTGGCTACCATCAGGTAAACAGCAGGGGCCCTTCTGCACATGCAGAATAATGCACTTTCAATCCACTTTCACAATGGTTTGCAAGTGGATTTTGCTATTCTGCACAGTAAAATCCAGCTGCAAAGTGCACTGAAAGTGGATTGAAAGTGCATTATTCTGCATGTGTAGAGGGGGCTGAGGGCTGTCAACTGGTCCAGTGTTTTTGGAAGCAGTTGTTTATTTTATATTTATTTATTAGATTTATTTTATTAGATCTAATACCCTGCCATCCCCAGCCAAGGCTCAGCTGTCCCCCCCCCCCCCCCCCCCAGAAATGAATTGCTTTAACTCAGGGGTGGGTAACCTATGGTGCTTCAGATGTTCATAGACTACAATTCCCATCAGCCCCTGTCAGCATGGCCAATTGGCAGGGGCTGATGGGAATTGTAGTCCAGGAACATCTGGAGCACCATAGGTTGGCCACCCCTACTTTTACTGATTGCTTTTAAAAACAAAATCCATACACTGATTGTTGGTGGAAAGCCTTATCAAGTCACAGCCAGCTTACAACCATCCTGCAGGATTTTCAGGCAAGGAATGAACAGAGATGTCGGGGTAGTGTGCTCACGGGGCCATGTGAGGTCACATGTCCCCGGGCGCACGCCAGCTGGTCACGTGGGGGCGGACCCCCTCAGTCCCGCCCCGCCAGGCTGCTCCTTCAGCTGGCAGAGCCACTGCTGGCCGAAGGAGCAGCCTGGCTGGGCTGCCACTGGGTGCCCCTTGGCTAGTTGAAGATACACCCTCCATTTCCACCTTCAGGTGCCTGAACTTGGACCACAGTTTTTGTGACACCAGTTCCTTTCCCCTATGGTAGTGGTGGCGAACCTATGGCACTCCAGATGTTCATGGACTACAATTCCCATCAGCCTGACAGCATGGCCAATTGGTTCCATAGGTGCCAATTGGTGTCATAGGTTCGCCACCATGGCCCAATGGTGTCTATCAGAGCAGGAGGATTTTGTGGTTTTCCTCCTGCCCCTGATAGGAGGAAGCACAGCTGCAGCGCAGTCTCACGTTCCTCGGTCGCTCCACTCCCCTGCCCCATTCTGGATTGGTGAGGAGGAAGGCACGGGGGGACGCCCAGAGCAGGTGTTGCCCCAGGCGCCATTTCCCCCCCTACGCCTCTGCTGAGGTGGTGGTAGGTGGTTTGCCATTGCCTGCCTCTGCACAGCAACCCTGGACTTCCTTGATGGCCTCTCTTCCAAGGACTAACAAGACCTGATTCTGCTGGGCTTCCAACATCTAATGAGGCTGGGCTACCCTAGGCCAGGGGTCTGCAACCTGCGTCTCTCCAGATGTTCATGAACTACAATTCCCATCAGTCCCTGTCAGCATGGCCAAGTGGCCATGCTGACAGGGGCTGATGGGAATTGTAGTTCATGAACATCTGGAGAGCCGCAGGCTGCAGACCCCTGGCCTAGGCCATCCAGATCAGGACTCATATGCTGCTTCTGCAATCGCGTCCTTTCTGAGACTACTAGAATGTAGGGGTGAGCCCGCGAACCCGGCAGAACCGTAGAAGGAGTGCCAGGCATGCCGGTGCCGGCTGCGGCCTTCCGGGCGCACACGCTCCCCCAACCCCCGCTCCCCCATGAGTCACGGGTCATGAACTGCCTGACTCGCGGTCACCAGGTGTCCCATACAAAAGGACAAAAGGGCTCCTGCCCTCAGGTGAAGATTAGACCCAGACACGGATGCTTTCCTCCCATCGAGGCACAGCCCTCGATGAGATCATGCATCAGCATGATAGATCTCCCGCCTCCTAATTCCTGCTCTTCCTGCCTGCCCTCACCCCTTTACACTCGCTGGAAACACTTAACAAAAGGTGTGAGGGGCTTAGCCACAGCAGAGTTGCCAGGATCACGCGGATCCCGGCACTTCCTGCTTGCTGGCTCTCCACCAGATGGTGAAATCTCCGCTGTCGTCTCCTTCCTGGGACCTCATGGGTAATGCACGACGGCAGCCGGTGCCGAAGCCCGAATCCTCAACCTCCTGGGCCGTGACGTTTTACCGGGTCACTGGGAAAGGGCTTCTCGGGTACCTATCGTCCGCTGATCGGCACATCCAGTGTATTCCACCTCCCCCACCGGCCTATCCGCCATGCTGTCGCTGTTTACCGGGACGGAGACATGGTTATGTCGCTATCAGCCTGCAGTGGTCCATGGTGTCTTGCACATGGATCTCCTCCTTTGATCTTTCACCTTCAATTCCTCAAGCCCGGAATTTTCTATCCACTAAACAGGACGCTTCTGTCCCACTCCCCGCTTCTTACCTTGCTTCCTCCCTCTCATTCAAACTCTCTCCATTGCAATTTCGCTCGCCAGGTCAGCTTCCTCCTCTTGTTCACTTCGCCCTGTCTCGCCTCCCCGTTTTTCTGAAGCCACCGCTAATCCTCCACATGCCACGTATCGATGCTGAAGTTTTGCAAACTCTAGCAGAGCCGTATTACCCACGATCTGCAGAGGAAGGAAACCCTGACGGAAGATCGATGCCGACTCTCCCTCGCCTGCTCCAGCCCAGCCCACCTACACTGACCACGCTGGGGAGGACGGCTGGCCGTCTAACGGGTCGCTGAGTATCTGCCCATAGGCTAAGTAACGTTTCACTGAGTTCGCAAGTAAGGCGATACGGATGGGGATTACCAGCTCCCTGCGTGTGAGAGGCATGCTGAATCGCTTCATGCGCGAATCGCCATAATGGTTCCGGAGGACTGGGAAACCACTTTCCACACAGTTTTGGTCCCTGGCGCAATTTGTTGTTTGGGGAAAGCCAATACCGCCAGCTGTGGCTAGCAGAGGAGCAGCCTCTGGCGGGCGCTTCTTATACTGGCTACAAGAGCTCTATGGCTTGGCGGCTTCGCCATTCCCGACGCCAGAGATCGTTCCTGCCGGGTACACCCAAGGTTGCTCTGACTGCTCCTTACAAGGCTTGTGGTGAGTGCCCGCTGTCGACAGCCAACCCAGAGCCTAACGCCGGGGCAGAAGCCTTCAGGAGCCTTTACGCCTGAATTCCCCAAAAGAGTTCCAGCTGAGGCCTCCTGCAGAGGCAAGTGCCGTAACAACGATCGCTGCCCAACACGCAGCCCTCATGCACCTCGCCAAAGAGAACGCCTGCTGAGTGCTTCAAGAGGGCAATCAATGTTTAGGGAAGCAAACCCCCGAAGCTGGCCGACATGCTTAAGGCTTGCCAGGATATCGGGATCTTCCTCGCCTCCATAAGGCCAGCTTCCTAGCCGCAGCACGATCTCCACTCACCCGACAGTTTCCCAAGATCTAGTAGCCTCAACCGCGCAAGCGGGACACTCCCGAGAGGGATTGTAGGTCGCCTCCGGGGCTGGCACACTTCGACGGGAGGGGGGGTTCTCCCCTGGAGACGAAGGCCCCCAGGGAAGCCCCCCCGGACCAAATGCCCCCGGGTGCCGAGAGGGTTTCCATTGGAGAAGCGAAAAGCCCGGCCTGGAAATCACCTGACCTCGGCCTCTCCCCAGCCCAGGTACCAAGGAGGAGAACACTAAATCAGCCCCCTTCGGTGAACCAAGGCCCAACCCAAGCTTTTCTCACCTCTCCTCCAGCGTGTATTCCTCCCTCCCTCTCCTGCACCTGTAGCCTCTTTCCCTCAAGCTTCCTAATGAGATCCTTCGTTGTTCAATCCAGTACAGTTTATCCCATCCCCCCAGAGCTCAAGCCGCCGGGTTGATCTTTGCCGCAAAGCCTCCGCTTGCTGAGCAGGGGACTGTTCATGCCGCTCTGGGAGTCATTGGACTCTCTTGGCTACCACACCAAAGGGAGTCACCGTTCATTCAGGTGTGTGGGACAAACATCCCGCAGGGGAGTTGGCCAGTGGAACCAGCTGCGCACACAGCCATCCCTCCTGCTCCCCACATGCTGCCTGCCGCCGGATTCAATAGTAAGGCCACTTGCAGCCCAGATCGCCATCAGGGCATATCAGCCGCACCACCGTGAAGCGGTGGTAGAACGCCCATCGGCAGCTCCTCACTCGCATCTTCCTGAGCTCACACTTTAGAGGGGTGTCCATTCAGGGGACTTGTGGACACCGGGCGCCGACATCAACCGGGCTATCAGAGGCGAGCCAGGAAGTGGCCTGATCAGTGGCCCCACCTGAGTTTGCCCCAAGATTTGGGGTGGGGAAAGCAGCCGAGCTGCCAGAGCTAATTCGAGCACCCACAGTCCGCAGAAGGTCCAGGCTGGAGCTGGCAGCTCACGGTCCAATTCCCATCGCTTTGGATACATACATGTTAACTTCTATGGGGAAGCGGGATCTCATGAGTCGTAAGTAAAGCATCGACTTAAATCTGGGATGGATAAATTCACTCCGCCATGGCCGCTTACCCAGAAGAAGAAGTCAGATAAACAGCCGCCACGCTGGAGATCCCTAACCCCCTCTGCAGCTCTGACTGTGTTTCTACTCTACACCCAGCCCCTCGCTTCTGGAACACCCTCTTCCTCTCTCACTTTTGTTTCATTTTTTTTTTCACCAGCATAGGCTATGGAGGGCCTTTCATTGGCTTGACTGGCCTCCTCCTGGATTGTAAATCTGGGCCCGCCCTGGTACCTCTGCAGGTGAAAGCACCTCGTTTCAGAGACAGGCCCCTTAAGTTATGGGGAGGTCACACTATTCTGTAGGTATCCTACTCACAACTCCATTTGGGTTGTGGTCGCCTGGTGCTTGAGCGCCTTTATCCAGCCTCTGGCAACTCTATCAATATCATATGTTAAAGGTTAGGCGCTTAGCTGAAACCGGCTCACTGAGGGAGTGGTTTCCATTTTCAGGGATGGTACTTCCCAAGATACTCAAATGCGTAGGTCCAAAAATTCTGAACGCCATGTTCGTCTTTCCCCGACTTTCAAGGGATCACTGTAAGTATAGTTTTGCCCCCCCAGGGTGGAACCTTCCTCGGTCTCTTTGTCCCAAAGACCAACTCCTTTAAATGTGCTGCAAAGGGTCACATTGCATCCCCTGGTTTTTTAAACGCTACTCCAAAGTCCCTTTTGTCTCTACAAATTAGATATGCATACCCACAATCCTTTGACGGGTCCACTACTCTCTGGGGGCTCGACCATCGTATTTGATGCATCCTGATGACGTTTTGAAGCCAACTCTATAGGAGCTGTTCGCCCTTCGCACTTCTGTCCCATGTCCAAACAAACTCCAGATAGAGTAGCTCCATGGCATGGCCTGCTCCTGCAGAATTTGAAAGCGCAGGAATTGAAATTGAACACTGAATCTGCTCTGACCCATCTTCACCTGAGCTGGGACTGCTTGGTAGGCCCGGCCCCTCATAACCTGAGGGAGGCTGAATCCCTCCTCTACAGGTCCTCTAGTGGATTCCATAGCTTCGCCATGTCCAGCCAACCCGGTGGAATGGCACCAGAAGGAAACCAACCCGGGATCCCAGAGATGGAGCTGGATCTCCTGGAAGATCTGCCCCGCTGCCCCGACGGAACTACCACCAGCCAGAACGGGCTTTGAGGGACCCAGATGACTTGGGGAGATGTCAAGGCAACGACTGCCGAAATGAGAGTTGTTGTAACAGCAGGCATGCCTCTATACACTCATAGGGTCCCTTAAGGCTGCCATCTTTGGCGTATCATCACTGCAAACTCCGGGTGAAGTCACCATCGCCTGCCTGTTTGTTGCTCTCTGCGTGGTGACGCTTTGTCACCCCTTTGGAGATCAACCAAGTCAACATCTGGGAGCTGCTCATGGCCATGCTAACGCCTTCATCCTTTTGCCTGGGCCAGTATCTCGGAGTGGGGGAAGCCTGCTAAGCTTCCGCCTACTCCCCTGTCTGCAAAGCCTTCCTGGGAGATTTCTGGAAGAGTCCTGCCTGAGCTCTTTCTGCTATGAACGCTTGCCTATCCGTATTCCATGAGCTCGCACTGGGGCCCATTGTCCAAACCCTCCCCGCCGGGCTTCTCTCATCACCCAAACCGTCAGCCAATCACTTAGGTCCAACACTTGGCGCTCAGTATGGTTAGCGATGAAGTGGACAGGGAGACTGCCCGTTTCAGTCACCTGCTCAGCCAACTGGAACTGCACGCATGTTGAGGAAGACATTCCCCCCATATATGGGAACATCCTCCCTCCCCTAGCTAGCTGGTTCTGGACTTATGGGAGAGAACCTTCAACTACATTCCGGCTTCGCCTTTCTGCCTTGAGACTCTTTGTTGCCTTAGCCGTCCTTTAATACTATCGCCCTGCACTCAGGCTCCACCTCTAGGAGCCTGGCAAGCGCATGGCCGCTGGGCCTGCTTTTCCTCGACCTCTACCTGCCGATGACGCCACGCAGTCAGCTTCTTCAGAAGCGGGCTTGCAGTATATGTTTCCTCGGCGACCTCTCCTGGTGGGAGTCCCCCGACTACGGCCACCTAGGTCGCCTTAAGACTATTGGCCGGCTGGCCTCGCGTACCTTCATGTAAGTCCATTAATGCCCACCTCCACCGCTCTCTGGATGCCCCTGGCCTCCGAAAGCAACAAGTAAGAACTTCATTGCCGACACTTTAGATAATCGTGCTGCTATTGGATTATTTGTTATTACTATACCACCACAGGTTGTGGTAGAATGCATGTACATAATATAAAGTTATGTGAACTTTAATCTCTCTCTGATAATTCCCATTCTGATTCATACATGAAAGTTCCTAAGAGTGGAGTTACAAGATGTTTGGCATCTAATCTGAGCCATAATAGAAGTGTTGCCACATTCGGTGGTGGTCAGCCAACTTTGGAGCTCGGCTGTCGGGGGGGGATAAGTTAGTTGGTACTATTAGTACAATTCTTCATTGGATTTGATTGTGCCATGTTTTGTTGTTGGATCTTGCATTGTTGTTTGGTGCTGTACTCTACTTTTGCTCCCTGTAACATTTTGTAAGAAACCCTTCGACTTTCCCTCTACGCCTCGCCGCTAGGGAACCAGGTCCTCATGTTGCAACTTTTAAACAACTCAGCCAGCTTGGCAAGCAAGTCCCTGGGGAGAGGCGGTAGCATCCTCTAAATTGCCAGCTCCAGTATCTCTAATTCAAGGCTTCCTTCCTAAAATAGGCAGAAATGTGGGAGATGTAGGGGTGAGCCCATGAACCTGGTGGAACTGTAGGATGCCAGGCGTAATGCCGGTGCTCGACTGCCATGGCTCTCCAAGGTATACAGCCTCCCAACCCCCGCCTCCCCATGAGTCACGCGTCAGACAGAACTGCCTGACTCAAGGGTCACTCAGGTGTCCCATACATACAGGCGACAAAAGGGCTCACCCTGCCCCTAGGTGAAGATTTCAGACCCAGACACGGATGCTTCCTCCAAGACGTAAGCAGCCCGGCGAGATCATGCATCACATGATGATCTCCCCGCTCTCCGCACCTCCCCGCTCTCTCCTGCCTCGCCCGGACTTTAGCACGCCCCTTTACATCACCAATGAAACACTAATAAAAGGTGTGAGGGGCGAGCGCACAGCAGAGTTGCCAGGATCACGGGATCCCGCACTTCCTGCTTGCTGGCTCTCTCCACCAGATGAAATCTCCGCGTGTCGTCTCTTCCCTGGGACCTCGTGGGTACGACTACACTAGAAGAAGCAGATATTCTCTCCACCCCACTTACAGCATGAAGTTTTCAATGGAGACCAGGAGGCACCCAATAGGAATTTAAAAAATCTATCATGGCCTCTTTTTCTATCAGATTGTGACGTCAGAAGGATAGCAACCTTATGTTGATACTGTAGGAGTCAGGCATTTTCCTTAACAACCATAGAGCGAACTGGAGAGTTTGGATTTATACCCCACTTTTCTCCACCGTAAGGAGTCTCAAAGCAGCTTACCCCTTCCGCTCCCCACACTTTGTGAGATCGGTGGGGCGAACAGAGCTCTGAGCAAACTGTGACTGGCCCAAGGTCACCCAGCAGGTTTCATGTGTGGGAGCAGGGAAACAAATCCAGTTCACCAGATAAAGAGTCCGCTGCTCAGGTGGAGGAGTGGGGAATCAAACCTGGTTCTCCGGATTGGAGCCTGCTGCTCTCAACCACTGCACCAAACTGGCTCTCACATGATTGAGAAAGATCGCCCATGTATAAACCTTTACTGCACAGGGGTCAAACTCACAGCCCTCCAGATGTTATGGACTACAGTTCCCATCATCCCCTGCCAGCATGATGCTGTAGTCCATAACATTTGGAGGGCCGCAAGTTTGACACCTATGCTTTACTGGACCTAATTACAGAAGTGCCATGACTCTAAGCAAAAAACGAACCGTTCATGCAGATGTTCAATCCGTACCTGTGTCAGGGAAGAAGCTGTTAGCCAGCTGCTGCTGCTGCTGCTGCTGCTGCTGCTGAATCACAAGCTGCTGTGGCTTCAGCCCCATGATCTGTTGCTGCGGCGGCGGCGGCGGCGGCGGCGGCTGGACCCCAGTCATGGGCTTCTGAGCCATGACCTGTTGCTGGTTCTGTTGAGCATGTGTTGCTTGGATGCCGTGCTGGGTGGTAAGCATGTGGGCCTGGTTTTGAGCCACTCCCATATGCGGGGCTAGGACCTGGCTTTGCTGAGGACCGGCCAAACGCTGCTGCGGCGGCGGTTGCTGCTGCATCATTTGCTGGTTGCCCACCATTGCTTGCTGCCTGGCCACCATGCCTAACTGAAGCTGCTGCTGCTGCTGCTGCTGCTGCTGCTGCTGCTGCTGGGCGTTCACCAGCTGCCCGTCGTGAGGCTGGCTCAGGGGAGCAGAGTGAGTTAACATGGCGTGGGGCTGGAGGTGCTGGGGGGGCCCCGGGACTTGGGCAGACATCTGCTGCTTCTTTTGCAGCTCCTTCTTCTCATGTTCCAGCAGGTCTTCAATCAGGAGAGGCAGCTCGCTGGCCACCAACGAGCTTTCCATCTTATCCAGGTCGTCCGCCGGAGAGTGCTGCTGGGTATTTGCCAGGCTCAGGGGACCTCCGTCCAGCTCAAACTTTTCCATGACTGAATTGTTTGCGTTAGTTATCTGGCCGGGAGTAAGCGGTGGGCGGCTTGGGAGGCCGTACAGGACCTTCTCCGACATGGAGGTATGGCTGTTGCTCTGGAACTGGGCCATGCTGAGACGTATTCCAGGCCCCCCAGCTCCGGGGCTCATGAGGTTCTGGCCGGGTTTGATGTTCACTGCTAAGGTGGCGGCCATTTTTTCAGCTGCCTCGGATTTGACAGGGAGCTTCTCTGAGGCGCCAGTATTAAACTGACAAGCAGACGGTTTCATGCAGCCCTCCTCGATTTTGGGCTTAATATCCGCTGGCAGGCCAACCAGCTTGGTGTCCAGCATGTCACTGTGGGTCTTCAATGTTGACAGGATGGGTGGCGGTACTCCTGCAGAGGAAGAGCAGGGGACACTGAGGAGGTTCAGTCCCTCCTTAGCTTTGGGCACACCATCTCTGGGTAACAATTCTGCCTTCGGTTCCCCTGACTTGCCAGCATTAGCGGAAGGATTGTCCTTGAGGTAGGGTCCAATAGGGGGCTCCTTCTTCATAAGGGCCTCACGTTCAGCCTTCTCGTTGGCCGATTCCACCAGACGCAGATGCTCATTGAAGATGTCCTTCTTGTCCCCAGTGTCCAACTCTGGATCTGTGTAGGCCAACAAGTCAAATTCGTCACCGTTCAGCAGGTCGTCAAGATGGGGGTCATTGGTTTCCAGATTGTCCAGGTTGCCCAGATCATCATCGCCCTTGGCGACATCAGGGTCTAGACTCAAGTTTGCCAAGTCATCGTCATCCTCCAGATCTTTGTGGGTATCAAAGTCGTCGTCTAAATCTGGCTCCACCGGAACTTCGCAGGGTATCTGCCTACTGGCCAAACTTAACTGGTTCTTGCCAGCAGCAGAAGGTGTGTCTATGGCAGTTGGTGCAACGGGCACCTCTTTGGGGCCAGATGAAGAGAGTGGACGGGGTGGGACGTGTTGCATTTCCAAGTTACCAGGGGGCAGAATCAACTGGGACACGGCCTTGACGTGAGGGTGATGGCTGTTGCTCATCTCTGCCCCCTGAGGGGAGGATGCAATGGAGATTGACATTTTGGGGGCTTGTAGGCCTTGAGTTCCCAGGACAGGGGCTTGCATGGGCATAATAGGGCTTTTCAAAGCCTGGTTGGTGCTGTCATTCCCAGGCAGGAAGAATCTGGGTCGAGCTTGGGCATTCTGCTGGACAAAGGCAGGGCCTGCTCCACTTCCGCCCACTCCTTTCTGGATATTGTGTCTTAGCTCGATGAACTGGGCTCCCAGAGCGCTGGTTGAAGCCTGAAGCTGGTCTACAGGACCTACCAAACGTGGGGCGAGGCCACCCAGAGCCTGACGGCTCAAGTCTTGGGTGGGTGGCTGCGGGAAGCGTGAAGGGGTCGGGAGACGCATGGACACTGCTTGCTGCTGCTGCTGCCGCCACATCTGCTGCTGTGGTGATGGGGCTTGGAAGACGCCACGAGGGTAAAATGGTTGCGCAGCTACCACTGATGGCCTAGAAGAACAGAGAAAAAGGATTGCCAGGGTCAGGAAACAAAGAACGGCTTCTCCGAAAGCTCCACGCTGCATTCCACAGGCTGTGGCAGAACAAAAAAGAACACCCCCAGAGATAACCGATAAGGCAAAAATCTCTTGTGAAAACCTTCTCAGAGCACTCTACATACCACAGTGCTCTTCAGACTCAAGGGCAAAGTTCTCTGCGCTTAGTTCTGCATGGCTAGTCACACACACACACACACACACACACACACACATTATAAGAAGCCTGCATTTCTCCAAAAGTCAAGATTATACAGACTCACAGCGGGTGATTCCACACACTTACAAAGGCAGAGAGAGAAAAGCAACCCTCATCCAACCAAAATAGTAAATAGCTTCATAGGCGATACACATACATATAGTGTTCATTTGATTTTAAGGACAATAGGTGGTTAAAGTAATCCTGTCCCTTTTATAGAAGACTTTGGAGACTAGCCCCTGGTCACCTAAATGGAAATTTCTCATCTTGTAAAACAATACTGTCTCGGGCTTCAGATATGCCAGTGTCATTCTGAACCTTCTTCAGCACTGGATGGGGGCTGAGACTCCTCAGTGAGCCCCCTCCCCAATCCCAGTTTTGAACTATCAGCAACTTTTCTTGGGCTTAATCCGAAACAACTTTCCTTTCTTGTTGCCGAGGCCATATGGCACCCTTCCTCAGTATGTTGATGTTCCATCCTCTTCTACATCCAACAAAACCTATTAGCCCTGAATTAAATAAAATTGTTATTAATCGAATTAATTATTCGAATAATTAATAGAATAAATTGTTTAATGATGATGATGACGATGACAATGACAATGATGATAAAAACTCAGAGCCAGAAAAAAGAGGATACTTGAAGCAGATGTACGAATTACTGAGCAAACACTGGCAGATCAGAGGCGATTCATCATGCAGAATAAAGTGTTTACAGAGATAGAACTGGAAGAAGTCCAGAAAAATTGTGAAAAGAAAGCAACTGTAACATCAGAAGAAAGAACAGTACATACTCCAGAAACAACAGGGTAGAGATCATAATAGAACTGCTAGATGAAAACACCAGCACAGGGAAGAAAATAATAGTACAGCCACCAGAGAAAGTCCCCATGACAGAAAAAACTGACAAAAAGACAAAAAGAACTAAGGGAAAAGATCATCCAGTATGGACAATCAAATGAGGAAAGACAACGGCTGCCAGCATTGAAAATGGTGCCCAAAAAAGACCTGGCAACCCTAACGAGGGATGTAAGCATGGCATTGATGACAATTGAAACAACATCCATCAAACAAACTCATCAGCTCATGTACAGTACGGCACTAGTGGTCACAAGAGAACTGGGCATTGAAATACCTAAACCCAGGATAAATCAACCATCAAAACCAAAGTGGAAAATTAGACTGGAACAGAAGATCAGAAAACTAAGATCAGATGCCAGTAACCTAAAAAATATGAAAGAACAAAGATTAAAGAATGGCAAGATCATGAAAGAATTAATTAGAAGGTACTGGCTAGACACTAGAACAATTGAAGAAGCACTGGAGATCACCAAACAACAAATAACAGCCACAGCAAGAAAAATTGAAAGATATGAAGCAAGAAACATCCAGTACAGACAAAATCAGCAATTTCGTTTAGACCAAAGGCATTTCTACCAAAGCCTCAACACAAAGATCAATGTTGAAAGCAAAAAACCAGAGAAAAATGCAACACTTCCGTTTTGGAAAGATCTGGGGAAAACTAGAAAGATTACAACAGTAAGGGGCAGTGGATAAAAGATTTTGAGAAAGATGTTGGCCAAAAACAAATGCAAGAGCTGGAAATAACAACTGATATGATAACAAATCGAAGCAAGAAAAATTGGACAGCACCAGGACATGATCAATTGCATGGCTTCTGGCTCAAATACCTAACCAGTTTGCACCCGGCAATGGCCAAGCAGTTCAATGAAGCCATGCAAAATGGTGAAATCGATCAATGGCTAACAACTGGGAAGACATACTTGGGAAGACATACTTGATCCAGCCAAAGGAGCAACACCTGGAAACTACAGGCCAATAACATGTTTACCCACGATGCTCAAACAGCTCACTGGCATAATAGCAGATAACATCATGGACTACTTGGAAGCAAATAGCATCCTGCCAGTGGAGTAAAAAGGGAATAAAAGAAGGAGCAGGGGCACAAAAGATCAACTCCTGATTGATAAAATGATAATGGAGAACTGCAAGAATCGAAGAACGAATTTGGTTATGGTCTGGATCGATTACAAGAAGGCATTTGACTCACTGCCCCATAGTTGGATCATGAAACAATTGGCATCAGCAAAAACATTCGAGTATTCACTGAAAAAGCGATGAGACAGTGGAAAACTGAACTGACAGTCGGAAATGAAAACTTTGGAACAGTCAACATTAAGCGAGAAATTTCCCAAGGTGATTCACTATCACCTTTACTGTTTATCATTGCCATGATCCCACTAACAGTAATTTTAAAGAAAACAAAGTTGGGCTATCAAATGGCCAAAGACTCAGAAAAAATCTCACATTTGCTGTACATTGATGATTTGAAGCTGTATGGGAAATCAGACACAGAAATCCAGTCACTAGTAAACACAGTCCGAATATTCAGCACAGACAATTCGATGGAGTTTGGCCTGGAAAAGTGCGCTACTGTGGCAGGTTGCCAATGAGGGGCAAAGATCACCCGAGAGTGATGGGATTGTAAATGCCTGTTGATGGCCAACTCCATCAAAGTGTGCGCAGAACCAAGGAGGCAGCTTTTATCAATACTCTGGGCATTTAGCAGCTGGATAACATCAAGCATGGGTAAGTGAAGCACTGCTGTCAGGCTTAGCGAAAAGTATTGACCCAGAGGGTCAGGAAAATTTTGAAATCTAGAATTACCAATGGCCCGGGAATACCACTCAAGGCCATCAACACCTGGAGCCATACCCGGTTACATCCATGGTACACTGTTGGAGGGGAATCCATCAACTTCTGGACACAGGCTGAGCTTGGAAAGCACTGGATAGAAAAAACTTGGAAGCTTATGACAATGTACAATGTCTTACACCCGACGCTGGTGATACTGATAGATTAGGCAACCTTCCCAGGAGATCTGGAGCGCAGGGGCTTACTGCAAAGTACAACAGCAAACTGTGGAAGAGGTGAGAAGCACGATCACTGGCTGGATTATGTGGAAGGAAAGTCAAGAACAGGCATTGGTTGAAGTGAAGAAATCAGACATTTGCTGCAAAACCCAGGAAAAACCAAACAAGGAGAATACAGAAGAAAAAATGTGATTAAAATGAGGACTGAAAGCTGACACAACAAAGTACTGCACGGCCAATTTCTGGAGAAAATCAAAGACAAGATGGATAACGAAAAGACCTGGCTGTGGTTAACAACTGGAACTCTGAAAAAGGAAACTGAATCCCTGATTTTAGCCGCCCAAGAGTAAGCCATTAGAACAAATTCGATCAAGGCCAAAAATTCGAAAAAAAAATCCTCAGCTGATGCAAAATGCAGATTGTGCAAAGAAGCTGATGAAACTGTAACTCTCATGTCCTCAGCTGCTGCAAAAGATTGCCCAGACTGAGGAATTACAAACAGAGACACAACTCAGTGGCCAAGATGATCCACTGGAATTTATGCAAGAATTACAACATAACAGCAGCTAAGAACTGGGTAGGAACATTTGTCCAGGAGAAAGCGTAATGGAAAATGAGAAGGTCAAGATCCTGTGGGACTCTTCGAATCCGTAAACGGACAAAGTGTTGAAAGTTCACAATACACCAGACATCTCTCACACCGTTGATCAGGAGGACAAGAAAGTGACTACATCATCGACATAGCAGTCCCCGGTGACAGCAGGGCTGCACTTCTGAAAAAAGAACACGTAGAATGGTCACTAGGATACCCGCTGACATCTTGAAAAGTCGAAGCTTCAGTGATCTATTCATGGCACAAACCAGCTGAGGTCATCCCAGCGGTAATCGGCATGCTGGGCGCCATCCCGAAAACACTAGGGCAGCACTTGAAACATCTTTGAATTGACAAAATTAACATCTGTCAAATTCAGAAGGCAACCCTGCTGGGATCCGCACGAATACTACACCGATACATTACAACTTCCCAGGCCTCTGGGTGAGGCTCGAATTGTAATGAAGGCCAACAACCAGCTAAAGATCTGGGAGCTGTGAAATCTACAATAATAATAATAATAATAATAATAATAATAATAATAATAATAATAATAATAATAATAATAATAATAATAATAATAATAAATTTATTTATTTCAATTTTTATACCGCCCCATCCCCGAAGGGCTCTGGGCGGTGTACAGTATAATAACCATCATGTATAAAATAAAACAACTAAAACAATTAAAAGCAGCGATAATAAACCCTCCATGACCCAATCAAGTTTCACGGTTGAGTTTAGTAGCCCATAGGCCATACACTACAAATAATTGTGAGAATTAAAAACCACAATAAAACAGAAGTTTGCCACATCAACAACAGCTTTGGGCTGCTTGGAAGTCCTCTCGATTTTTGAATGTCGGGGTGGCTGGGCACTTTAGTAGCCAGTTTCTGAGAAATCTCTCTCTGGCTTTGGGCAGAAGAAGAAAATATGAGACAACTAATCAAATACTGCCAGAGGGCAGCTGCAAAAGCCCCGATTCAAAGGTGTCTTGAGGAAACGGCCCTTTATCTGGGGTGTTGGCAGTGCATTAAAATGTGTGATCATGCGTGACTGCCTCACTTTAAGAACTGTCAGCTTACGGAAATAGAGAGGGCAGTCAAATTGAGTTTGGTATTTAATTCCAAATGAAGCGGAGCACGTTTCCTCCTAGCATCTTTTGGCAGGAAGTTCCAGTCCTGTTTAAACGGTTTTCTTACTGTATTGTCGAAGGCTTCCATGGCTGGAATCACTAGGATGTTGTGGGTTTTCCGGGTTGTATGGCCGTGTTCCAGTAGTATTTTCTCCAGATGTTTCGCCTGCATTGGTGGCTGCCGCAGATGCAGGCAAAACGTCAGGAGAAAATACTACTGGAACACGGCCATACAACCTGGAAAACCCACAACATTCTAGTTTTCTTTCTGTTGGATTGCTCAGTTAATCCATGGCCTTGCCCTACTCTCTCCGCCCCCTTCCTGTCGTATCCCAACGCATCTCCCCATTTGTGAAACATGGTCTCCCAACTCTTCTACTTCAGGCACTCTGAGATCTCTTGCTCACGTAAACTATTCTGCTCGTTCCCCTTCACTGCTGTCAATCCCCATTTCACTGTGCATGAAACTACCTCCCAGAACTTTTACACAGCACTACCTCTCTTTTGTCCAGGTGTCAAGTGCCTTCTGAAAGCTCTGTTTTGGCAATGCCCTCATCTTGGCCCCTTTGTTCCTATCCCCACATGAGTTCATATACCTGCATTTACCCCTTATTACCATTATACCCTTATTGTCTCCTTTTTCTTTCTGCTGCGCTCTCCCTTTCTCTGCTGCTTTCCTTTCTTCTCTTCCCTGCCATTAAAATGTACCTTATAAGCTCCTCAAGAAAAAGGACTAGCTTCTTCTGAGGTACTGATGGCACTTTAAGCCAGCGTAGTGTAGTGGTTAAGAGACTCTAATCCAGAGATCCAGGTCTGGTTCCCCCATCCTCCATTTGACCCACTGATTCTAATCTTGGGGAAACCGAATTTGTTCTCCAATTCCTCCACATGAAGGCTGATGGGTGACCCTGGACTAGTCACAGTTCTCTCAGAACTCTCTCAGCCCCACCTACCTCACAAAGTGTCCATCATGGGCAGAGGAAGGGAAAAGCAGTTTGTAAGCTGCCTTGAGACTCCTTACAGTTCAGAAAAGTGGGGTATAAATCCAAACTCTTCGCCCTCTTCTTCATAAAACAATATAACACCACAATTTTGAAAAAATGGCTCATCTCCTGTGATCTCTTTCCAAGGAAGGAGTGCCACTTTGGTCAGACAATTTTCAACATGCACTGCAGCACCCCACCTCAGCGCCCCCGCCCCCTTTCCATGGTGTTCCTTACGGTCCTCTGACTCCTTATTAGGGCAGTGATGGCAAACCTTTTCGAGACCGAGTGCCCAAACTGCAACTCAAAATCCACTTCTTTGTCGCGAAGTGCCAACACAGCAATTTAACCTGAATAATATGCTATAACCATGTGAGATGTTAAAGTACATTAATGCTGATACTCTTTCTAAGTTGCAATTTAAAAAAACCCTCTAAGTTGCAATAAAGAAAAACTGATGATGATGCCTGAGTTTCACATCAAATACTGTGCGCCAGGGATCTCCAAACTTGTTGAGCCTGTAGGCACCTTTGGAATTTCCACACAGGGGCCCTTTTTGCACACACCATTTAAAATGTTTTTCAGGCAGGAAACAAAATGCTTCCTCTGTGGAGTTCCACACTGTTTTTCCCCTCTTTGGTTCCAAAAACATTCCCAACTGTGATGAGTTCTTCTCTTAAGGTCACTTATTATATTCTCCTACAGAGGAAGTTCAAAGGGAAAATGAAAGGAAAACTGCTAAACATTCAATAGAAAGTTCAAAACTACCTCTCATAGTCATAAGAACATAAAAAAGAGTGCAGCACTCTGCTACTCACAGTGGCCCACCAGGTGCCTTTGGGAGCTCACATGCAGGGTGTGAAAACAATGGCCTTCTGCTGCTGCTGCTCCCGAGCACCTGGTCTGCTAAGGCATTTGCAATCTGAGATCAAGGAGGATCAAGATTGGTAGCCATAGATCGACTTCTCCTCCATAAATCTGTCCAAGCCCTTTTTAAAGCTATCCAGGTTAGTGGCCATTGCCACCTCCTGTAGCAGCATATTCCAAACACCAATAACAGTTAGTTAGCGTGAAGGGAAATGTTTCCTTTTATTAGTCCTAATTCCTTCCCAGCATTTTCTTAATGAATGCCCCCCTGGTTCCAGTATCTGGACAGAAAGAGAAAAAATTTCTCTCTGTCAACATTTTCTACTCCATGCATAATTTTATATTCAATCACAACCGCACTTCCTCAGATGTCTCCTCTCCAAGCTTCAAAGAAGTCCCAAAATGCTGCAGCTCTTCAAAAAAGGAAAGTGCTCCAATCCTGCAGTCACTATCCTCAAGTTTGCCCTTCTCTGCAATTTTTTCTATCTCTTCAATGTGGGGACCCAGGGAACTGAACACAAGTACTCCCAAGTGTGGTCTGGACCAATCTGCTTTGAGTAATAGGGCATGACAATCCTAATTATCCCCAGCATAGAAGGGTTTGCGCTCTCTTCACAGCAGCCATGCATTTGAGTTGGATATTCTCATGGAACTATTATCAACTAAGATGCCCAAAAATCCCTTTCCAGATTCTGTGACTGATAAAGCACTGACCCTCTAGAAGTGTGTAAGTGTGAAGTTTAAATTGTTTGCCCCTATGTACACATCACTTTTACATTTCCTTTGCTACATTGCACTGCATTTGTCATTTCTTAGCCCACTTCCTACCTTAATTCTCCTATAAAGGGTCCGGCTTTGGAGCTCTTTTGGCAATCCTTTTATGCGTTTCTCACCAATCTCCTACATACTCCTGTACATCATTCGTGAATCCTAACAGTAACCATGCTACCTTCACCCCTACTTCCAGTTCATATTTGAGTGAATAGCTTGTGTTATTAATCAATTCTTAAAATCGGATCGTGGGGGACACCACTCCCTACATCTCTCCATTGTGAGAACTTCCCATTTACACCCACCCTTTGCTTCCTGTTTCTCAACCAGTTTTTAATCCATAGGAGGCTTCTTCCTTCTTAGCAAACTAAACTCATAATTTGTCTTGTAGAATCTGGATAGTAGGAAAGCGGCTTTAGGAGAAGGTAGAAATTGAACTAGTTGACACGAGAAATCTTTCCCACACGTGAAGTGAAAGGTAACCAGGTGGAGGGTTCAGCGGTAGGCGGCTTGAGCAGGAGAGAGGGGCTTCAGGCCTCGATGCCACAAAGCAGGACTTTTGACCTTCCGTGTTGGCTGAAGAGCTGCTGTCCATCCTGCAGCACCAGACGTGAAACGGAGGTGAGAGCAGAACCCAACCTTTCCTGCTTGTCACAGGGAGAGCCCCTCAAAGCCTGTGGCCTGCTTTGAACTGGGTCTTGGAGAACGATAGTGCTACAGAACCAGTGGGTGGAGGTGGGGACCCCTGGAGCCTCTCCCCTTTTCCTCCACAGTCTGCTGATCCAGCTCCAGGCTGGGCAACTTCTGCATCCTCCCAGCAATTACAGAGTGAAATGCAAGAGAATCCAAGGAAAGCTGAAGTTTTCCCACCAGGTTGTTGTTTTGCCGAAGGGCCAGCTGATTGAATTGCCCACGCTTGGCAGAAACACACCCAAAGCCTCCTGCCTCTCTGGTGATCTCAGTTCTCCCCTTTCCTCATTTTCTGCTAAATCTCAGTTCAGGGAGTTGAGCTTTGTGTGTGTGTATGAGGGGGGGGGGATTGTAGAAGGTGCCCGGTGCCCCCTCTCTGCTCAACAACCTCCCTTCCCTCCATGCTCCCTCCACCTTTCTTCGTCCCCCGCCCTGCCTTCGTATCTCTTCGTCCACCCTCTTCCAATGCTGGCAGGGGCTGATGGGATTTGTAGTCCATGAACATCTGGAGAGCTGCAGGTTGCAGACCCCTGATTTAGTACAACCTATTTCTCTGAGATATTTCTCTTAATCTCTTCCCATTTGTGCTAGACTGCATGTACCTTGTTGGTTGTACTTCATTTTGTTATTGTTCTAGTACGGTGCTCGAAGACTACCTTCTCAGAGGGTCAACCTAGAGCAGTGGTGGCGAACCTTTGGCACTCCAGATGTTATGGACTACAATTCCCATCAGCCCCTACAGGTGGCCAGTGCCTGGGCAGGCTGATGGGAATCAGGTAGTCCATAACAGTCTCGCTGGAGTGCTAGGAGGTTCACCCTGGCAAGACCTAGAGGCTCTATGTCCCGTGAATGGGCTGGGGAGCAGTTGCACCAGTGGGATACTTTCCGGGGGACTGGACTTTGGGCTGGAAGCAAGGGAAAAGCACTGTTTGCCCCATTCTCCTACCACAACTGAATGCCATAAGCCAACAATCTCAAGAGGAGCGGGCACACCATCCAGATGTGGGCACAGCATCCATTTCCAAGCAAAGAAGGGAAAATGACCCTGTTCACCTTCCGCAGATTGAAACCAGTCAATGAAACACAAAGGCAGCCCCCTGCTCAGTGCCAATCACCCTTTTTCCTTGAGGAAATGCTGCCAATCAGACTGCCAGACTCACCTGCCCATTGATATCCATCGCAGAAGGAGTGGCTGCTGGGGGTGGCCGGGCAAGTCGCTCATCCTGCGTGAGGGTGTCTGCACCATCACAGCACTGGGCAGCTTGCTGCCTCCGGGGGCGGTACCCAAGCTGCCCAGGATCCCTTTCTCCTGGGGAGGAAGAAGAAAGAGAGACCTCGCGTAGACAGAGCCGCACGGCTTTTCATGACAGGATTCAAATCCCTACCTATCATAGTGTAAAACTAATCGCAGGGTGTTGACCTTGGGCCAGTCATTCTGTCCTTGCAGGATAAACGAAGCTTGTGAAAAGGCCAAGATGAGGGAAGGGAAGGCGCACGTTAACAACTCCCTGAACCTCGGAAGGAGGAGATCCTGAAAATGCCTATTATTAACTGAATCAGGGGTCTGCAACCTGGCGGCTCTTCCAGATGTTCATGGACTACACGCCTGCCACGGCCAAATGGCCATGGCTGGCGGGGCTGTTGGGGTAGTCCATTTGGAACCTCTGGAGAGAGCCGCAGGTTGCAGCATTCCGAACTATAATAATAGCTCGATAAATTACATAATCTATCAAGGTTTAATTTCTCGAAGGATGCGAGGGATGCAGGCGTGTCCGGTTCAGAGGCGACTAGGGATTCAAAACCCGTACCTTATCAGTCCGAGAAAGTAGGAACGCACTTTCCACGGAGTGCCAAGCCAGCATCAACTTGTTAAGGCAAGACCATGTCGCCTCTTTTCTACATTAAAATTATGAAACCGGTGTATATCATTAGACCAGTGTTCTCAGACCCAGAAGTGGGTCACAAAGGCTGTGAAACTCAATCAAAGGCTTCTGCGCGTTTTACTGATTTGGCATGCCCTTGTTGTTCTTTTTTAAGTGGGTCACCATGCCAAGAAAAGCTGGACCCATTGGATCACCACACACCAGAACTATGGGAACCACAGAGTTAGACCACTGGTACAAGCAGTTTAGCCCTATCTACTGTGATGGCCAGTTGCTTTCCAAAAGTTTAGGCAGATGAACTGGATTTTTTCCCCCAGCGTGGCTCTAACTTCTAATGATCCCAGAAGAGCCCCAAACATCTGGAACGCCAGCCAGCAAAAAGCATGGCGAGCTAGACCCAAAAAACGTTAAGTGATTTTTATAGTGGAGCATTCACACTAGCTTGCCCATATGCAGATAGAATAGCCAACAAGGAGGATTTCAGCTTAGATGCAATGCTACTGCCTGCCAATATATATGTGTGGGGGTGGCAAAGAGGAACAGTGCTGCCCAATGGACTTTAATAATGCGTCCAGGAAATCTAGGATTGATACCATCCAAAGAAACCTCCGGCGTGCTTAGGGACAGCTTTCCTCTTTTTTTGAATCCAAGGTTTTGCTTCTGAATTAACTTTAACAGTGACCTGACATGACTTGGACATGAGGGTATTTCGAATAAGTGCAGCACCAGCGATTCCCAACTGCTAATCCCGGTATGATTCTGAAGAGCGTCTCATGGGGTTCACCAGTCTCTGTGAGATACAGTCAGGTTCTCAACTCTTCCTACAACCAGGCAGACGCTACCAAGGAAATTGTACCCATACCTTGGCGCGCCGATGGAAGCGGAGTCATGCTCCGATTCACATCTATTTCAAAGGCCTGCCCTTACCGCCTCTTCAGGGTTCCACGATTGCCTGGGAGCTGTTTTGCGGCACTCTCCCTTTTCTTACCTGTAAATTATTCCTTTTGGATCACCTTTTGGTGGATGAGCAACTCACGAGGTCTCTGTCAGCTGGAGGCAGGCACAACGAAAAACAGGGCACAGGCAGTTGAGTCTGTCCACCCTTTCGAAGATCTTATTGAGCAATTTGCTTTCATCTTCTGTGGAAATTATCTTCAAAGGCCCAGGTGGTCAAACTTGCGGCCCTCCAGATGTTATGGACTACAATTCCCATTATTATCCCCACCTGAAGCAGATGGCGTGCTGGCGAAGTCAAGACATGGTCACCAGCCATCTGGAGTGGCCATGAGTTTGACACCTATGCCTCAGAGCATAGCTTGAGTGTAAAATGGTGCCCAGGGCTCGTATATGGAGAGTGGGTGGCCGGAGCCAACGAGTACTCAAACCAAAGTCCGGTCCAGCTCCTCCAGCGGCTCCAGTTTGATCTCTGTCTCTCTAAATCCCTTGGTGAGCTTGACCCTGGCAGCTGATTGCCCAACCCCCAAGCTCCATGAGATGTTTGCAGGTGGGGCGTCCTGCCAGAGAGTGTTCAACTGCACCCCTGCCCCAAACTCCACGGGGACTTTGGGTCTGGAAAATACGTGAGGGGAGCAATTGTACGCTGACCATGGGGAACCGTCCAGGGAGTTCTAGCCCCATCTAGTCATGTCTCCCTCCCCTATGCTTCCTTCACTGGTCATCCTTCGTCCGCATCCCCACTGGCAGATATCCAGGGGTGACTGGTAGCCCAAAGTTCTCCAATTAAATTAGGTTGACATCTGCATTGAGACCTGATGATTTTACATGCTTTACTCACTGGCTGAATTCACATGTAATAACCAGACATAGTTTTGTTACAACAGAACTATAATTCCCGCTGCTTAAAGAAAGTTCAGAATATTCTGAAAGACCCGTCTCACCCTGCATATTCTTTTTTTTTTGAAAATATTACCATTCTGGCTTGACGATACAGGATCATATGGAAACAAAAGGACAACTAGGCTCGCCAGAGAGACAGCTTCTACCTTCTAGGAGTCTGTGGCTATGCTGGGAACTCCGTGCAGGAATGCGTTGGCGTGGCCGTGGCTGTGTGGGAGATGGGTTGGAAAGGGAGATGTGGAAGATGGAGTATGAGGACTGCAGAAAATGTGCGTGGGGGATGTTTTGTACAGTCTTCATTGTGCGTGCAGAATGACATTAAAGTTTATCTTATTTTAAACAAGGATAGGGGGTGTTTCAGACTCACGCGTAGCATTAAGCCTGGTTTGGAAGCAAGAGAGCTAATTTGCTAATGGATGAGAAGGAGCTTCCACTCTGCTCCCCACTACAACCCCTGATCCACGGTGGCGTTAATCGACCCTGCTGGCCGTGCTCACAATCCGACCCAATATTTAGAGTAAGGAAAGAACTATACTTCCACCTACAACATTAGATACAGACACTGAGCATTTTCCCCCCTTCAGCCTCTGAAACTTGTACATTGATTTGCTTGCTCATCAATTCAGGAGGAATCTTTGGTGCAGGAAGAAGAGTTTGGATTTATATCCCCCCTTTCTCTTCTGTAGGAGTCTAAAAAGGGCTGACAGTGCATGATACAGAGAAGCAGCCACAATGCAGAAGTGTGGTCAAGGCTGATGGCAGCATGACCCGTACGTTCAAGGGTGTCCAATCTCTGGCGCTTCAGATAGTTCATGGACTACAATTCCATCAGCCTCCCCTGCTATCTTAGCCAGCCTGGAATGGCTGGGGAAATCTTGTTGGAATAGCTATAGCCAGACCGGGGGTAGAGAACCTAGAAGCTCTCCAGATGTTTGGGAACTACAATTCCCATCAGCCCCTACCAGCATGGCCAATTACCATGCTGAGGCTGAAGTGGGAACTGTAGCCCTTGTGGTTTGCTGGAGAGTCACGGTAAGGTTCCTACCCCTGGCTTTTGGACATAATTCCCCTCATTCCTACTCCCACTCCTGGTTCACTGGTTAATCTCACTTAACCCCAAGTGATTGCACCAAACTCCTACATCAGGGTGTAAAGAAGAAGAGGTTTGGTTATATTTCCCCCACTCTCCTGTAAGTGAGGCATCACTCCAAAGGGGCTGACAATCTCCTTGCCTTCTTCCCCTCTGTCACAACAAACTGTGAGGTGGGGTGGGGCTGAGAGAGCTCAAAGAACTGTAGCTGGGCAGCCTAAGGTCAACTTGGCCTTGGCATGTGTTGGGGAATTTACACAAGCTAATCTGTTCCCCAGATAAGCCTCTTTCAGCTCAAACTGGCAGAGCAAGAATCCAAACCCAGTTCCCCAGATTAGAGTGTACCTGGAGTGCCAACCACCACACCACTCACAACCTTGGCTGTCTGGTCTCCTTGGATTTAACATAGCTGATGTCCTGAAAGTTGGGAATACCACCTTCTTCCAATGTCCAACTCCACTCTGACGGTCTACAGCCGCTTCTTAAAGCAAAGGACCCGATCCACGTCCCTACTCTTTTCCCTTCTCACCCTGTCGCTGTTTCTCTGTCACAGCTGATGTTGCTGATTGGGCCCTCTCTCCTGGTCGGCTGGCAGCAGTTCTTGCAGCTCCCTGCGGGTAGGCCCACAGCACGCTTCCTCCCTGCTGCATGCAGGTGAGCCGGCCTCGGCCCGTGCAGTAAGGTGCTCTGCTGAGACGGCTGCAGACCCCTGAGGGAGGCAGCCAAAGCGTGAGACGCTAGGCAGCCGGGGGGCGCCTTTGCCTGTCCCAGCGGTCTCCCGGCCCAGGAAACCCCTGTGAGGAAATGCAGCTTGTGCTGGGGGGCTTGCCTCGGAGCAAAATGGCTTGATCCTGTGGGAAGCGGGAATCCTTGATCGCCTGCTGGGAGGGTAGGTGAAGCTGACGGGGCCAGAGCTGCCCGGAAAGATGCACTGGGTGGAGCCGGAAGCAACCAGCACAAAGCTGCTGGCTGGTCTTGGGGTGAGGGCCGCCCGGAGGGAGGCTGGAGGGCTCCCATTGACGGGCTGCTGTGGGAGACTGGCAGGCTTGGCTGGGCCAGGTCGTTGCATTGCGAGGGACGGGGCTTTGCAGTGGGGGCAAAGAGGATCCCGGACTGCGGCGAGGGGCCTCTCGGGAGTAGGGTGGGGGGACTGAAACGAGGGGTGACCGGAGACTGCAGGCGTGAAGGCTTCGGTTTGGTTGGCGAGAGGAGGAGGGGTGACTGGGAACTGAACTGGGACTGCGGGCTGGCGGGGATGCGCGAGAGTAGGGGTCAGAGGTGGTGAGCTGAGAGGAAGGTAGCTCGGGGGGCGGGGGCTGGAGGCCTGCGGGGTCCAGGAGGCCGAGCTGGCGGATCCCGTGGTCGAGCGAGGACTGTCGGTAGAATCGGCCTGGCCTTTGTGGGAAGGCCAGGGTGCAGAATCCGGGGGGCGATGATGCCCCAAGCGAGAACTGCAGGTTCCACCTGGGATTTACGCCGTGGGGTGAGTGTGGGCTTTGAACACATCGGGGCTTTTCATTTCCAGAGAGGGTGATGGGCCAGCTGAGGAGTCGCCAGCTTAGCCGTGGTCTCCGGAGGAGCAGATTCCTGGCCCAACATCTTCCTTCTTGATATCCAGCCCTTTCGCCTGCTCCTGCAAAGGAGGCGACAGCATCGGTCTGCGGTGCTGGGGGCTTCCCAGGCACAGCAAGTTTTCCAGAGACCCGCAACTTCGAGACAGCCGAGGTTTGAGGAGCGAGGTCGGGGTGGAGGGCTGGTGCCTGCCTCGGAGGTCCCAGGCCGAGGGTGGGCTGGGGAACTCCCCGGAGCTGCGCGGGCGGACGGTGGGAAAGTGCGGCAGGTGTGGGGACTGTCGAGGAGGAGGAGCGTGAAGAGGTAAAGCCGGCAGGCACTGTGAGGGAAGGAGAAGGGAAGCGAGGGTTTTGTCGAGGGTGCGCGGAGGTGCATGCCATAGGGCACAAAGGCACTTGCGCCACCGGGCTGGGCACTGGCGGCAGAAGAGGGAAGATTGAGGAAGAGCTCGCTGGACGACTCAACACTTGACCCGCTTGGCAGAGCTGCAGCATTGTTGACATAGACGGGCTGGCCAGCTGCTGAGGTGGCAGCAGCAGGAGGAGGTGGCGGCGGCTGCTGGGTGGCTGGCTTGTGACCTTGCTGGGGCGAGATCTGCGCGCGGAATGCAGAGCGGAGGCCGGTCCTGGTCTCCGGCCAGCGGCCCCTCGCCAGACTTTGGCATTATCTGTTGCCCCTGATCTGGCTCTCAACGCTTGCCAAAGAAGCAGCACCAGGGAAAGGCGGTGGTTAAAGGCACCATTCAGCTATCCCTAATCCCTTTCCTTCCCTCAGGAGTGTCGCTTGTGACTTATCAAGCACAAGCTTTCTCTGGGTGTGCGTTTTGGGAAGGGTAGGAATACTCAAATGGACCCCAAAAAGGACCTCTTGAAACTGGGCGAAGGGCTTCCATGTAGGCTGTTGTCGGCCTTCCAGGCTGAGTGGCCAGGGCCTGCTAGTTTTTGCTCGTAACCTTTTCACCTGGCATTTTATGGCTGGCATCTTCAGAGGTGGGCAAAACTTTCCCATCGCGCCTTAAATCCAGTGCGAGGAGCTACAAGGCGGGGTCGCCCGTGCAGTGCCGCCTGGGGCAGAAAAATGCAGCTCTGCCTCCCCGCACCCACGACCCCCTCCTTTTTTCTCCTCGCAGCCCCTCCACCCCCTTCTTCCACTTACCTCTGGTTCCTTTCCCTTTATGAAATCCTAGAGACTTTTTTCGGGCTGAAAAAAGCCTGTTCACAGTCTGAGACTAAAATGGCCTGAAGAGCTCCTGCGACATCCAGTTCCCAGGAGACCTCTGCGGAAGTCCTGAGGTCTCCCTGGAGCTCATTTTAAGCCCTGTTTGTGAATAGACTTTTATCAGTCTGAAGTCTCTAGGAAAAGTCTAAAGGAAGGAAGCTAAGTGAGAGAAGGGCTGGAGATGGAAAGGAAACACGGAGATATAGACACGGGCTTAGTTTGGCCAACCACACACTTCTGCAGAACACAATCACGTCATACTCGCTATACAGAGAAATCCGCTACATCTCACCCTGAAGCGTACCTCTGAAGATGACAACCCGTAGAATCTTTTGTTACAAAATGTCAGGTAGAGTAAAATTACCAGACTATGGCATTACACACAGCCCTGAAAAACTACAACAGCCGCATGGTTCAAGCCGGTGAGCCTTTTGATAAATGCTGCCCAAAGTTATCTTCTGTTCCTTAAATTTTACCTATCGTGTAAGGCTTCTTAAGACAGCAATCTTTGAGGCCACAGTATATATATATTGGGGCGGGGGCAGAAACTGGTATGGAGATTTTTGAAATCAACATTTTTGAGGGATCTTCACTTTCCCCTATGGTTTCCATGTCTGGTTTTGCAGGAGAAGACATTTTCAAGTCCTGAAGGCCAGGTGAATGATAGGCTCAATAGTGTTTAATTGATACCTTGCACAGGAAGGTTTGTGATTCTGATGGAAAATGCGGCTTCGTGCTCTGGATCCAAGAACAAAACTTTGGACACAGCTGCTTTGGAAACGAGCTCTCACAGGCCACGCGGTCAAGTTCCTCCTCCCAGAATTCTCTCCTACTCTGCCCCCTATCATCAGTTACCACACGCATGACTCTTCTTTCATCATCACCTTGCTTACCAGCCACACCTTGATCATGCGTGTGAGCTGCCGGACATCTCTCTTTGGCCTTTTGCGCATAGAAAATCCACAGTGATTTATGGCGATAGAGGGCAAGAAATTTCCCCCTTCCCAGCGTGTTCCTTTCCTCCCTCAATGAATGGGACCGCATTTTAAACATGCGTTTTTAAAAAGAGAAACAAACTCGTTAAGTAGAACTGCGACAGAATTTACTTCCATTAGGTACACACAGAGGCTGTAGCTATAAGGGGGGACTGGGGGGTCTTGGCTGTTGCACTGCCGAATACATGCCTCGCGGTGTATTTTTGTGTATTTTAGTAGTTTTGGTTTTGGCCTGCAGGGGGTGCAGTTTTTTAGGCTAGCAGCACCAAAATTTCAAGAGTTTTTGGGACTCTTTCTGATAGCTTCACCCAAGTTTTCTGATGCGTTTTGTTCAGGGGTCCCAGTTATGGACACCTGTAAATGGGGTGCCCCCATCCCCCATTGTTTCCAATGGGAGCTAGTAGGAGATGGGGGCTACAACTTTAAGGGTCCATAACTTTGGACCCCCTGAACCAAACTTCACCAAACCTGGCTGGTATAATCAGGATAGTCTCCTAAAGATACCCTGAAATTTTGATGCTGCTAGCCTATTAGAACTATTAGAACATTAAATCTAAATTCCTTCCCTTGTGGCGATATATATCATGAAAACCCCAAAAACGCATTGTACGCAAGCTGGCTAACAATCATAACAAAATTGATTCTTATTGCAATATCATTATCACAGACATGTAAGTCATGTAATTCATATACATATAAATCAATAATATTGTGAACAAAAACTATGCTTGTTATTCAAACAGCAACTATTAACCAATATTCATGGAACTATTAAATCAAATGGAGTATATCATGGCAATAAATATCGTTATCAATGCAGTGTATAAAGTTCCCATTTTCTAGTCATCAGAAGAAGAGCACAGAGCATGGGCGTAAACAGGTTGGGTGGAGGGTGCTGGTTTGAGACACATTGCAGCAGCTTGGTGTTTTAAGCCTCAATGTCAATCCACTTATAGTTAGTGCTGCCCAAAATACAAACCTCTCAGGGATGCTTCATTTTTAGGGACTATCTGTAACAGTTCTCCTAAAGCAAGTATTGTAAAACTATTGAATAGTAACGATCCTACGGTGTTAGGGAAAATAGCCCAGTTTTTATTGCAGTTCCTGATTGTTAGAGACGTATAGCCTATTTTGACTTCATTTGTTTTCTCTGTTAAGTGGTCTCTTTGGGAATCTGTCGCTTTAATGCCAGTTCTGTTGATGTTGTTATAGTTAGTGGTAAGTGGTTGGGAGACTGGCAAGATGGGAGTTTTCATCCATAATTATCCTGGTATACACAGGTTATCAATCCCAGTTACCCCACTTCGAGGTGGGGTCATGTTACGTTCCCCAGTTGCATGCTAGATGAGATAAATGTGTGAGTTGGAGAATGTGCCCCACACCCCTCCATTTGGCCCTTTTCCAGGCACTGCTTCGCCATTGAGCTCCCACCGACTAAAGCGGTAAATGGGGTGCAGGCTCAGGGCCCAGGAACAGGTGTTGCCCTGGGTGCCATTCCCCCACACCGCCTCTGTCCCACTGGCTCTCTCTCTGCAGCTCTTTACCCCAATTTAAGTGGGGATAGCCTAATTAGGGTAACAGAAGTAGTCATCATTCAAACGTTCACACAACTTCTTCACAGGCCACTTACCAAATAAGGGGCTTTGTCTGGAGCCGGCACCTTTCTCCAGAGCTTCATGATCTGCTTGCAACGACTTGACCAGTCTTGAGGAGAGGGAAGGAGAAGAAAAACACATCAAAGTCATTGCACACCTCAGTTTGTCCTACAGGTTCCGAGGGAAGCAATTCTTAGCGAAACAAAAACTTCGAGTCTGTGTCATTTCAGCTACCAGTGCATACCGTAGGCTACAGCCGTGTCGTTAACCACTGGATTTGGCTGGCTCGTCAACAGAGGACGATTCAGGTGAGAATGATTGTTATGGTGTCACAAGAACACAATATGTGAGCCTGTGGCCAAAGACAAACTTTTTGCACAGGACAACGGGATTTCAGCTAAGCTAGTTCTTGAGGCAAAGCAATGGGAGTTGTCCCCTGTGCAAGCACTGGGTCATTACTGACTCATGGGGTTACATTACATCACGACATTTACTAGGCAGACTCTGTTTACGTGGTGATTTGCCTTCCCTAGCTGTCTATACTTTATCTTCAGCAAGCTGGGTGCTCATTTTATCACCTGACAGCATGGAAGAAAAGATGGAGAGGCAAATCAGACAGGTGTAGATTGTTCAGGGATCTACAAATGGCTCTGCAAGATGTTCATGGACCTGATCCCATCAGCCTCCTATCAGCATGGTGGCCATGGTGGTAGCCAGATGGGGCTGATCGTGAATAAAACTAGCTGAGAGCCGCAGGCTGCAGGACCCTGCCAGCTGAAACTAACTTCTGTTGGGATTGAACAGAGCTTTGACTGCTGTGCACAGCTGCTACTCTGCTCATACAGGCACTCCCTACGTTTCTGGGATCGAGATACCTTCCAATCCCTTAGAAAGTCTTAAGATGTACTGAATTGCCTTGAGCGTCCCGCCGCCTTAACAATAATGATCAAGGCTGAGGGTGAGGAAAAGTGTTTCTTACAAAGGAAAATGTCTACCGAGCTAAGCAATGGCAGAAGAAACACACTGTTGGGTGTCCAGTTTTTGATGGAGAATCACAGGTCTGCGTTCAGTGGCAAAGGGCTCTCGTTGACAACTAGGCAAAATGTTCCTGTTCTCTGCATTACAAGAACCTATTTGGCCCTTGGGACTAGGAAAGAATTCTTGATTGCTTGAAAGGAGTTGCCAGTCAGTACTAGGGTGGAAATAGAACTAACAGACTAGTTCAGCACTTTAACAGTCAGCTAAGACAGTGACTTCATCCAGCTCCACTGGCAGGTTGACTATAGACAGGTGGAATCAGATAAATTAGGAACCTGCAGCTCTCAGATGTTCAGGAACTACATTCCCGAAATGGCCCCCTACCAGCGTGCCAAGCCATGCTGACAGAGGCTGATGGGAATTGTAGTTCCTGAACATCTGGAGAGCCGCAGGTTCCCTACCCCTGCTATAGACAGTAAACAATCAAAGGGAACAAAGGCCAGGCTACTTCTATTCAGATGTCCTCACCTATTGACCTTGCTATCTTCATTGTTACTCACATGCTAACGGGTGGATCCCACTCAACACATGTAAATCTAGCTTGCACCCTTTACTTGTTAACAGACAAGGGTTCTTTCCCCCACCCTGGGCACTCCAACAGGTATATATACTCCACTTGCTTTTCCACTATCAGATCCTCTGAAGATGCCAGCCACAGATGCAGGCGAAACGTCAGGAGAGAATGCTGCTAGAACACGGCCATACAGCCCGGTAACCACATAAAACCCCAGTGATTCAGCATAAATTGTCTAGGGTGGATGAACTAACTCCCCCTACCTGTCTACATCTTACTCCCTGTGCTCTTCTACTGATGCCTAGACTAGTCAGTAGTATGGTGGATGAACTAACAGACTGATTCAGCATAAATACGACTCCAGAAATTTGCACATGTCATGTGGAGGAGGAGGAAATTCATTCCATCCACGCTCCTCACGGTACATCTGCATCTTTCACAAGCACAATCTAACTCTGGTCTTCCCCTTTCAGACATGGCTTATTCCAAGCATACATTTCCAAGCCTGGATTATGGAATTCAGAAATAAAACACATCTTATGCAGAAGAATTAACGGAGCACTTCCTCTTCCTCAAGCAACTAAAGGGAGACTATTAGTTAAAGAGAAAGTTTTATTCCAGTAGAACGAATTTGAAAGACCTATCAATAATTTCCTTACAGGAAATGTGGACCATATCTTGGGGACTACAGAGTTAGGTCATTTGTGGAAAACAGGGCAACAGAGCTAGCAATGACAGGAACGTTGTGCGTTCTGCCTATCCAGAGGCTGAGGAAACTGGTGTCCTTTGCACTACTACTTAACAACTCAAGAAACTCAGCTTTTGTTTTTCAACAGAGGCAAACTTCTAACACTTCTAAAGTGAAAAGCTCAAAAAAGCTCAAATAAGTGGAAGAGTGCCTCCGGTAAGAAGGGCAGCACTTCACCCAGCTTCTTGCCCAATGCCTAAAATTACGCCATATATGATAAAGTGTTACCAGCACAGCTGGCTGTTGTGGGTTTTCTGGGCATTGCAGCCATAGCCTGGTAGTTTTTGTTCTTAATGTATTGCCCACATCTATGGCTAGCATTGTCATAGGCATATTCCAGTGAGATGTTTCCCTCTGCCATGAAGAGAAACCAGAGGCGTAGCTGGGCCAAACTGCGCCCAGTGTGCAGTGTGTGTTTTTTCCACCCCCCATGCCCCCCCGCGGCGCCCCCCCATGGCACCAGTGAGCCCCAAGGTCTCCTGGGAACTGTAGTTCCTCAGGAAGTTTTTAGCCTGAACTGTAAATAGGCCGCTTTTTTCAGCCTCAAAAAGTACTAAAAAAAAGAAAAGGAATGTAGGTAAGTGTGGGAAGGGGGGCAGTGTGTGTGCCGCGGGGGGGGGCACTGCGGGGGGGCGGGGAAAGGGGGAGGGGCTGGGGGCAATTTTCCACCCCCCAGCCATGTGCCCGGTGCATGACGCACCTCCCGCCCCCTTGGCGCTCCACCACTGAGAGAAACACATCTCGCCATGGCACACCTCTGAAGACACCAGCCATAGATGCGGGCGGAATAGTCACACAGGCTGGAAAACAAATGGCAGTTGATTCCGGCTGTGAAAGCCTTTGACAATATGTTACCAGCACAAATAATTTTACAGAATGTGGCTGCTCTGACAGCAGGATTGGAATCAAGCTGACACAGGATTTCAATTTTTTCTTGGCGGCAGAGGAGGAGGAGGAAGAGGAGGAGGAGGAGAAGAAGAGTTGGATTTATATCCCCCCCTTTTTCTCCTGTAAGGAGGCTCAAAGGGGTTTACAAACTCCTTGCCCTTCCCCCCTCATAGCAAACACCCTGTGAGGTAGGTGGGGCTGAGAGAACTCCGAAGAACTGTGACTAGCCCAAGGTCACCCAGCTGGCGTGTGTGGGAGTGCACAGGCTAATCTGAATTCCCCAGATAAGCCTCCACAGCTCAGGTGACAGAGCAGGGAACCAAACCCGGTTCCTCCAGATTAGAGTACACCTGCTCTTAACCACTACGCCACTGCTGCTCCTACACCGTACAGCACTCAGTGAGCAAGTCTTCATGGAGTGGTCAAGACTCACAGCCAAGCAAAGCCGGTTAGCAACAGAAAACAGAACTGATGCCACGTTTGGGGGAACAGCACCAACCTGGATAATCCTGCTTGAGGTTGGGGAAGTTCATGTTGGCATAGAGCACAGGTGAGATGGTGGACATTTCCCCAAGTTCCTCGTCCTTCTCCCAGCGCTGCAGGCTCCGCTGGTTATAGGAGAGTCCATCGGTTTCCCCTTCTGTGGTGGGTGTGGTGGGCGTGGATGCTGTAGAACTGCTGGCCCACGGGCTTTCTGGCTCACACTGCTCAGGGCTGAAGAAGCCACTCCTTTCCCTATAAAACAGAGGAGAAAAAAATTCAGGTAAAAAGATGAATGGAAGGAATGCTGTTGAGGGTAGTTGAGGGGCTGGGATTAAAATGATGGGTCGACCTTCCCTGAAAACTGGGGGAAATTTTTTTTACGGAAGGCTTGGACCGATAGGAAGATATTTACATTGCCCCAATCAAAAGACTACGAAAATCAGTTTCTGGCATTTTCTTAGCTGTGGTCTAGATAGGACCAGAGTGGCAATTGTTACAATTGTGACACCTGTTGGTAACTAAACCTGGCCTCACAGCATGAAGTTGCCTTTGCTCCTGGAAACTCCAACTGAATATCTGTCTATAAACATTTGATGTTGATTAATAAATATAATTATATAAATATGCAGCAGTGGAGTAGTAGTTAAGAACAGGTGCACTCTAATCTGGAGAAACGGGTTTGATTCCCCACTCTGCCACTTGAGCTGTGGAGGCTTATCTGGGGAACTAGATTAGCCTGTGCCCTCTAACACACACCAGCTGGGTGACCTTGGGCTAGTCACAGTTCTCTGGAGCTCTCTCAGTCCCACCCACTTCACCCACTTGGCACATGTGGGTATGCTTTGTTGTGGGAGGCTGGGTAGGGAAAGGAGATTGTAAGCCCCTTTGAGTCTCCTACAGGAGAGAAGGGGGGTATAAATCCAAACTACTACTACTCTTCTAATATGCAGTGTCTCAGGAATGAATGAAATAAGGAGTTAAACCAAACCAATGGGACATTGTCTTAAAGTTTATACCTGCTCTCTCCATGGATCTTAAGTTGTGACACAGCAAAAAAAATTATGCTTAGGGTATGCTGAACGCTACAGTTCAGCAAAGGACAGGGTAAAGTGTCTAACCATTGGTGTTATAACTCACTGGACACACCCTTAAATATATTCTTTGGCATGACCCGTCATTCAGCTTTTCTGGAAGAAGTTACCACTCATATCAGTTTTGTACCAGAATGTTCACTGACTTTTCAGGATGTTTATGTACTTTTAAACTATCTGTCCATCTCTTGGAAGCTAACTGATGGTCAACAAATATGGACTCTCCATGACCTTACTACAGCTGAAAGACTTGTACTATAACATTGGACAGAAAACAGCCCACCCCTGGTAAATCAATGGATTGAGAACCTTAGAACTGTATCAATATTTGAACACATGGCACACAGTCGACATTTACAGACGGGCTTATTTTTAGATATCTGGAAATCATTTCTTTTCTTTTTTGTCTCTATAGCTTTTCTCTCTTTATTTAATTGCTGGGTTTTAAGTTTCCCTTGTTCTTGTTACCTTTTTGCTTTTTCTTTGAAAGAAAAAGGGGATAAAGAAGAAGAAGAAGAAGAAGAAGAAGAAGAAGAAGAAGAAGAAGAAGAAGAAGAAGAAGAAGAAGAAGAAGAAGAAGAAGAAGAAGAAGAAGAAGAAGAAGAAGAAGAAGAAGAAGAAGAAGAAGAAGAAGAAGAAGAAGAAGAAGAAGAAGAAGAAGAAGAAGAAGAAGAAGAGTTGGATTTATATCCCCCCTTTCTCTCCTATTGGAGACTCAAAGGGGCTTACAAACTCCTTTCCCTTCTCCCCTCACAACAAACTCCCTGTGAGGTAGGTGGGGCTGAGAGAGCTCAGAAATACTGTGACTAGCCCAAGGTCACCCAACTGGCGTGTGTTGGAGTGCACAGGCTAATCTGAATTCCCCAGATAGGATGACCTATTCTGGGAAGGAGGGCTGGGAAGGAGTCAGTGTCAAAAGCTCCAGCAAAGCAGGGTATCATTGCCTTGGCCCAACTCACCTGCTATCAAGAAATGGGGACTGGCAAACTCCAGAGTAGGTCTCCATAGGTACAGTGGGCTGCAGGGGTCCAAGGGAGACTCCACCACCTAAGGAGACGACAAACAGCATCACACAGTTTGAATCAAGTGGTGCTCTCCGTGCTCCCATTGGTCTTTAGCTGAAGACATCCAAAAGCAAGAGATGATCCAGGAATGGTTAGCTGACGCCGAGATAGTCTTGTGAGCGAATCCACAGTAATTATTAGTTCACGTGGCTTTGCTACACAGTAGCCTAATGCAGAGGCGTATGGGGGGGGGATGGCACCCAGAGACAACTCCTTCTCCAGGCGCCCCCCGCCAGCCCCGCGCCCCCCCCACTAAGTATTAAAAAAACAGACTCTATCCAGCTTTAGCTCACAAGAGCAATTCTAATTTAATGTTTCTTTTATTTCACAAAGTCCTATTTAATATTTCCTTTATTTCCCAAATGCTTTCTCAAGGGAGAGAGAAAGGACAAACTGAAAGGCCTACAGTGAGGTCCCCTTTCCCCTAGCACAGGGGAGTCCAACTCTGGCGCTTCAGATGTTCATGGACTACAATTCCCATCAGCCCCTGCTGGCATGGCCAATTGGCAGATGGGAATTGTAGTCCATGAACATCTGAAGCGCCAGAGCTCGACACCCCTGCCCTTGCAGATGAGAACATGGTGAAGTTAGTTTCCAGGGAACTAAAACGCTATAGTTACATAAAATACTAAGAACAACTCCCAGTACCTCTTCTCCCAAAGATCCAGACCATCCCAAAGTGTGACCCATAACACCCAACCCCAGCCTCAATTTGCCCCGGGGCATAGGGCTCACCTTGCAAGAAAGGCCTTTGGGCAAGCTGCGGACGTTTTGGGTCTCGGATGCCTCCTGCCTCTGGTTCAGCCCCAACACAGTTGAGCTGCTGCTCTCGTTCAGCTGATCCCAAGACATCTTTAAAGAGCTGCTGGACATCTTTGCTCTCCATTTTGGGCAGCTCTGTTGACGAGGAAGAAAATTGCCATGGAATCACAAGCAATAAGATCATCAAGAGACAACCTGAGCCACGTAGGGAACCTGGTGGTCTCCAGCAAGGGCAGGTAGACCTTCTGAGGTGGGGGTTATTAGTCCAGCACAGGATGGACGCAACAGCAGATGGTCTTACTTTAAGCCACGAGGATCTACCCCTGTTCCAGAGCTTGGGAGAGAAACCAGAAGGCCTGGTTCCCAGTCTCCCCTGCTCTCCGTGGGGTAGATCCTTAGCAGAAGGATGGGGGCAGTAGGGTCTATTCAAAGGGCCCGCCTGACCTTCGGTGGGGATTTTGTCAAGGTCGGAGCTGAGCACCCCCTCCCCCGGGGGTGTGGCTGGGTTCTCGGCACCTGTAGGATCTGGAGTGTTCTTGGGCACCATCTGTTCTTCCGTGCCTGTAAGGAGCAAACACCAGGCTGGTTAGTACAAGGCAGGTCCAGCCCCCATCACCTGTAGCACAAGAGGACCCACCGGAGAGGCCAAGCATCAGGAAGGATCACCTAACCCAGTGGTGGCGAACTTATGGCATGGGTGCCAGAGGTGGCACTCAGAGCCCTCTCTGTGGGCACGCATGCACAGAGTTTGTCATGGGGGGGGGGTGTTTGGAAAATCGCCCCACACACATCTAGGCTAACCTGGGCTGCTGGGCACGACATCTAGGTAACCCTGTTAAGTGCTGTTAAACCCCACTGATTTTCATGGGAAGAACTAAAGCACAATCCTTTACCTGGGAGTAAGCTCAGTTGCTGGCAATGGGGCTTGCTTTTAAACCCTCCTAGGGTCGTGATTCACCCATTTGAAGCGTTGCATGGTTGCTTCAAAGCAAAGCCACCAACGACCACCAAGCTTACTCCTGAGTAATGCGCATCTTGGAGCCAACTGTTTTTTCTAAACTAAAGCCTCAGCATTCAGGTTAAATTGCCATGTTGGCACTTTGTGATGAATAAGTGGGTTTTGGGTTGCAGTTTGGGCACTTGGTCTTGAAAAGGTTCGCCATCACGGACCTAACCTCTTGAATTGGAAGGGACAGTCCCCTCTCAGTAGAGCAACTGTGGGGCAATTTAAAGTGGTCAGGTGGCACCATCCTAGTTTGTAGCTCAAGACTCAGGAAGCAAGGATGTGTGTATGTGTGTGTGTGTGGGTGATTCTAAAAAAGCTGCTACGTACTACTCTTCAAGGATCTCTGGCAACTCACAACATTACAGCCTGCCTTCCAACATGAGTAGGCTGGTAAGGCCATGTCAGAGAGCTCCCTCACTTTCCATCTTCACTTTCCAACACAACTTGGAAGGGACAGAGAGGGTGAAGCATCCGATGCTGCCTTTTGGGTTGCACAGCCCCTCGTCTGTCCCCCACAAGTAAAAAATGATGTGAAGAACAACAAAGGCACATTTGCAAAACATTTGTTTCAGACAGAAAACCCCCAGTTATACCACTGGTGCTGTAAGTAAAGTTAAAATTCATTTTTTTAATTTCGGCTGCAGAAAAATACATATGCATTGTCAAAGGCTTTCACGGCCAGAATCACTGGGGTGCTGTGTGGTTTCCGGGCTGTATGGCCATGTTCTAGCAGCATTCTCTCCTGACGTTTCGCCTGCATCTGTGGCTGGCATCTTCAGAGGATCTTCAGAGGATCTTCAGAGGATCTCCTCTGAAGATGCCAGCCACAGATGCAGGCGAAATGTCAGGAGAGAATGCTGCTAGAACATGGCCATACAGCCCGGAAACCACACAGCACCCCGAAAAAATGCTTTTTTAAAAATAGAAGTGATTTTATATTTAGTATTACATTTTTGTCCCAGTCATCCTCCATGAAACCCCTAAGGCCCCCACCCATTTTATTTCACAACAACCCTGGAAGGTAGTTTAGGCTGAGATATGTGACTGGCTCAAAGTCACCCTGTGAGACTCACGGTAGAACTGGAATTGGAATGTGCATCTCTAGTCCATCAGACTAGTTGTCACTTTTAACTTGTCCTATTTTAAAGTTGTTCTATTTTAAAGTATGTTGCTTGCTGTGCTGGAAGCAAAATGTCTGAGTTAAAGAATACACTTTGAAAATAAATAAAACACCTAGAAACAGAGTAACGCTTTCACACCCACTTCTGGGAAAGAGACAACTTTAAAATACACATACATATGGTACACAGTAAGGGGCTTGGCCATAGATATGGAGCCTGCACTCCATGAGAGCCAGCGTGGTAAAGTGGTTAAGAGCACTATAGTGGATTCTCCAAACGAAGTTTGATTCCCCACTCTTGCACATGACCAGTGGAATCTTATCTGGTTAACCAGATGTGTTTCTGCACTCCTGCATTCCTGCTGGATAACCTTGGGCTTGTCAAAACTCTCTCAACCCCACTTACTTCACAAGGGGTCTGTTGTGGGGAGAGGAAGGGAAAAGAGTTTGTAATCTGCTTTGAGTCTCCTTACAGGACAGAAAGGTTGAATCCAAACTCCTCTTCTTCTATGGTGTTAACATACATATTTTCAAGGACCAAACCTTTTCCCTGCTTGACTGAAAGGAGTCTTGTTGTGACCAGATCTGAGAATCCAAACCCTTGCTCTACAGCTCCCATTTTTAAGAAATCATTTACCACCACTGCAAGCCCTATGGTTAAACAAAGAGCCCTTCCATTTGGTACTGCTGAGTGACATCTTCAGTCTCATGCTGTCCTCTCACTAACCACAGCCCAACATAAAAGCACCAAAGAGTTCCAAACAAGACCACTACAAACTCTGAATGCCACAAAGATCCATAAATGAACAGCTGCAGCCCTCTGCAGGGGCTGATGGGGATTTTTCTGTTCTAAAAGCTGCAGAAGAGGTGTTCTGGATTTACACAAAGTGTGTGTGTGTGTGGGGGGGATGCTCAGGTATATTAAACGGTAGCTACAACTCAGTATATTTTTTGTTATCTATATTAAGTGTGATACAATCTTAATGGTGCAAAATCTATGATTTTGTTTACAAAAAACATCAAGCCACACAGAATATAAGGTATATATAGGAGCAGCAGTAGTGTAGTGGTTAAGAGCAGGTGCATTCTAGTCTGGAGGAACCAGGTTTGATTCCTCGCTCTGCTGCCTGAGCTGTGGAGGCTTATCTGGGGAATTCAGATTAGCCTGTGCACTCCCACACACGCCAGCTGGGTGACCTTGGGCTAGCTCTCTCAGTCCCACCCACCTCACAGGGTGTTTGTTATGAGGGTGGAAGGGCAAGGAGATTGTCAGCCCCTTTGATTCTCCTACAGGAGAGAAAGGGGGGATATAAATCCAAACTCTTCTTCTTTTTCTTATATATGATATCGCAATTAATAATTCAAAAATACCTAGAAACAAAGTAATGCTTTCATACCCACTTCTGGAAAAGAGACAACTTTAAAATATTCTCTCTCTCTCTCTCTCACACACACACACACACAATATTAAATTATGGGTTATATTAATTACGTGTTCTCTCTTTTGTTTTCTTCTCCCTCTTTTAGGTTTTTCACAAACATACAATAATACCTATAAGGTCCATTTCTGGATATTTTTTGTCATAATGTTTCTATGCAGGACCACTGAGGAAGGCAAAACAAATCGAAACACCCATGGTCCTTTGCTGGTCATTGACATGAGTAAATCAACAATAGTGTTTGGGATACATACAACTGATTCCACTGATTTTTAAAAGCGTAGCCTGAAACTCGGGCCTTTTGTTTTTAACTAACTCCATTTTGTATACTGTACAATAAATAAGTTTATTTTGGTATAGATTTTAGAAGTCTTCAGTTCAACCTCTGTGGTTCTCTGTTTTGCCTAGGTTGAGTTCTTCTTTTCCCCTTTTTGGTGTTAGAGTGGATTAACAGAAACCAAGTATACTTAGGTAAGACACTCAGTGTTGTGTAACAGCTACAATCTCCGATTACAACCAGAGGGACCAGAGCTCAAATCCTCATACAGTCATGAGCTTCATCAGGTTAACCTTGGCCTACCCAGGGGTCTGCAACCTGCGGCTCTCCAGATGTTCATGGACTACAATTCCCATCAGCCCCTGCCACCAAGGCCAATTGGCCATGCTGGCAGGGGCTGATGGTATTTGTAGTCCATAAACATCTGGAGAGATGCAGGTTGCAGACCTGTCAAACACCCTCAACCTAACCTACTTGGCAAGGATAAAACAGCGGGGGGGGGGGGGACCATGTACAGTGGAACCTCGGTTTTCATTGCCTTCAATTTTCATTGGTTTCGGTTTTCATCGATTTTTTCAGTGAAAAGTTTGTCCCGGTTTTCATTGATTTGCCTTGGTTTTCATTGATTTGCACTAAGGTGCAGGGGTTTGTGGAGAAAAATCACCCGAACAAAGCTGTTGCAGGCCGTGTCTGCAACTTGTTTAATGACAATGTCTTGCACCATTTCAGGCAAATCTTAAAGAGGCGTCAGAAAAAGACCTCTTTGGACAGCTTTCTGGTGCGACATTGGTCCACTGGCTCTGAAGCTGGTCCTAGTGTTATTGTTTGTTACTGTTTTCAGCATTAAGCACTATGTTTATTCACCAAAAATTTGTTTTTGGTATGTTTTTTGGAGTGCCTAGAACGGATTAATTGGATTTACATTGATTCCTAAGGAAAAGTTTGCCTCGGTTTTCATCGGTTTCTGTTTTCATCGGTTCTTTTCAAACAGATTACCAACGAAAACCGAGGTTCCACTGTACAATGAAACAAGTTCCAAGGAAGTGTGGGATTAAAATGTGGAGTAACTAGAGTGTCAGTCTAGGACCTGGAAGATCCTGGTTCAAATTCCTATCGAATACAAAGTTTACAGAACTAAACAAATAACAACAGAGGTCAAGTGCAGAGGGGGGAGGGGGCCTGTCATTTGGTCACGGTCCATCCACCCTGGGGAGGAGGGAGCCCATCATGTGGTCGAGGCCCACCCACCCGGGGCGGAAGGGTAGGGAGGGGGTAAACAAACTACTAAACCAAGCTGTAGGACATAAAGGTAAATTCATAAATGCTAAACAAGGCAAAAAGCTGAAGAAGTGGACAGGCATCCATTAAATAAGAAATGACTGGTGAATTTGTACTGGATAGACTTGGACTGATCTAGATTTGTACTGGATTTGTACTGGATAGACTTGTATTTGTACTGGATAGACGTGGACTGATCTAGACAGATTTGGATTTTTGATTCCACAATAGATATGGACTCTTGTATCACTAAGCCAAACATGGTTATTGTCTCTAGCTTCTGATAGGATTCTTGCACTGGGTGCAGAATTTGCAGCCATGTTTGTAGACTCGGCGCTTTTTGTGTTGCATATGACTTTAAGGAATTACCGTATAAGCCAACCCGAATATAAGCCAAGGCACCTAATTTTACCACAAAAAACTGGGAAAACTTATTGACAGAAGTATAAGCCTAGGGTGGGAAATGCAGCAACTACTGGTAAATTTCAAAAATAAAAATAGATACCAGTAAAATTACATTAATTGAGGCATCAGTAGGTTAAATGTTTTTGAATATTTATTTCAAAGAAAAACAGTAAACTAGCTCTGAAAGTGGAAAAGCGGGTCAACAAAAACAATATGGTATCAACAATAACTTTAAAAGTACAAAAACCTTAGTTCAATCAGCAACCAAGCTAAAACACAAGAGTTAAAATCCTTCAAAACTGGATTCCTCCTCATCACTTGAGTATAAGCCAAGGGGGGCTTTTTCAGCATTAAAAATGTGCTGAAAAAGTCAGCTTATACACAAGTATATGCGGTAAACCTTGTTTAGCATTTTTCCTGCAGATTGCTGAGTGCTTCTTACACTGTTTGTCAAACCCCCACCTTGTCAAAGCTTGCCGAGTGACTTTGGGTCAGACACAGATTCCCAGAGTAACCTACCTTGTAGGGCTGCTAGGCAGCTAAAATGGAAGGGAATGAGGTACAACTTCAACAAAAACGTGTAAAGTACAAGGGTATAGCAGATTGGAAATGCGTTTCTATGGTTGCCTCCAGACCTTTAAGGATACTCTGTTGTGTGGAAGATTACGTTTCTACTAAATAATTCTGCCTCCGAGATTTTAACTTTTGTAGCTAGGTTCCTTATAGAAACTTTGAAATGATTACCTGCGATGGTTCCCATGTATGGGACACTTGTTTGGACAATGTTGGCTGTTATATGGATTCTATGTCTAATAAAGGTTTATCTATCTATCTACCTTTAAGGAGATGTGGCACATACCCTCACGGAGGCAGAAGTCACACCAAGCTCTCCAGGCTGCGTTAAAAACCTGGTACTCACCACAATCTTCGGACTTGGCCTCGACACCTTTCAAGCTGTTTTGCGGGACAGCTGCCTCCTTGCCATCAGCACATTCATTTCCTAGAGGATGATAACAATCAATCAATCAATCTTTATTTATGTATTATTTATTGCATTTATATCCTGTCATATCTCCAAGACTCAAGGCAGCTTACAATAAAACATACACAATAAATACCATAAATACAATAAATATAAAACATTAAAACATCATAAAAAAATCTAAATTTACAACAAATACAAATAAAGGGTGTAAAAAGTCCAACATGATACCATAAAAAACAAGTGCATTATGTCCATAGACTACTAGAAGGTAAATAAAATAAAACTAAAAAGATAAGGCATATTAAAACCATAAATACCTATCTAGAAAGAAAAAGCAAAAAACAAAAACAAAAAGGAAATTGGAGAACACAAAAAGGTATGGGAACATAAAGGAAAACATTTTATTTTGATAATTCTTTCATATTATATAGATTAAAAAATTTACAGCTAGATTTTTTCCCCCAAGTAAATATGTATTGTGCTTGTAGTTAACATATTATTAGTACAGCAGTGGTAATTATGTAAGGGAAAGTAAGACTCCCCTGAATATATATTTTAAATATAGTATTTTATTTGTATTGTATGATTTTTTTTTGTTTCCATTTGCTGTATTCTATTTCTGATTGTTTTCCGTCTTCTGCATTTGATATTTTATCTAAATGAGAAAATAATTTAAAATATATTAAAAAGAAAAAAGGAAATAGAATAAAAGCATAAAAGCTAAGATAAAATCTTAAAAATGGTAAAGGAACTATAAAACGGGAATAGGCTTAGCAAAACAACAGAATTGGGAAAGTGAAGTCTGTAGCTATTAAATCGTTATTGCACTGACTATCCTGCATGGTACTTCAAGTGCTGCTATGCAGAACCTGGCCACGTTGCATGTTATGTCAGGATTGGTCTCTGCAGGCAGAACGGAACTATACAATCGCTCTGTGTGGCCTGGGAATCTATACAGTGGAACAAAACTAATATATGTATATTTTTATAATACTGACAGTGCATGATACAGAGAAACAGCCACAGTAGAACAAGGATGGCCAGATGACCGCTTAGTTCAGGGGTGCCCAACTTTGACGCTTCAGATGTTCATGGACTACAATTCCCATCAGCCCCTGCTGGCATGGCCAATTGGGGCTGGTGGGAATTGTTGGACACCTCTGGCTTAGACAGACCCCCTCATTCCCACCACACCACTCTGGTTCACTTAATCTCACCCTGGTGGATGCACCAAATCCTCATCAGGGTAAGAAGAAGAAGAGTTTGGATTTATATCCCCCCTTTCTCTCCTGTAGGAGACTCAAAGGGGCTGACAATCTCCTTGCCCTTCCCCCCTCACAACAAACACCCTGTGAGGTGGGTGGGGCTGAGAGAGCTCAGAAGAACTGTGCCTAGCCCAAGGTCACCCAGCTGGCGTGTGTGGGAGTGCACAGGCTAATCTGAATTCCCCAGATAAGCCTTCACAGCTCAGGCAGCAGAGCGGGGAATCAAACCCGGTTCCTCCAGATTAGAATGCACCTGCTCTTAACCACTACGCCACTGCTGCTATCTGCTGCTTTAGTAACACAACTAAAGCTGTTCAAATGAGAGAGTTCCACACTGCTGAATCTCTCTTTTGGATATGATGTATATGTAACTAGCAAGCAGTAGGTTAAGATAACCTTATATTTTACCGTGCCTGAGTGCTGGCATTATGAAGCTTACTTCTAGCTCCCAGACTGCTGGAGAACCCACGGGAGGGTGTGAAAGGTGCACTGCTCCACCTTTCCATGGGCACCAAATAGGTTCTGTGTCTAAGAAAAGTAGAGCAAACTCGGGACCACTGTGTTCACACCATTCCAGTCTTCTCCTGTTATTTGTCCCCCGTGATCCTAAGCATAATGTGTGCGGCTTCACTGATAATTTCCGCTGAGGGAAGGGAACTCCTGACAATGGAATGGGACTTCTTTGCCTCCCATCTTGCTGCAGCCCAGGGGAACCCAGACCCAAGGAACAGGATGAGTGGAGAATTGGAGGGTCCGCAGTGGGAGAAAAGACTCAGAGACAGTAATTACCCTGTTACCCCTAATATACGACATCCTCGAAAAATAAGACATGGTAGAGTTTTTGCTGAAGTGCGAAATATAAGGCATCCCCCGAAAGTAAGACATAGCAAAGTTTTTGTTTGGAAGCATGCCCGACGAACAGAACACAGGAAAAATAAGACATCCCCTGAAAATAAGACATAGCACATCTTTGGGAGCAAAAATTAATATAAGACACTGTCTTATATTCGGGGAAACACGGTAGTAGAAATATTCTGCCAGATCCAACCCACTGACTTGGGGAAATAAACAAAATTTGCTTCCAAGTAAATAGTGCTACCATAAGTGCAGGGTTTTCTCCATTTAACACCAGCTGTCTCCAAACAATACCCTGTTCTTCTGTACCAGCTGCCTGTGCCCAAACCGAGGGTCCCACCTATTTCTCCTACAGACTTCCGCCCCCTTGGTCTGGGTCCCGGTCCCACACATCTGCTTACCTTTCGGCTGAACCGAAGCCTCCTTCCCATCCATCGGCCCCTTCTGGAGCGTGCTGGAATCCACCTTGGGCCTGGCAGCTCCCTGGCCAATAGGAGGGTGAGCTGTTCCATCTCCACCCACACCACCGGCTGCCAGCAGGGCCTTCTTGCTCAGGTCCAGAAGAGCTTTTCCAAAGAAGGCTTCCTGCCAAACAGGTGGGAGAGGAACAAAGCGGTAGGCGGAGAAGGGTGCCTCCAGGAGTTGACTCCAACGAACCACTGGAAAGTCAACTTTCATCAACTGCTTCAGTGCAACTATCCTCTCCAGTAAATAGATTTACTTGCTTCATTTGCACCTTGCTTTTCTTCCCAATGCATATTCAGAGTGACTCACATCCATCTCCTCTCCTCCATTTTCCCCTTACCCTATGAGGTAGGTTAGGCTAAGAATGCGTGAATGGCCCAAGGTCATCCGGCAGAGTGGAGATTCAACCCTAGGTCCTAGTCTGACACTTAACAGTTATCTCATGTTGGCTGTCTGCTAGACTGCCTCTCAACCCGATCTAGCCTCCAAGGCAGTTCATGAGACAACTTAAGTCCAATTAGCATAAAATCAGAAGGGATTAAAACACTAAATCAGAGAAGCCCATTTCCACCCTGCCTGTTCCCCCTAACAGCACCGAGGGCTAGAAGGAGAGTTGGGTTTTATGCTCTGCTTTTCTCTGCCGAAAGGAATCTCAAAGAAGCTTACAAACCCCTTTCCCTTCCTCTCCCCACAACAGGCATCTTGTGAGGTAGGTGGAGCTGAGAGGGTTCTGAGAAAGCTGTGACTAGCCCAAAGGACGGCCTTTCCACATACATCCCCCAGAGAGCTTTGCACTCTGCTAACGCTGACTTGCTGGTGATCCCTGGCACTAAGGTCATCCTGCTGTCCTCAACCAGGCTCAGGTGGAACACTCTGTCTAACAAGACCCCGGCCCCGTGGGATTTATCACGGTTCCACAGGGCCTGTAAGATGGAGCCGTTCCATCAGGGTTTGATTGAGGGCAGCAATGGTATTCCACCCTTCTACCTTTCTTTACCTTCCCCCCTCCAACAGGATGTAGTGATTAAGAGCAGGTGGATTCTAATCTGGAGAACCGAGTTGGATTCCCCACTCCTGCACCTGAGTGGCAGAGGCTTATCTGGTGAACCAGATTTGTTTCTCCACACCTACATTCCTGCTGGGTGACCTTGGGCTAGTTGCAGTTCTCTCAGGACTCTCTCAGCCCCATCTGCCTCACAAGGTGTCTGTTGTGGGGAGAGGAAGGGAAAGGAGCTTGTGAGCCACCTTGAGTCTCCTTACAGGAGAGAAAGTGGGGTATAAATCCAAACTCTTCTTCCTTCCTTCCTTCCTTCCTTCCTTCCTTCCTTCCTTCCTTCCTTCCTTCCTTCCTTCCTTCCTCCCTTCCTTCCTTCCTCCCTCCCTCCCTCCCTCCCTCCCTCCCTCCCTCCCTCCCTCCCTCCCTCCTCTCCTCTCCTCTCCTCTCCTCTCCTCTTTATGTGGCTATTGTAACAGATTATTAATTCCAATACAAATTCTGATTTATTTATTTTTTGGCACCAGAATGTCATAGTTTTATAACTGGTATTTAAGCTGTATTATTTAAGCTGTATTATTGTCGTAAGCCACCCTGAAAGCCAGAAAGGGGAAGGGGAGCCTAGAAGTTAAATAAATAAATAAATAAGTCTCCCAGCAGACTTCTGGTGGAGAAGTGGGGATTCAAACCCAGTTTGACAGATTAGAATTCAACACTCTTAGGTCACTACACTGTGATGGCTCTCTAGTATGGGCTACAGTACCAATAACTCAGTCTACACCAAAGGCTCTCTGGAACAGGCAGTTCTTTAAACAATCCAGAATGCCCTTACAGATGCAACTGTGCAACTCCTGGAGAAGCTAGGGGTTGGAGGGGAGGGGTGGGGTGGGGTGGGGTGGGAAGACAGCTGAAGAGGTCTTCCCTTCCCTTGGGTAACAGTCAACAAGACTATACTTTAGTTGAGGCTGATCCTCCATGGAAGGCCCCCTCCTGTGAATTTCAAAGTCTTGGCCACAAAGCAGAGGCACAGATGGATCCTTTAGGCACTTGGGACGTAAGTTAACTAGGGCTTTAAAGGTCAAAAACAGCTCCTTGTACTAGGCCTACAGCCAAACTGGAAACCAGAGTAGAAACCACATTTGATATGATCACACCAAAATGTCCCATTAACGACTCTAAGCACCCGCTCTTTATACCAGCTGTAGTTTCTGAACTGTCTTCAAGGGCAGCCCCAGTATTACAGTAGCCAAGTCCAGATGTTTTACTAAGGCATGCATAACGTGGCATGATTAGCTTTCTCAACTAACAGGTGCAGCTGGCAAAACAAGCTCTCAAAATGGGCAATGACACCCCCCCCCCGCAAAGTGATTCCCAGCCAGCCACTTGGCCTCTTCCCCATTAACAACGATCAACCTCACAGCACACCATTCTCTGCTCCTCAGTACAACATCTCATTTCCCCTCTGTTTTGTTCTGCATGAACAAAACAATGGTGCAGGAGAATTCCACCCCCTTTCGTATGATGCCCAGTCCAATCCATTAAGGCACTTCTATCAATCTGCCAGCTCTCCTTACCTGAAGGTAGGCCGGGAACATGTCCTCCAGTTTGCTCTTTTTTCTGCCACGCCGCTTCTTCTTCTCATCAGCCTCGGCCACTCCCTGCTCAGGGGCACCCTCTGCAGGGATCTCAGAAAGCTGAGCCCCTGGTAGAAAGAGAGGACTTTGTTACTATTATACCCCAGCTTAATGGACAGGCACAGGAGTGCTCAATACATCAGTGGAGTTTGAAGTTGGCTCAGCTCAGGCTGTTTGGCAGGTTCAGAGACTGGGAAGAAAAGGGGGCACGGAGAATTGGGCAGGACTAGATTGGAGACAGGATGTCAGAAGGAGGGGAGAGAGAGATGGCACCAAACCTTTCCACCCTCGTCCCTTTTCCCCACAACTTGCTAAAAAGTGCTACCTTTTAAAACCTCGCTCTTCAAAACCATAATTCTGCAGAGCCACTGAACACCCGCAAACTCCCCCTACTTCATTTGCATAGCAAATCTGTATGCAAAGTACTCTCAGGGTGCTAATGGAAAATGGATGGGATTGACAACAGTCCTTTACAAAAAAAAAAGCTGCAGACAGAACATTCCCCGCCTAAGATATTAAGTTAGGAGAGCTTTTGAGAAGGACACCAACATCCCTTCCTCGTTATCCTAAATTACAACTAACAAAATACAGTCACGGCACCTACCTGCCACAGGAGGTGGTGATGGCCACTAACCTGGATAGCTTTAAAAAGGGCTTGGACAGATTTATGGAGGAGAAGTCAATCTATGGTTACCAATCTTGATCCTCCTTGATCTCAGATTGCAAGTGCCTTAGCAGACCAGGTGCTCAGGAGCAGCAGCAGCAGCAGCAGCAGGCCATTGCTTTCACATCCTGCACGTGAGCTCCCAAAGGCACCTGGTGGGCCACTGTGAGTAGCAGAGTGCTGGACTAGATGGACTCTGGTCTGATCCAGCAGGCTAGTTCTTATGTTCTTATGTTCTTACCTTCCTCGGGGTGCCCCTCTGTGCCAGTCGCCTCGCGAGAGACTTCAGCCAAGGCCAGGCAGCCCTTTTTCAAGCGTGTGTGGGACTTCCGTTGCCGCACCATAAACCCTCCAATTCCTGTGCCAGGAACACAGCGAGGGAGGACTTTAGCGAGAACACAGGAGTCCCTCTCCCTACCCCCGAGGCCTCATCCAGGAAGGGGAACGCTCACCAGGGCGGTATGGCTTGCGCTTCCGCTTCTTGACCTCCTCGGCGTCCTCCAGCAGACTCTTGCCGGGGTCAGCATCTGGGGCAACTTCCCTATCTGGGGTAGGTGGAGCTTCCAGTTTGATCTCGCATTCCATGTGCTCCACGCTGACTGCGGATGGCAGGGAAAAGAGAAGGCTGGATAAGATCCATCCGTCTTCTCGCTACAGTCAACACTTCTCCACAACCTCTTTCCTCTCCTTCTCACCACTAGGTTCCATTTTGTGTGTACCAGATGCATAATGGCTTCATCATGGGCTCTTTTTCCCTGCAGACCACTGAATCCAACTTTCATTTCAACAAGGTCACTTCAAAATATCAGATTACAGATTTGTGTTTTGTAGCACTGCCTACTGGTTAGTCATCACTCAAACCCCCTCCAAAGAGCCTTCCTGCCACCTAAGCGGCCTTTCTGGAATGGAGGGTCTCCTTCTGGTAGAAGACCATTCCGAAGAAGGCTTTGAACCTCCCCCAGTGAAGTGCAGGATAAGGACTGGATCCACCTCCCCCCCTCCCTTAACAGTAACTGTCCTCAGATGCAAAATCTTGAAATATTTATTTTATTTATAAGTAGTTGCACCTCGTCTCATACTAGCATCTCTAGCCAGCTTACAGGAATCACAAACAATAAAAAACCACAATAAAAACATCATCAATAAAACGTAACAATTAAAACTGCAATAAAAGTAGCCTTAAAATGACCCCAACCACACCCCCTCAACCCGCAAGAACAGCAGTTGTAGAGGGGGGTTTCCAGAAGGCTAACCAGATGCTTGGGTGAAGAGGAAGGTCTTTGCCATGCACCCAAACCCACCAAGGGAAGACGCATGGCGAATCTCTGAGGGGAGAGTACTCAAGAACCTGGGGGCAATAATGGAGAAAGACGTACCACGTGCCCCAACCCCCAACCCCTCAGTGGGGGAAAGTACCACCAGGAGAGTCTCCCCCTTTGACCTTAGTGCCTGAGCAGGTTCATACGGGTGCAGGTGCCCCTTCAGTAGGCAGAGCCCAAGCCATTTAGGGCTCTGTATATCAACGTCCACACCTTGAAGATGACATCACAGAGAAGCCTCCTGCTTAAGCCAACATTTGTTCCATGAACAAGAATGTCATGTGACCTCTTTGAACAAGAATGTCATGTGACCTCTTTGAACAAGAATGTCACGTGACCTGTTCTGTATTTCACGGTGTCTCTGCAGTCTGCCGACACACCGCGAAACGTTCTCTCTTTATTTCCACACAGTGAGAAAATTACAGTGCCTGGGATTATGGTGAACTGTTTTTGAATTTCTGCTGCCAGATAGGCTGAACTGCACTCAGCTAAATCATGACTTTAAATAAGTTCTGGGCAACTCTGTTATACCTGCACTCAAATGAACCTCATGAAACTTGCAAGAAGGGCACAAACCTTCGGCTTTCAGGATCTCCTCTGGCTCTACATCACCATCCTTCTTCTCATCTGGGCCCAGAGGGTCAATGCCTTCCAGCCCGCCCTCGCCATTGAGGGCACTTGGCCGTGGTGTCGTTGGCGTTGCCTTGCGTGGCCGGCGCTTGTGCAGCGGAGACAGAGACAGGTTCCGTAGCACAGCCATACCGGTCTCTGTCAGCCAGACACCCTCAAAGCGAAAATACTGGGGTTCTGAGAGACAAGAAAAAAGGGTGGAATGAGGCAGGGTAGGTCAATTTCATACAACACCTCCAGGGTTACTCAGAAGCTGAACATCTCTTTGCTTAACCCACTCAACCCTATTCCTTTCCTGCACTTGAGGATAGTAACCCAGAAGTCTGGGCCACTGTTTGCTCTTGACACAAAACTTTCTGTGTTTGGGACAGACAAAAGCGAGGACATCTCCATTCAAAGAGCAATTAGCTTGGCGAATTCACCCCTACAGAGTGCTGCAACGGCCACAATGTGGCTTGCTTTAAGAAGGGATGACCCACATTCATGGAGGTTAATGACCATTGATGGATCTATCAGCCATAGTGCCTAAATGGAAACTGCCTAAATGGAGGCAGTAACACTGCGAATGGCAAACAACGAAGGGCAAAAACAGGGTGAGACTTTGGCCTCTGAGTCCTGCTTTCAGGATTTCTAGGTGGCATAGCTAGGGGACGTGGGGGGGGGGGGCTAGAGGCTTAATGCCACTTCCTGGAGGTGCTTTCCAAGGCTGCCCCTATCCCCACTCGCAACTGCACCCCAGTCTGGAACTCCCTGCGGAGTCTGGGGAAGGGGCGCAGTTGAATACCAGCAAGCAGGAATTGTGTCCCCCCCCCTCCCCCCGACCCAACCGATCTTCACCTCTGGTTCGGAGAAGCTTGAGGGGCAGAGCCAACAGTAGAACTAGAAGTGGGCAGTGTTTGTGTTAAGTCCGATCCTGGCCTCAGCGAGGCTTGGATCGAGCTCTAAGCTGCAGGCTGTTTGTAATCTTTGCACCCACCCCACGGCTTATTCAATCTGGTTCAGATTTGTCCAACGGGGGTTATGAGCTCGAATAACTTGGCCAAACTACTGAAAACTAAGGGCTCTTATTGGATGCTGGCATTTCTGCATCAAGAGCAACCCAATCCTCTTTCAACAGCTGCCAAACTTTACAACTGAAGCAAACTATGCAAAAATGCATAGATTCATTTTCCTTTTCTGATCACCAAAAGCTCTGGGCAGCAGTGAAGTCTCCCCCTCCGAATCCACAAAATCTTTTTCAGACCCTCTTTTAAAAAAAAACACTATTAGCCATATTTATAGATAAAAACAACACAGTAATAATGTGTGTTGTTGTTATTATTTATTATATTTATATAACCGCCCTCCCCCGGAGGGCTCAGGGCGGTGAACAAAACATGGATAGAGCACAATAAAATCAGAGACTAAAATCAGTTAAATATTAGTTAATTTGGCTCTATATAAATAAACCCCACCCCATTAAAATGCAGCATACTAATCAGCATAACAGATGGCACCAACTATCAAATCCCCTAAAAGAAAAAAGGGAGGGGGAACGGCAGGATCCACTGATGTTATGAAGGGGGGGGGGCATCAGCAGCCAGCCTCCCCAAAGGCCCCGCGGAAAAGCTCGGTCTTACAGGCCCTGCGGAACTTGTTAAGATCCCGCAGGGCCCTGACAGCTGGGGAGAGAGCATTCCACCAGGCCGGGGCCAGGGCAGTAAAGGCCCTGGCCCGGGTGGAGGCTAGCTGCATCATTGAAGGGCCAGGGATCACCAGTAAATTGGCCTCTGCCGAACGCAGAGACCGGTTTGGGACATATGGGGTACGACGGTTCCGCAGGTACGGAGGTCCCAGGACATGGGATAGCTGATTAACAATGAAGGAAAGAATAACAACGACAACACCAGGTGATGTTCCAAAATAGGCATACTCAGATCAGTAAGGATTAAGATAATCACATCATATCAAATGTGAGTGGTTCAGGGAAATATTTTAATTACTAGCACTAAAGCCCATTTTAAATTAAAATAAAATGAGCTCAGGGAGGGAGGGAGGGAGGGGTTAGGAGGACCCCCTTCCTCCTCCTGCTTCATCCTCTTCCCTCCAGGAGAGCAGCCCATATTGTTTGGGGTGGGGGAGGCTCCTGGTGGGGGAAGCTGGGTGGGGACGGGATGGAATGTTGTGAGTCCTGCGCACCCATTGGCTAGGGCAGGGGTCAGCAACCTTTACCACCCAAAGAGCCATTTGGACCCCGTTTTCCATGGTCCCGAAGATCTACCGAGCCGGAGAGGTGGCTCCACATGGAGCCGCCTCCAGTTTGGCCCCTCCACTCACCTTTCCTGGAGGGACATGCCCATGCGACCCTCCGACCTCCAGGCCACGCGGAGCCACAGTATAAGGCTGAAAGAGCCACATGCGGCTCTGGAGCCGCGGGTTGCAGACCCCTAGCCGCTAGGGGTTCGTCGTCGGACATTCCACTCTTTAGGTAATTATGTATAAGGATTGTAGATTAGACTACTTAATAAACCAGGATGGAGCGGTATTTCAAAGGTCTTGAGTGTTTTTGTGGCTTTGGTCTTCCAAAGGGAATTCAAAAAAAGGGTAGCCATCTATTTGTAAAATATGTTGGGCTTGATGCAATATACTGTCAATAAATTTGAGCTGAAGGAGATTTTGTCCACCATCAAGCGGTCCCAAACGGTTCTCACTGACTGCATGTTTTCAAACTGCATGTTTTCAAAGATCATGCACAGTCATGAGGATTAGAAATCTGGCTTTTCTTTAATGACAGGCATGTTTTCCTTGACAACTGGAAATCTCAGGAGCATAACTCCACCCAATATTTAACACTCTGCTTCTGCTATGAAGTCAAGAGACATACAAAATATATTCAGCTCCACTTGTACATCAGGTGAATGACTCAAGCCAAAAGGAGATAACAAAGCAGTGTGGTTGGTGGCATTTAAGGTCCAGGAGATACAAGACTAGGATAGAAAACTGGGCTTGTATTACGGGCTCTTAAGCACTACAACAAGATTTCCCAGGTCAATTTCCTGGTTAACAGCCCTGTAAGGAGTGGGCTAGAGCAGGGGTCTGCAATCTGCGGCACTCCAGATGTTCATGGACTACAAATCCCATCAACCCCTGGGGCTTCCCCACCCCCCCCCCCCCCCACCACCACACCCCCCCACCCCACACCCCCCCCCCCCCCACCCCCCCCCACCCCCCCCCCCCCCCACCCCCCCCCCCCCCCCCCCCCCCAACCCCCCACCCCCCCCCCCCCCCACCCCCCCCACACCCCCCCACCCCCCCCCCCACCCACCCCCCCCCCCCACCCCCCCCCCCCCCCACCCCCCCCCCCCCCCACCCCCCCCCCCCCCCCCCCCCCCCCCCCCCCACCCCCCCCCCCCCCCACCCCCCCCCCCCCCCACCCCCCCCCCCCCCCACCCCCCCCCCCCCCCACCCCCCCCCCCCCCCACCCCCCCCCCCCCCCACCCCCCCCCCCCCCCACCCCCCCCCCCCCCCACCCCCCCCCCCCCCCACCCCCCCCCCCCCCCACCCCCCCCCCCCCCCACCCCCCCCCCCCCCCACCCCCCCCCCCCCCCACCCCCCCCCCCCCCCACCCCCCCCCCCCCCCACCCCCCCCCCCCCCCACCCCCCCCCCCCCCCACCCCCCCCCCCCCCCACCCCCCCCCCCCCCCACCCCCCCCCCCCCCCACCCCCCCCCCCCCCCACCCCCCCCCCCCCCCACCCCCCCCCCCCCCCACCCCCCCCCCCCCCCACCCCCCCCCCCCCCCACCCCCCCCCCCCCCCACCCCCCCCCCCCCCCACCCCCCCCCCCCCCCACCCCCCCCCCCCCCCACCCCCCCCCCCCCCCACCCCCCCCCCCCCCCACCCCCCCCCCCCCCCACCCCCCCCCCCCCCCACCCCCCCCCCCCCCCACCCCCCCCCCCCCCCACCCCCCCCCCCCCCCACCCCCCCCCCCCCCCACCCCCCCCCCCCCCCACCCCCCCCCCCCCCCACCCCCCCCCCCCCCCACCCCCCCCCCCCCCCACCCCCCCCCCCCCCCACCCCCCCCCCCCCCCACCCCCCCCCCCCCCCACCCCCCCCCCCCCCCACCCCCCCCCCCCCCCACCCCCCCCCCCCCCCACCCCCCCCCCCCCCCACCCCCCCCCCCCCCCACCCCCCCCCCCCCCCACCCCCCCCCCCCCCCACCCCCCCCCCCCCCCACCCCCCCCCCCCCCCACCCCCCCCCCCCCCCACCCCCCCCCCCCCCCACCCCCCCCCCCCCCCACCCCCCCCCCCCCCCACCCCCCCCCCCCCCCACCCCCCCCCCCCCCCACCCCCCCCCCCCCCCACCCCCCCCCCCCCCCACCCCCCCCCCCCCCCACCCCCCCCCCCCCCCACCCCCCCCCCCCCCCACCCCCCCCCCCCCCCACCCCCCCCCCCCCCCACCCCCCCCCCCCCCCACCCCCCCCCCCCCCCACCCCCCCCCCCCCCCACCCCCCCCCCCCCCCACCCCCCCCCCCCCCCACCCCCCCCCCCCCCCACCCCCCCCCCCCCCCACCCCCCCCCCCCCCCACCCCCCCCCCCCCCCACCCCCCCCCCCCCCCACCCCCCCCCCCCCCCACCCCCCCCCCCCCCCACCCCCCCCCCCCCCCACCCCCCCCCCCCCCCACCCCCCCCCCCCCCCACCCCCCCCCCCCCCCACCCCCCCCCCCCCCCACCCCCCCCCCCCCCCACCCCCCCCCCCCCCCACCCCCCCCCCCCCCCACCCCCCCCCCCCCCCACCCCCCCCCCCCCCCACCCCCCCCCCCCCCCACCCCCCCCCCCCCCCACCCCCCCCCCCCCCCACCCCCCCCCCCCCCCACCCCCCCCCCCCCCCACCCCCCCCCCCCCCCACCCCCCCCCCCCCCCACCCCCCCCCCCCCCCACCCCCCCCCCCCCCCACCCCCCCCCCCCCCCACCCCCCCCCCCCCCCACCCCCCCCCCCCCCCACCCCCCCCCCCCCCCACCCCCCCCCCCCCCCACCCCCCCCCCCCCCCACCCCCCCCCCCCCCCACCCCCCCCCCCCCCCACCCCCCCCCCCCCCCACCCCCCCCCCCCCCCACCCCCCCCCCCCCCCACCCCCCCCCCCCCCCACCCCCCCCCCCCCCCACCCCCCCCCCCCCCCACCCCCCCCCCCCCCCACCCCCCCCCCCCCCCACCCCCCCCCCCCCCCACCCCCCCCCCCCCCCACCCCCCCCCCCCCCCACCCCCCCCCCCCCCCACCCCCCCCCCCCCCCACCCCCCCCCCCCCCCACCCCCCCCCCCCCCCACCCCCCCCCCCCCCCACCCCCCCCCCCCCCCACCCCCCCCCCCCCCCACCCCCCCCCCCCCCCACCCCCCCCCCCCCCCACCCCCCCCCCCCCCCACCCCCCCCCCCCCCCACCCCCCCCCCCCCCCACCCCCCCCCCCCCCCACCCCCCCCCCCCCCCACCCCCCCCCCCCCCCACCCCCCCCCCCCCCCACCCCCCCCCCCCCCCACCCCCCCCCCCCCCCACCCCCCCCCCCCCCCACCCCCCCCCCCCCCCACCCCCCCCCCCCCCCACCCCCCCCCCCCCCCACCCCCCCCCCCCCCCACCCCCCCCCCCCCCCACCCCCCCCCCCCCCCACCCCCCCCCCCCCCCACCCCCCCCCCCCCCCACCCCCCCCCCCCCCCACCCCCCCCCCCCCCCACCCCCCCCCCCCCCCACCCCCCCCCCCCCCCACCCCCCCCCCCCCCCACCCCCCCCCCCCCCCACCCCCCCCCCCCCCCACCCCCCCCCCCCCCCACCCCCCCCCCCCCCCACCCCCCCCCCCCCCCACCCCCCCCCCCCCCCACCCCCCCCCCCCCCCACCCCCCCCCCCCCCCACCCCCCCCCCCCCCCACCCCCCCCCCCCCCCACCCCCCCCCCCCCCCACCCCCCCCCCCCCCCACCCCCCCCCCCCCCCACCCCCCCCCCCCCCCACCCCCCCCCCCCCCCACCCCCCCCCCCCCCCACCCCCCCCCCCCCCCACCCCCCCCCCCCCCCACCCCCCCCCCCCCCCACCCCCCCCCCCCCCCACCCCCCCCCCCCCCCACCCCCCCCCCCCCCCACCCCCCCCCCCCCCCACCCCCCCCCCCCCCCACCCCCCCCCCCCCCCACCCCCCCCCCCCCCCACCCCCCCCCCCCCCCACCCCCCCCCCCCCCCACCCCCCCCCCCCCCCACCCCCCCCCCCCCCCACCCCCCCCCCCCCCCACCCCCCCCCCCCCCCACCCCCCCCCCCCCCCACCCCCCCCCCCCCCCACCCCCCCCCCCCCCCACCCCCCCCCCCCCCCACCCCCCCCCCCCCCCACCCCCCCCCCCCCCCACCCCCCCCCCCCCCCACCCCCCCCCCCCCCCACCCCCCCCCCCCCCCACCCCCCCCCCCCCCCACCCCCCCCCCCCCCCACCCCCCCCCCCCCCCACCCCCCCCCCCCCCCACCCCCCCCCCCCCCCACCCCCCCCCCCCCCCACCCCCCCCCCCCCCCACCCCCCCCCCCCCCCACCCCCCCCCCCCCCCACCCCCCCCCCCCCCCACCCCCCCCCCCCCCCACCCCCCCCCCCCCCCACCCCCCCCCCCCCCCACCCCCCCCCCCCCCCACCCCCCCCCCCCCCCACCCCCCCCCCCCCCCACCCCCCCCCCCCCCCACCCCCCCCCCCCCCCACCCCCCCCCCCCCCCACCCCCCCCCCCCCCCACCCCCCCCCCCCCCCACCCCCCCCCCCCCCCACCCCCCCCCCCCCCCACCCCCCCCCCCCCCCACCCCCCCCCCCCCCCACCCCCCCCCCCCCCCACCCCCCCCCCCCCCCACCCCCCCCCCCCCCCACCCCCCCCCCCCCCCACCCCCCCCCCCCCCCACCCCCCCCCCCCCCCACCCCCCCCCCCCCCCACCCCCCCCCCCCCCCACCCCCCCCCCCCCCCACCCCCCCCCCCCCCCACCCCCCCCCCCCCCCACCCCCCCCCCCCCCCACCCCCCCCCCCCCCCACCCCCCCCCCCCCCCACCCCCCCCCCCCCCCACCCCCCCCCCCCCCCACCCCCCCCCCCCCCCACCCCCCCCCCCCCCCACCCCCCCCCCCCCCCACCCCCCCCCCCCCCCACCCCCCCCCCCCCCCACCCCCCCCCCCCCCCACCCCCCCCCCCCCCCACCCCCCCCCCCCCCCACCCCCCCCCCCCCCCACCCCCCCCCCCCCCCACCCCCCCCCCCCCCCACCCCCCCCCCCCCCCACCCCCCCCCCCCCCCACCCCCCCCCCCCCCCACCCCCCCCCCCCCCCACCCCCCCCCCCCCCCACCCCCCCCCCCCCCCACCCCCCCCCCCCCCCACCCCCCCCCCCCCCCACCCCCCCCCCCCCCCACCCCCCCCCCCCCCCACCCCCCCCCCCCCCCACCCCCCCCCCCCCCCACCCCCCCCCCCCCCCACCCCCCCCCCCCCCCACCCCCCCCCCCCCCCACCCCCCCCCCCCCCCACCCCCCCCCCCCCCCACCCCCCCCCCCCCCCACCCCCCCCCCCCCCCACCCCCCCCCCCCCCCACCCCCCCCCCCCCCCACCCCCCCCCCCCCCCACCCCCCCCCCCCCCCACCCCCCCCCCCCCCCACCCCCCCCCCCCCCCACCCCCCCCCCCCCCCACCCCCCCCCCCCCCCACCCCCCCCCCCCCCCACCCCCCCCCCCCCCCACCCCCCCCCCCCCCCACCCCCCCCCCCCCCCACCCCCCCCCCCCCCCACCCCCCCCCCCCCCCACCCCCCCCCCCCCCCACCCCCCCCCCCCCCCACCCCCCCCCCCCCCCACCCCCCCCCCCCCCCACCCCCCCCCCCCCCCACCCCCCCCCCCCCCCACCCCCCCCCCCCCCCACCCCCCCCCCCCCCCACCCCCCCCCCCCCCCACCCCCCCCCCCCCCCACCCCCCCCCCCCCCCACCCCCCCCCCCCCCCACCCCCCCCCCCCCCCACCCCCCCCCCCCCCCACCCCCCCCCCCCCCCACCCCCCCCCCCCCCCACCCCCCCCCCCCCCCACCCCCCCCCCCCCCCACCCCCCCCCCCCCCCACCCCCCCCCCCCCCCACCCCCCCCCCCCCCCACCCCCCCCCCCCCCCACCCCCCCCCCCCCCCACCCCCCCCCCCCCCCACCCCCCCCCCCCCCCACCCCCCCCCCCCCCCACCCCCCCCCCCCCCCACCCCCCCCCCCCCCCACCCCCCCCCCCCCCCACCCCCCCCCCCCCCCACCCCCCCCCCCCCCCACCCCCCCCCCCCCCCACCCCCCCCCCCCCCCACCCCCCCCCCCCCCCACCCCCCCCCCCCCCCACCCCCCCCCCCCCCCACCCCCCCCCCCCCCCACCCCCCCCCCCCCCCACCCCCCCCCCCCCCCACCCCCCCCCCCCCCCACCCCCCCCCCCCCCCACCCCCCCCCCCCCCCACCCCCCCCCCCCCCCACCCCCCCCCCCCCCCACCCCCCCCCCCCCCCACCCCCCCCCCCCCCCACCCCCCCCCCCCCCCACCCCCCCCCCCCCCCACCCCCCCCCCCCCCCACCCCCCCCCCCCCCCACCCCCCCCCCCCCCCACCCCCCCCCCCCCCCACCCCCCCCCCCCCCCACCCCCCCCCCCCCCCACCCCCCCCCCCCCCCACCCCCCCCCCCCCCCACCCCCCCCCCCCCCCACCCCCCCCCCCCCCCACCCCCCCCCCCCCCCACCCCCCCCCCCCCCCACCCCCCCCCCCCCCCACCCCCCCCCCCCCCCACCCCCCCCCCCCCCCACCCCCCCCCCCCCCCACCCCCCCCCCCCCCCACCCCCCCCCCCCCCCACCCCCCCCCCCCCCCACCCCCCCCCCCCCCCACCCCCCCCCCCCCCCACCCCCCCCCCCCCCCACCCCCCCCCCCCCCCACCCCCCCCCCCCCCCACCCCCCCCCCCCCCCACCCCCCCCCCCCCCCACCCCCCCCCCCCCCCACCCCCCCCCCCCCCCACCCCCCCCCCCCCCCACCCCCCCCCCCCCCCACCCCCCCCCCCCCCCACCCCCCCCCCCCCCCACCCCCCCCCCCCCCCACCCCCCCCCCCCCCCACCCCCCCCCCCCCCCACCCCCCCCCCCCCCCACCCCCCCCCCCCCCCACCCCCCCCCCCCCCCACCCCCCCCCCCCCCCACCCCCCCCCCCCCCCACCCCCCCCCCCCCCCACCCCCCCCCCCCCCCACCCCCCCCCCCCCCCACCCCCCCCCCCCCCCACCCCCCCCCCCCCCCACCCCCCCCCCCCCCCACCCCCCCCCCCCCCCACCCCCCCCCCCCCCCACCCCCCCCCCCCCCCACCCCCCCCCCCCCCCACCCCCCCCCCCCCCCACCCCCCCCCCCCCCCACCCCCCCCCCCCCCCACCCCCCCCCCCCCCCACCCCCCCCCCCCCCCACCCCCCCCCCCCCCCACCCCCCCCCCCCCCCACCCCCCCCCCCCCCCACCCCCCCCCCCCCCCACCCCCCCCCCCCCCCACCCCCCCCCCCCCCCACCCCCCCCCCCCCCCACCCCCCCCCCCCCCCACCCCCCCCCCCCCCCACCCCCCCCCCCCCCCACCCCCCCCCCCCCCCACCCCCCCCCCCCCCCACCCCCCCCCCCCCCCACCCCCCCCCCCCCCCACCCCCCCCCCCCCCCACCCCCCCCCCCCCCCACCCCCCCCCCCCCCCACCCCCCCCCCCCCCCACCCCCCCCCCCCCCCACCCCCCCCCCCCCCCACCCCCCCCCCCCCCCACCCCCCCCCCCCCCCACCCCCCCCCCCCCCCACCCCCCCCCCCCCCCACCCCCCCCCCCCCCCACCCCCCCCCCCCCCCACCCCCCCCCCCCCCCACCCCCCCCCCCCCCCACCCCCCCCCCCCCCCACCCCCCCCCCCCCCCACCCCCCCCCCCCCCCACCCCCCCCCCCCCCCACCCCCCCCCCCCCCCACCCCCCCCCCCCCCCACCCCCCCCCCCCCCCACCCCCCCCCCCCCCCACCCCCCCCCCCCCCCACCCCCCCCCCCCCCCACCCCCCCCCCCCCCCACCCCCCCCCCCCCCCACCCCCCCCCCCCCCCACCCCCCCCCCCCCCCACCCCCCCCCCCCCCCACCCCCCCCCCCCCCCACCCCCCCCCCCCCCCACCCCCCCCCCCCCCCACCCCCCCCCCCCCCCACCCCCCCCCCCCCCCACCCCCCCCCCCCCCCACCCCCCCCCCCCCCCACCCCCCCCCCCCCCCACCCCCCCCCCCCCCCACCCCCCCCCCCCCCCACCCCCCCCCCCCCCCACCCCCCCCCCCCCCCACCCCCCCCCCCCCCCACCCCCCCCCCCCCCCACCCCCCCCCCCCCCCACCCCCCCCCCCCCCCACCCCCCCCCCCCCCCACCCCCCCCCCCCCCCACCCCCCCCCCCCCCCACCCCCCCCCCCCCCCACCCCCCCCCCCCCCCACCCCCCCCCCCCCCCACCCCCCCCCCCCCCCACCCCCCCCCCCCCCCACCCCCCCCCCCCCCCACCCCCCCCCCCCCCCACCCCCCCCCCCCCCCACCCCCCCCCCCCCCCACCCCCCCCCCCCCCCACCCCCCCCCCCCCCCACCCCCCCCCCCCCCCACCCCCCCCCCCCCCCACCCCCCCCCCCCCCCACCCCCCCCCCCCCCCACCCCCCCCCCCCCCCACCCCCCCCCCCCCCCACCCCCCCCCCCCCCCACCCCCCCCCCCCCCCACCCCCCCCCCCCCCCACCCCCCCCCCCCCCCACCCCCCCCCCCCCCCACCCCCCCCCCCCCCCACCCCCCCCCCCCCCCACCCCCCCCCCCCCCCACCCCCCCCCCCCCCCACCCCCCCCCCCCCCCACCCCCCCCCCCCCCCACCCCCCCCCCCCCCCACCCCCCCCCCCCCCCACCCCCCCCCCCCCCCACCCCCCCCCCCCCCCACCCCCCCCCCCCCCCACCCCCCCCCCCCCCCACCCCCCCCCCCCCCCACCCCCCCCCCCCCCCACCCCCCCCCCCCCCCACCCCCCCCCCCCCCCACCCCCCCCCCCCCCCACCCCCCCCCCCCCCCACCCCCCCCCCCCCCCACCCCCCCCCCCCCCCACCCCCCCCCCCCCCCACCCCCCCCCCCCCCCACCCCCCCCCCCCCCCACCCCCCCCCCCCCCCACCCCCCCCCCCCCCCACCCCCCCCCCCCCCCACCCCCCCCCCCCCCCACCCCCCCCCCCCCCCACCCCCCCCCCCCCCCACCCCCCCCCCCCCCCACCCCCCCCCCCCCCCACCCCCCCCCCCCCCCACCCCCCCCCCCCCCCACCCCCCCCCCCCCCCACCCCCCCCCCCCCCCACCCCCCCCCCCCCCCACCCCCCCCCCCCCCCACCCCCCCCCCCCCCCACCCCCCCCCCCCCCCACCCCCCCCCCCCCCCACCCCCCCCCCCCCCCACCCCCCCCCCCCCCCACCCCCCCCCCCCCCCACCCCCCCCCCCCCCCACCCCCCCCCCCCCCCACCCCCCCCCCCCCCCACCCCCCCCCCCCCCCACCCCCCCCCCCCCCCACCCCCCCCCCCCCCCACCCCCCCCCCCCCCCACCCCCCCCCCCCCCCACCCCCCCCCCCCCCCACCCCCCCCCCCCCCCACCCCCCCCCCCCCCCACCCCCCCCCCCCCCCACCCCCCCCCCCCCCCACCCCCCCCCCCCCCCACCCCCCCCCCCCCCCACCCCCCCCCCCCCCCACCCCCCCCCCCCCCCACCCCCCCCCCCCCCCACCCCCCCCCCCCCCCACCCCCCCCCCCCCCCACCCCCCCCCCCCCCCACCCCCCCCCCCCCCCACCCCCCCCCCCCCCCACCCCCCCCCCCCCCCACCCCCCCCCCCCCCCACCCCCCCCCCCCCCCACCCCCCCCCCCCCCCACCCCCCCCCCCCCCCACCCCCCCCCCCCCCCACCCCCCCCCCCCCCCACCCCCCCCCCCCCCCACCCCCCCCCCCCCCCACCCCCCCCCCCCCCCACCCCCCCCCCCCCCCACCCCCCCCCCCCCCCACCCCCCCCCCCCCCCACCCCCCCCCCCCCCCACCCCCCCCCCCCCCCACCCCCCCCCCCCCCCACCCCCCCCCCCCCCCACCCCCCCCCCCCCCCACCCCCCCCCCCCCCCACCCCCCCCCCCCCCCACCCCCCCCCCCCCCCACCCCCCCCCCCCCCCACCCCCCCCCCCCCCCACCCCCCCCCCCCCCCACCCCCCCCCCCCCCCACCCCCCCCCCCCCCCACCCCCCCCCCCCCCCACCCCCCCCCCCCCCCACCCCCCCCCCCCCCCACCCCCCCCCCCCCCCACCCCCCCCCCCCCCCACCCCCCCCCCCCCCCACCCCCCCCCCCCCCCACCCCCCCCCCCCCCCACCCCCCCCCCCCCCCACCCCCCCCCCCCCCCACCCCCCCCCCCCCCCACCCCCCCCCCCCCCCACCCCCCCCCCCCCCCACCCCCCCCCCCCCCCACCCCCCCCCCCCCCCACCCCCCCCCCCCCCCACCCCCCCCCCCCCCCACCCCCCCCCCCCCCCACCCCCCCCCCCCCCCACCCCCCCCCCCCCCCACCCCCCCCCCCCCCCACCCCCCCCCCCCCCCACCCCCCCCCCCCCCCACCCCCCCCCCCCCCCACCCCCCCCCCCCCCCACCCCCCCCCCCCCCCACCCCCCCCCCCCCCCACCCCCCCCCCCCCCCACCCCCCCCCCCCCCCACCCCCCCCCCCCCCCACCCCCCCCCCCCCCCACCCCCCCCCCCCCCCACCCCCCCCCCCCCCCACCCCCCCCCCCCCCCACCCCCCCCCCCCCCCACCCCCCCCCCCCCCCACCCCCCCCCCCCCCCACCCCCCCCCCCCCCCACCCCCCCCCCCCCCCACCCCCCCCCCCCCCCACCCCCCCCCCCCCCCACCCCCCCCCCCCCCCACCCCCCCCCCCCCCCACCCCCCCCCCCCCCCACCCCCCCCCCCCCCCACCCCCCCCCCCCCCCACCCCCCCCCCCCCCCACCCCCCCCCCCCCCCACCCCCCCCCCCCCCCACCCCCCCCCCCCCCCACCCCCCCCCCCCCCCACCCCCCCCCCCCCCCACCCCCCCCCCCCCCCACCCCCCCCCCCCCCCACCCCCCCCCCCCCCCACCCCCCCCCCCCCCCACCCCCCCCCCCCCCCACCCCCCCCCCCCCCCACCCCCCCCCCCCCCCACCCCCCCCCCCCCCCACCCCCCCCCCCCCCCACCCCCCCCCCCCCCCACCCCCCCCCCCCCCCACCCCCCCCCCCCCCCACCCCCCCCCCCCCCCACCCCCCCCCCCCCCCACCCCCCCCCCCCCCCACCCCCCCCCCCCCCCACCCCCCCCCCCCCCCACCCCCCCCCCCCCCCACCCCCCCCCCCCCCCACCCCCCCCCCCCCCCACCCCCCCCCCCCCCCACCCCCCCCCCCCCCCACCCCCCCCCCCCCCCACCCCCCCCCCCCCCCACCCCCCCCCCCCCCCACCCCCCCCCCCCCCCACCCCCCCCCCCCCCCACCCCCCCCCCCCCCCACCCCCCCCCCCCCCCACCCCCCCCCCCCCCCACCCCCCCCCCCCCCCACCCCCCCCCCCCCCCACCCCCCCCCCCCCCCACCCCCCCCCCCCCCCACCCCCCCCCCCCCCCACCCCCCCCCCCCCCCACCCCCCCCCCCCCCCACCCCCCCCCCCCCCCACCCCCCCCCCCCCCCACCCCCCCCCCCCCCCACCCCCCCCCCCCCCCACCCCCCCCCCCCCCCACCCCCCCCCCCCCCCACCCCCCCCCCCCCCCACCCCCCCCCCCCCCCACCCCCCCCCCCCCCCACCCCCCCCCCCCCCCACCCCCCCCCCCCCCCACCCCCCCCCCCCCCCACCCCCCCCCCCCCCCACCCCCCCCCCCCCCCACCCCCCCCCCCCCCCACCCCCCCCCCCCCCCACCCCCCCCCCCCCCCACCCCCCCCCCCCCCCACCCCCCCCCCCCCCCACCCCCCCCCCCCCCCACCCCCCCCCCCCCCCACCCCCCCCCCCCCCCACCCCCCCCCCCCCCCACCCCCCCCCCCCCCCACCCCCCCCCCCCCCCACCCCCCCCCCCCCCCACCCCCCCCCCCCCCCACCCCCCCCCCCCCCCACCCCCCCCCCCCCCCACCCCCCCCCCCCCCCACCCCCCCCCCCCCCCACCCCCCCCCCCCCCCACCCCCCCCCCCCCCCACCCCCCCCCCCCCCCACCCCCCCCCCCCCCCACCCCCCCCCCCCCCCACCCCCCCCCCCCCCCACCCCCCCCCCCCCCCACCCCCCCCCCCCCCCACCCCCCCCCCCCCCCACCCCCCCCCCCCCCCACCCCCCCCCCCCCCCACCCCCCCCCCCCCCCACCCCCCCCCCCCCCCACCCCCCCCCCCCCCCACCCCCCCCCCCCCCCACCCCCCCCCCCCCCCACCCCCCCCCCCCCCCACCCCCCCCCCCCCCCACCCCCCCCCCCCCCCACCCCCCCCCCCCCCCACCCCCCCCCCCCCCCACCCCCCCCCCCCCCCACCCCCCCCCCCCCCCACCCCCCCCCCCCCCCACCCCCCCCCCCCCCCACCCCCCCCCCCCCCCACCCCCCCCCCCCCCCACCCCCCCCCCCCCCCACCCCCCCCCCCCCCCACCCCCCCCCCCCCCCACCCCCCCCCCCCCCCACCCCCCCCCCCCCCCACCCCCCCCCCCCCCCACCCCCCCCCCCCCCCACCCCCCCCCCCCCCCACCCCCCCCCCCCCCCACCCCCCCCCCCCCCCACCCCCCCCCCCCCCCACCCCCCCCCCCCCCCACCCCCCCCCCCCCCCACCCCCCCCCCCCCCCACCCCCCCCCCCCCCCACCCCCCCCCCCCCCCACCCCCCCCCCCCCCCACCCCCCCCCCCCCCCACCCCCCCCCCCCCCCACCCCCCCCCCCCCCCACCCCCCCCCCCCCCCACCCCCCCCCCCCCCCACCCCCCCCCCCCCCCACCCCCCCCCCCCCCCACCCCCCCCCCCCCCCACCCCCCCCCCCCCCCACCCCCCCCCCCCCCCACCCCCCCCCCCCCCCACCCCCCCCCCCCCCCACCCCCCCCCCCCCCCACCCCCCCCCCCCCCCACCCCCCCCCCCCCCCACCCCCCCCCCCCCCCACCCCCCCCCCCCCCCACCCCCCCCCCCCCCCACCCCCCCCCCCCCCCACCCCCCCCCCCCCCCACCCCCCCCCCCCCCCACCCCCCCCCCCCCCCACCCCCCCCCCCCCCCACCCCCCCCCCCCCCCACCCCCCCCCCCCCCCACCCCCCCCCCCCCCCACCCCCCCCCCCCCCCACCCCCCCCCCCCCCCACCCCCCCCCCCCCCCACCCCCCCCCCCCCCCACCCCCCCCCCCCCCCACCCCCCCCCCCCCCCACCCCCCCCCCCCCCCACCCCCCCCCCCCCCCACCCCCCCCCCCCCCCACCCCCCCCCCCCCCCACCCCCCCCCCCCCCCACCCCCCCCCCCCCCCACCCCCCCCCCCCCCCACCCCCCCCCCCCCCCACCCCCCCCCCCCCCCACCCCCCCCCCCCCCCACCCCCCCCCCCCCCCACCCCCCCCCCCCCCCACCCCCCCCCCCCCCCACCCCCCCCCCCCCCCACCCCCCCCCCCCCCCACCCCCCCCCCCCCCCACCCCCCCCCCCCCCCACCCCCCCCCCCCCCCACCCCCCCCCCCCCCCACCCCCCCCCCCCCCCACCCCCCCCCCCCCCCACCCCCCCCCCCCCCCACCCCCCCCCCCCCCCACCCCCCCCCCCCCCCACCCCCCCCCCCCCCCACCCCCCCCCCCCCCCACCCCCCCCCCCCCCCACCCCCCCCCCCCCCCACCCCCCCCCCCCCCCACCCCCCCCCCCCCCCACCCCCCCCCCCCCCCACCCCCCCCCCCCCCCACCCCCCCCCCCCCCCACCCCCCCCCCCCCCCACCCCCCCCCCCCCCCACCCCCCCCCCCCCCCACCCCCCCCCCCCCCCACCCCCCCCCCCCCCCACCCCCCCCCCCCCCCACCCCCCCCCCCCCCCACCCCCCCCCCCCCCCACCCCCCCCCCCCCCCACCCCCCCCCCCCCCCACCCCCCCCCCCCCCCACCCCCCCCCCCCCCCACCCCCCCCCCCCCCCACCCCCCCCCCCCCCCACCCCCCCCCCCCCCCACCCCCCCCCCCCCCCACCCCCCCCCCCCCCCACCCCCCCCCCCCCCCACCCCCCCCCCCCCCCACCCCCCCCCCCCCCCACCCCCCCCCCCCCCCACCCCCCCCCCCCCCCACCCCCCCCCCCCCCCACCCCCCCCCCCCCCCACCCCCCCCCCCCCCCACCCCCCCCCCCCCCCACCCCCCCCCCCCCCCACCCCCCCCCCCCCCCACCCCCCCCCCCCCCCACCCCCCCCCCCCCCCACCCCCCCCCCCCCCCACCCCCCCCCCCCCCCACCCCCCCCCCCCCCCACCCCCCCCCCCCCCCACCCCCCCCCCCCCCCACCCCCCCCCCCCCCCACCCCCCCCCCCCCCCACCCCCCCCCCCCCCCACCCCCCCCCCCCCCCACCCCCCCCCCCCCCCACCCCCCCCCCCCCCCACCCCCCCCCCCCCCCACCCCCCCCCCCCCCCACCCCCCCCCCCCCCCACCCCCCCCCCCCCCCACCCCCCCCCCCCCCCACCCCCCCCCCCCCCCACCCCCCCCCCCCCCCACCCCCCCCCCCCCCCACCCCCCCCCCCCCCCACCCCCCCCCCCCCCCACCCCCCCCCCCCCCCACCCCCCCCCCCCCCCACCCCCCCCCCCCCCCACCCCCCCCCCCCCCCACCCCCCCCCCCCCCCACCCCCCCCCCCCCCCACCCCCCCCCCCCCCCACCCCCCCCCCCCCCCACCCCCCCCCCCCCCCACCCCCCCCCCCCCCCACCCCCCCCCCCCCCCACCCCCCCCCCCCCCCACCCCCCCCCCCCCCCACCCCCCCCCCCCCCCACCCCCCCCCCCCCCCACCCCCCCCCCCCCCCACCCCCCCCCCCCCCCACCCCCCCCCCCCCCCACCCCCCCCCCCCCCCACCCCCCCCCCCCCCCACCCCCCCCCCCCCCCACCCCCCCCCCCCCCCACCCCCCCCCCCCCCCACCCCCCCCCCCCCCCACCCCCCCCCCCCCCCACCCCCCCCCCCCCCCACCCCCCCCCCCCCCCACCCCCCCCCCCCCCCACCCCCCCCCCCCCCCACCCCCCCCCCCCCCCACCCCCCCCCCCCCCCACCCCCCCCCCCCCCCACCCCCCCCCCCCCCCACCCCCCCCCCCCCCCACCCCCCCCCCCCCCCACCCCCCCCCCCCCCCACCCCCCCCCCCCCCCACCCCCCCCCCCCCCCACCCCCCCCCCCCCCCACCCCCCCCCCCCCCCACCCCCCCCCCCCCCCACCCCCCCCCCCCCCCACCCCCCCCCCCCCCCACCCCCCCCCCCCCCCACCCCCCCCCCCCCCCACCCCCCCCCCCCCCCACCCCCCCCCCCCCCCACCCCCCCCCCCCCCCACCCCCCCCCCCCCCCACCCCCCCCCCCCCCCACCCCCCCCCCCCCCCACCCCCCCCCCCCCCCACCCCCCCCCCCCCCCACCCCCCCCCCCCCCCACCCCCCCCCCCCCCCACCCCCCCCCCCCCCCACCCCCCCCCCCCCCCACCCCCCCCCCCCCCCACCCCCCCCCCCCCCCACCCCCCCCCCCCCCCACCCCCCCCCCCCCCCACCCCCCCCCCCCCCCACCCCCCCCCCCCCCCACCCCCCCCCCCCCCCACCCCCCCCCCCCCCCACCCCCCCCCCCCCCCACCCCCCCCCCCCCCCACCCCCCCCCCCCCCCACCCCCCCCCCCCCCCACCCCCCCCCCCCCCCACCCCCCCCCCCCCCCACCCCCCCCCCCCCCCACCCCCCCCCCCCCCCACCCCCCCCCCCCCCCACCCCCCCCCCCCCCCACCCCCCCCCCCCCCCACCCCCCCCCCCCCCCACCCCCCCCCCCCCCCACCCCCCCCCCCCCCCACCCCCCCCCCCCCCCACCCCCCCCCCCCCCCACCCCCCCCCCCCCCCACCCCCCCCCCCCCCCACCCCCCCCCCCCCCCACCCCCCCCCCCCCCCACCCCCCCCCCCCCCCACCCCCCCCCCCCCCCACCCCCCCCCCCCCCCACCCCCCCCCCCCCCCACCATAATAATAAAATTTTGATTTGGTATACCGCTCTACACCCAAAGGGCTCTGAGCGGTGTACAACAAGCATAAAACAAGGAACATAATCAAATAATACATTAAAACCAATAATTCACTAAAAACCCAGTAGCAACAATTCCCCATATATATTTATGTGACAGCATCCGGTCCTACTCTCGGGAGGGGACCAACAGGTTGTCAAAGATGGCATAACCAGATGGGGGCATCAAGAAGCCAGTCAGGAAATGCAGAAGGCCAAACTAATCCCAGGGGCCCCCAGGCATTCTTCTCTTTTTCTGAACCAGCCACACAAGTCAAAACAAAGGTTTCAATCCACATTCATTTCAATAACATAAATATAATTAAATAAAAAAGTTTGCACATAGGGCATGCCACAGCTCTTACCTTGCTATTGACGCAGTACGGATGGTAACACTGAGAGCACTGAGAACAAGCCAGGAGATGTCCCTCAGTGCCACGGCCAAAGCTACCGCAGACGACACACATGTCCTGCCAAGGAGAGAGAAAGACGTTTGCAAGAAGCAAGGAAAAACTAGCAGAGCGCAGTCCGATTGATTACTATTGTTTTCACATTGAGTCTTGATCTCTATTCTGCTGAGTAGCCTTGAAGTTTCTTAAAGAGGTTGGCACTTATCTAGATTCCGACTAGCCTTGCTTTATTGCTTGTTTTGCATACTCAATTGTACACTTGTGCATATGTTGATATTGTCACTTACAATAAATCATTTCACTCAAGTGGGAGGTATCTATTTTTAAAGCAGTTGTTTTAGCCTAGTTGGTACATATTATCTTGCTTACCCTGTGGTTGTGTGCTTTCCCCTTTTACTCATTATGGAGGAGTGAGAAAGAAGCATCACGAAAGACCTTGCGAAGTGGAGGCCAGAAAGAGTTTCTCCCATCCTGTCTTATTTATTACATTAATTATCCACCCACTCTGCAGTCATTGGGCATTTTACAGGAACACAACAACAAACAACAACAACAACAACACCTTTTATTGGCATAAAGGTAAGTTAAATTAACATAAAACTACCCGCTTAGTCAATGTGGGTAGGAAAAGTAAAATATAAAAGCTGTTTATAATTAATTGAGCGTATAAATTAATCAGAAGTGACTGTGAAGTTATGGATCTTCATTGCCCTTATTAAAAATGCAGCAACATCTGTAGTTAACTGAGAGTTTTTCTCATGGAGCAAGTATTTAATTTTTCCTTTGTCAGAAGTCATTAAAGCTTCGTTCAGATGGGGTTTTATGAACAGGTCTCTTAAGGATGTGTAAAAGTCACAATATAAGAATACATGTTCGATGGTCTCTATATATCCCTGCCGAGCGGGGACTGAGAGTCAAACAGTGCATAGCGGATGAGCGAATCTTCCATAGCCAGGTGATCAGTGGAAGTCCTGTTGAAGTCACAAGCATAAAGGCATGCTGGGAGCATGGAGAAGTGAGAGTTGAAAACTACGCTGGAAGAATCCCAGGTCCTGAGGGAACACTGAATATCAATGGGGAACAAGGTCTCAGTGCATGAGCAAATATTAACGGTTTCTCCATATCAACCAGTCTTTGCTTTATTGTTGCAAATTCTGTACCGTTCATTAGAATTACCTAACGTGTCCAAAGAGATTCCAAGGGAACACAACAAAAACTCAGGGCTGCCAAACAACAAAATATTTTTATACACACTCTGGTGTGGTTTTTATCTGATGGAAAGTTTACATACTTTGATGGAAATGACCTTTCAAGGGTTTTGAATAGGGCAGTTTCTTTTAAGTATGAGAATCCCTGTGATAATAAAGCCAGCTCTTGTAGCCAGAAGGAAAGGCCATTCCAGGCATCAATAAAAAGCACAAAAACATGCTGTCTGGAGTGCATGTGTACATACACAATTCCAAAAGCAAACTCAGACTGCAAATACGGGGAAGAATCTGGCTTGGAAAGATGCACCAATATTATCTGCTCCAGCAGCTGCATTAGAAACAGCCAGACTATCACCTGAAGAAGGAAACTGCTAACAATTGTAAGTTTTGAAGCCTTCATTCAGGGGAAGGCATACAATACCCATCCTACACTCTGAGATTGTGGTAAAGGGCAGGGAATATATCTAAATAAATAAATACGTGGCTTCTCATCAGCCCCAATTAAACAGACAAAATTCTAATCTGTGGTACAGTTTAATCCACAATTAATCAGTGCCATTAAACAACAACAACAACAACAACAACAACAACAACAACAACAACAACAATATATTGTCGAAAGCTTTCACAGCCGGAATCACTAGGGCAGTGATGGCGAACCTTTTTGAGACCGAGTGCCAGGGGTGGAGCAAAGGGAAACTGCACCTGAGGCACACATGTGCCCTGCATCCCTGCCATGCTGCAGCCTTCCTGAAATGCCCCAGAATGCCCTGAAACACCCCCACTACGACCCCGTAACAGGCCTAGCCATGCCCCCCCCCGGGGCGCGCGTCCAGTGCATCACGCCCCCTTTGTCCCCTTGGTGCTATGCCACTGCCAAGTGCCCAAACTGGGGCGACGGCACACATGCCCACAAAAGGGCTCTGAGTGCCACCTCTGGCATGCGTGCCATAGGTTCGCCACCACTGCACTAGGGTGTTGTGGGTTTTCCGGGTTGTATGGCCGTGTTCCGGTAGCATTTTCTCCTAACGTTTTGCCTGCATCTGTGGCTGGCATCTTCAGAGGATCTTCAGAAGATGCCAGCCACAGATGCAGGCGAAACATCAGGAGAAAATGCTGCTAGAACATGGCCACACAACCAGGAAAACCCACAACACCCAAAAATAATAGCACATTGATCGGAGCATGCCACCCTAATACCCACCTGCATCAGCACAAACTTGTCGGTGTTGGAGAAGAGGACCACGGTGTTTTGCATGGTGTCGTCATCGTCGTCGTCGTCGTCTTTACATGGGGAGCCGTCAATGTCAGCAAGCTTAGGGAAGGGGCAAGCAAATGGAACAAAGTAAGCCCGCATTCTAGAGTTCTGGAAACTCCCAAACCGTCAGCCAGCTAAGTATGCACAGGAGAAATCACCGTTGCAACAATGGCCGGCTTTCACAGATCACACGGCTCGTACCTCTTCTCCTGGCCCCCTCAAAGTACGCTGCCTAAACTAGTTCTTGGGGCACTGAAGGAGACCTCTTCGTAGTATTACAACAACCAAGAAAACTGCAGCAGATTTTAAAAGCCCAGCTGCTTTGGAACACTTACAAAGGAGCAAAGCCTCATTGAAGAAGAGCAGGTTGGATTTATACCGCTTTTCTCATCTGCAAGGAGTCTTCAAAGCGGCTTACAAACTCCTTCCCTTCCTCTCCCCACAACAGCCACACTGTGAGGTAGACGGGGCTGAGACAGTTGGGAGAGAACTGTGACTGGCCCATGGCCACCAAGCAGGCTTCATGTGCAGGAGCTGGGAAACAAATCTGGTTCACTAGATATGAGTCCACTGCTCATGTGGAGGAGTGGGGAAATCAAACCCGGTTCTCAAGATTAGAGTCCACCTGCTCTTAGCCACTACCCCACGGTGGTTCATGGTGGAATGGAGACCCATATTGTGTACCAAGAACCTTGTATGTAACTTTTCTAAATAAACAAATACAGCAAATCTACAAAAATCTACAAAACTGAAAACAACAGGGCATGCCTCACCAGCAACATCAAGTAAAACTAAAATAACAGTAATGGGGTTGGGGGGGGGGGGGCGACAACCAGCAAGGCTTATTTTCATTTTTCTATACCTAAGCCACACAAACCTAGATGGACATGCTCTAGTCCAGTGGCGGCGAACCTATGGCACTCCAGATGTTCATGGACAGCAATTCCTATCAGCCCCTGCCAGCATGGCCAATTGGCCATGCTACCCTGTTTCCCCGAATATAAGACATCCCCAAAAATAAGACGTAGTAGAGGTTTTGCTGAAGTGCGAAATATAAGGCATCCTCCGAAAGTAAGACGTAGCAAAGTTTTTGTTTGGAAGCATGTCCGACGAACAGAACACAGAAAAATAAGACATCCCCTGAAAATAAGACATAGCGCATCTTTGGGAGCAAAAATTAATATAAGACACTGTCTTATTTTCAGGGAAACACGGTAGCAGGGGCTGATGGGAATTGTAGTTCATGAACATCTGGAGTGCCATAGGTTCATCACCACAGCTCTAGTCAGTATTCTATTGTCAGCACATCACAGCTCCTCATTCCCCGGGAACCTCTCACTTCCACCCCGCCCCAAATATTCTCCTGCCTGCTGAAACTGTCCTTACCGCCAGCGTCTCAATTGAAGAAGTGGTGGATTTCAACCGTGAGCGGCCCCGCCCCCGACCTCCATGAGACCCTCCCCGAGGCCTTCTCCTCCCAGGAAAACTGCTGCTGCGACCCTACGGTCAGAGTAAAGAGAAAATATATTTGCGGGGACGTGCACACATTCTCCGTTCCGTCGTTCCCCGTCCGCTACTCCCACTACTGACGAAGGGTAGGGGGTCGTTCAATGTGGAAAAGCAGTCTTGTCAAGCAAAAGCAAAAAAAATCAACAAGTCGGGGCATCCCCGGTTACCTGCTTGACACGGGAACGGGCTGGGGAGCTGCGCCGCCGTCCCTTTTCGCCCTCGATTTTTATGTCAAAGAGTAAGGAGTCGTCCATCTCGACCAGAGCCAAGGAGGATCCGTCGTCCTTTTGCAGGCTGACATCTGTGGAGGTCAAGCCGGCCATTTCCATGGAGAACGAGCCCCCGCCTTCATGATAAGGGGAAGCAAACGGGAGCTCTGAGCCCGGGAAGCTGCTGGCGCTGGTGTCGCCCTGGCTCAGGTTTGAGATCTCGTTAACGATATCTGACTTAACCAAGAGGTGGGGCCTCAAGGGGGGTAGGACCGGCCCCACCTCCTCCTCTCCCCCTGCCCCTCCCTCCAGCGGGTTGGTGGCGCCATAGGCCTCTAACAGGGTGGATGTGCTGCCCAGCAGTTCCGCCTCCACCGGTGAGGGACAGTGCTTGGATTCCCCGGCAAAGCTGAGGGGAATCTCGTTGGGCTCCGGCCCCGCTGCAGCGTGTCCTTCTTCTAGTGCCTCCTCCTCACTCAGCTGTGGGGAGAATCTTCCCTCAAGCTCCATCTTCGGTGCCACTGCCTCCTCTTCCTCCTCTTCTTGGCCGGCCTGGACTCCGTTGTCGCCCAGGTGACCTGGGATCAGCCCTTCAGCGCTGGTATCCATGGGCTCCTCACCGGCCTCTCCTTCAGGAGTTTCAGGGGAACCGGTTTTGAAGGAGGAAGGCTGAGGGCTTGTGGGAGATGAGGTCTCAGCTGGCTGGGCTGATGGTTCTGTCTCAATATGGCTCTCTGTGGGTCCCTGCTCGTCAGGCAGCGACTCAAAGGCTGGATGCTCTTTGGCACCTGGGGTTGACTCCTCGAATTGAGTGGGCGAGACAGGGTCTGAGGAGAGGACAGAGATAAGGGAGAACAGACATCTTGTCACTGCAGAACAGCTTCACCCCATACCTGGCAGTCCACTTGAAAGCTCTCAACCTGTTCGAAACTTGCTTGAGAGACTAGTATGTAATATATAATACTATTACCATGTACTGATACGTGGGTATGGTCACCTGAGGTTGCATATTGGGTAAAGCCAATTAAGTGTATTAAGCCAAACTGAGAGCAAAATTTCGCAAAGTCAACCCCCGCCACGTTAAGTCAGAAGATCTTTTGGTGTTCTGGTTAAGAAAAAATACCATGGGCAGTTCTCTATGTCCAGCCCTACCAACTTCTGGAGGAACAGCTTGACCCTATATTGCCTGCGGAGGAAACTCAGACAAGGCTGCAAAAGGCCTTTCTCAGTAAACAAGACAAGGCCTGTTCTCAGTAAAAACTGCCTGATGGGAACTATACTTCCCAGGAGACCTTGTGAGCCCCAAGGTCTCCTGGGAACTGTAGTTCCTCAGGCCGTTTTTACTGCGAACAGGCCTTTTGCAGCCTGAAAAAGTTCTCAAAAAGGAAAGGAACTAAGGTAAGTGTGGGAAGGGTGGGAAGCCTAAAAAATGCACTCTCTGCAAGCCAAAAACGGAAAAACACTGAAAATACAAAAAATCCCACAAACCTGCAGTGTTTGCGCCCCCAATAAGGGGGCGCCCTGGGCAACTGCCCACTTTGCCCAATGGGAGGAACGCCTCTGCTACCGATGTTTGAATAGTATTTTAATGAGGGGGGTGCCGCGCGTGGGGCGGGGAAAGGGGGAGGGGCCTGGGGGTGATTTTCTGCACCCACCAGGCGTGCGCCCAGTGCACAGCACGCCCCCTTGTAGCTTCGCCACTGTGTACTTGCCATCTTGGGTTTTTTAACGATACACACGCTTGGGATTTTATGGGCTAGTTAAACTATTTTTAAATATGTTTCTACGCCACACTGAGTCCGGCTCTGGGTCAGGATATAAATGTAATATAATAAAATAAATAAAATAAATAAATCTCAAGAGGAGGGAACTATTCCGAGGCATGTGGAAAGGGCAGAGCACAAGGATCGCAGCCCAAACAGACAGCATGATGTAGCTGTCCAGAGTGCCAGATGAGGATCTAGCAAACCCATATTCAAAACTCCCACCTCTGGTATGGAAATCTGCTGGGTGACCTGGGCCAGTCAAATTTTCTCAGCCCAATCAACCCCCGCAGGGTGGTGGTCGTGAGGATAAAATGGACGAGGGGAGAAAGGATGATGTTATCTCCAGTGGCGTATCTACAACGGGAATGGGGGGGATCAAATGTCCCCGAGCGCAATGGGGGGGGCAAAATCGCCCTCAACCCCCTCTTCCCCTGCACCGACTCTGTTTGGAAGCAGGCCCTGGGCTGACCTGCTGCCACAGCGCCCATTGGAGCCACCCTCCCCCCCCCTTGGCCTCTCTGCAAGCCACTGCGGTGCCTGTCCAAGCCACCCTCAAGCCCAGCCCCCAAGCATAGGGGGGGCCCGGAACAGGCGTTGAACCCGGGCGCCATTTGCCCCCGATACGTCTCTGGTTATCTCCCCCTTGGGGAGATCTGTGGGTTACAAAGAAATAAAAACATGGAGGCTCAAAATGGAGCAAAATGATGCACTCACTCCACAATTCATTCAATGGGGTAATAACAAGGGACATACTGAAGGCTGTGCATGCAGCTCTAACCACACCGCTGACTCTGCCAATGTGTCAAGCTGCTGCTTCTCATTGAGGTGACAGAATGGACTGTACCACTTCAGATTGTAGAGGAGGGACTATATTATTTAAGTTCCCCAACATTTCCTGTGTGGATAACTAGCATAGAAGAACCGCTTCTCTGATGCTGTAATTTAAAAAAAAAATTACTGGGAGTGTTTACAAAGGGAGCATCACAATCATAAGCCCTCTCCTCAGTTGAGGTACAAGATGATACAGTCCAATTCCACCCCTCATTTTGCTGCTTGGGTAAACCAAGCTGGATTTAGAAATGGAAAGAAGGAGAAAGGATGTTTTCAGAGAAAACAAGCTCTGGAGCAGCACAGTTGGGGAGAGAAGATAGTGGCTCCTCCTACCGGAAAGGAGGAACGTTATCTGCTTTGAATGACATTACCTTGCTTGCTGAACAAACGAGATGAGTTATTCAATCAAGACACCCCTTTCAATCAAGAAAGAACACACTCTTCCTCCAGCATATGAGTCCCAAACCTCACCTTTGAAGGTCATCTACCGCACATGCGGGACACAGGAAGCCTTTCTATTTATTTATTTATTTATTATTTGAATTTTTATACCGCCCCATCCCCAGGGGCTCTGGGCGGTGTACAACAAAACTAATACAACGAAATCAGGAGCGAATAATAATTAAAACAACAACAATCCATAAGGCTCCATCATTAAAACATACTAAAACATACTAAATTTTTGTTAAAACAGCGGTGATCATAATAAAAGGCGCCCGGTAAATCCTTACTCTTAAAACCCTCCCCTAGGGAGTAGCCGGACTCCTCCATAGGAGGGATGAAGATGCAGGTGTAAACGAAAGCAGGGGAGCCATACTCAGCCGGGTTGAGTTACTCCAAAGGCCCGGCCCGGAACAACTCCCAGTCTTACAGGCCCTCCTTGTGAACTCACCAAGATCCCGCAGGGCCCAGACAGCTGGAGGGAGAGTGTTCCACCAGGCCAGGGCCAGGGCCGTAAAGGTTCTGGCCCGCGTGGAGGCCTGCCGCATCATAGAGGGGCCAGGGACCACCAGTAAGTTTGCCTCAGCTGAACGTAGAGGACGAGTGGGGGCATATGGGGTAATGCAGTCCCTAAGATACGAGGGTCCCAGGCCGCGTAAGGCCTTAAAGGTCAGAACCCACACCTTGAAAATGATTCAGAATTCCACCGGAAGCCAATGCAACTGGCGCAACACAGGCTGAATGTGATCACAGAAGGCGCCCCCTGTGAGCAAACGTGCCGCCGCATGTTGGACCAGTTTCAATTTCTGAATCAAACGCAAGGGGAGCAAATGTAACTGGCTAATGTTTTCAACATAATACTGCCAGCACAACTCTTGTCCAGGAAAGAACTTACATTCTCCAAATGCAGCACAAGCCTATAGGATTTCAGAGGATAATGGCCGCAGGTTGATTTCTAGGGCTGAAGGGGTTGGTAGAAGCAGAATTATGAAGGCAAAGAAACGGTGCTGAGGGAAATGAATTATTGAAAAAATTTTACAACTCATATTTATTCGATTTCTTAACCGCTCTACCCCCGAAGGGCTCAGCTTATGCATGCATGCATGCATGCAGCGTAAGCATGCAGCTTTGTCAGGGGGAATCTTTCCGATTCTTTTTAGTAACGTTCCCATGCGTGCATTAAGGCAAAAGTGACTCGCTTTTGCTTGAATGCAGGGATGGGGATGTTACTAAAAAGAATCGGAAAGATTCCCCCTGACAAAGTTGCACACTTAAACCAAAAATTATTGAAGAATTCGGTTTCCCTCTGCATTGTTTGTTTCCTTGCCTTCGGTTTGCCATGATGCAGCCCCTGTATCGTCTTCAGGAGCAGAATTATTCCACCACTGCCCCCACCAAAAATTTTAAAAACAGCTCAAAAAACAACACAGCTGGCAGAATTCACTTTTTGCTCCTAGATGCCGAAATTACAATTAGACACAGTATTTCAGCTCCTTTTACCAGGTATGTCCAGTCGTACCTGAACCCAACTATTATACTCTCCAGTTAGGGGAACAAATGGCCAGTCCTTTAAAAACTGAATGGCGGGAAGCACTGACTCCATATACATAGATCACATGTCAAATTATTGAGGTGGGGGGGGAGACGAGAAACAGAGGAACCACCTCCATGTCATCTTTGCAAGCAGTCAAAAGCGTTTTCCTGGTGATGGCTGAAAATCATACACCATACCAACAATAGCCTAACCCAGCAAAGCAAATCTTACACTCTGAGCTCATCAAGCAAACTGGCACAAAACTATATATTTTTGTACAACTTATTTGGGTTTTTACTTTGCCTTACTGTTGCCCTTTGGCACTGCCTGGGATATAACCATTGACCAGAAGAAGAAGAAGAAGAAGAAGAGTTTGGATTTATATCCCCCCTTTCTCTCCTGCAGGAGACTCAAAGGGGCTTACAACCTCCTTGCCCTTCCACCCTCACAACAAACACCCTGTGAGGTAGGTGGGGCTGAGAGAGCTCCGAGAAGCTGTGATGGCCCCAAGGTCACCCAGCTGGCGTGTGTGGGAGTGTACAGGCTAATCTGAATTCCCCAGATAAGCCTCCACAGCTCAGGTGGCAGAGCTGGGAATCAAACCCGGTTCCTCCAGATTAGATACACGAGCTCTTAACCTCCTACGCCACTGCTGCTCACCTGTGATGGCAAACCTTTTCGAGACTGAGTGCCCAAATTGCAACCCAAAACCCACTTATTTATAGCAAAGTGCCAACACGGCAATTTAACCTGAATACTGAGGTTTTACTTTAAGAAAAAACAGTTGGCTCCGAGGCGCATGTTACTCGGGAGAAAGCTGGGAGAAGCAACCGTGCAACGCTTCGAATGGGTGAATCATGACCCGAGGAGGGTTTATTCAGAAGCAAGCCCCTTGCCAGCAACCGAGCTTACTCCCAGGTAAAGGATCATGCCCAGGCCAGCCTAGGGGTGTGTGTGTGTGTGGGGGGGGTGATTTTCCACCCCACCCCCACATGATGAACTCTGTGCACGTGTGCCCACAGAAAGGGCTCTGAGTGCCACCTCTGGCACCCGTGCCATAGATTCGCCACCGCTGCCATAGACTCACCTGGTGGTACCGGAGGAGGGGGTGCTGGCGAGGGGGCATTTTCAGGCTCCACCACTGTCTCCACTTCCATTTGTTCCTGCCCTGCCGGGGCCTCTGGGTCCATGCCGAACACCTCCAGAGGTTTGTCTCCACCTGGTGCAGAAATTCAGACAATGGGGCAGCTCATTAAAAAAAGACAAACACATTAATCCACTCTATAGTCCAAGGGCCTCCATTTAGTTAAGCCTATGGGGACTTCCGGAACTCTGACAACACGGGATGCTGCCACGGGTGGGGCAGCCAATCCCCAAATGGCTGCCTTTGAGTCTAGAAACAATGCCAAAATGTTGGAAGGTTCCAAGCCAAGTGTCCTGCAACGATGGAGGCAGCCGGGACAGAAGGGTGCTCTCTGAAGACACAAAGATGACGCTTCCTTTGCTCTTTTGGAGCACTTCCTACAGGGAGGTTGAAGTAACGCAGGGCAGGCTCTTTTCTTTGAGGAAGAACGAAGCGAGCACCAGCAAACCCACTGGCAGGCACCAGACTGGAATCACTCACTCAAAACAATATTTGTTTATTTTTATTTTTTAATTTATATCCCGCCCTTCCCAATAGGGCTCAGGGCGGCGAACAACATAAATCAGATAAAACAGTACAATAAAACAATGTAAACATTCAGCCGCAGCAGTTAAAACTTACAACAATAAAAGCAATAAGATAAACAGATGGCGATAAAACCCTTAAAAGACACCCAATGGATGATCACGATGTTCCAATCAGGCCGGCTGGCAAGATCTAAAAGCCTGGTGGAAGAACTTGGTCTTACAGGCCCTGCGGAACTCCCCAATGTCCCGCAGGGCCCTGATCTCGGGTGGGAGCTCATTCCACCAGGTGGGGACCAGGGGGCTGGGGGGACACCTCATTTCACCAGGTGGGGACCAGGGGGCTGGGGGGGCCACCTCATTCCACCAGGTGGGGACCAGGGTGCTGGGGGGGCCACCTCATTCCACCAGGTGGGGGCCAGCCGGACCTCTCTACAGCATATCCACAGCATATCCCCATAAAAAGTAAAGGAAGGCTCCTGTGCAAGCACCAGGTCAATGCTGATCCACGGGGTGCCTTCACTTCACAAGGTTGACAAGGCAAATCCTGTTTATGGGGTGGTTTGCCTTCCCTGGTTGCTTACACTTTACCCCCTGAAAGCTGGGTGCTCGTTTTACCGAACTCGGAAGGGTGGAAGGACAAGTCAACCTTGAGTCAGCTACCTGAAATCGACTTCTGTCGAGATCAAGCTCAAGTCGTGAGCGAAGCTTCGACTGCGGTAGTGCCGCTTGGCATTCTGTGCCACAAGGCTCTTGAACATTCCCATACCTGAGTCTTTTCTCCCCCGCACCCCCACCACTGGACAACAAGAAAGCATAGGGGTGGCAAGAACCCCCCACAGAGGATCTTTCACTCTGCCTTTTGTCTATTCACTCCTAACCTTGCTCTTCTACAAAGAGGGCATTTTGTAGTACAGTGGAACCTCGGTCTTCGTTGGTAATCCATCCGAAAAGAATCGATGAAAACCGAAACCCATGAAAACCGAGGCAACCTTTTCCATAGGAATCAATGTAAATCCAATTAATCAGTTCTAGGCACTCCAAAAAGCATACCAAAATACATTTTTGGTGAGTAAACATAGTGTTTGTTTGTTACTGAAAACAGTAACAAACACTAACACTAGGACCAGCTTCAGAGCCAGTGGACCAATGTCGCGCCAGAAAGCTGCCCAAAGAGGTCTGTTTCTGACGCCACTTTAAGATGTGTCTGAAATGGGGCAAGACATTGGCATTAAACAAGTTGCAGACACGGCCTGCAACAGCTCTGTCCGGGTGATTTTTCTCCACAAACCCCTGCACCTGACTGCAAATCGATGAAAACCGAGGCAGCTCTGTCCGGGTGATTTTTCTCCACAAACCCCTGCACCTGACTGCAAATCGATGAAAACCGAGGCAAATCAATGAAAACCGAGACAAATTTTTCACTGAAAAAACCAATGAAAACCGAAGGCAATGAAAACCGAAGGCAATGAAAACCGAAGGCAATGAAAACCGAGGTTTCACTGAATTTATAAAAAGACAAACGAAGCTCATTTGCGCTACACTGGATACCCCATTTGCTCAGCTTCAGCATTATAGCCCACCTCTGCCTGGTAATTCCCGAAGCCTAAAGAAAGCCCAAAATATTCTGAGAGACCCGTCTCATCCAGCACACTCTCTTCTTTTTGAACTGTTACCATCTGGCAGACGATGCAGGTCTATCAAAACTAGGACAAAGAGGCTTAGAGACAGCTTCTACTCTAGAGCTGTGGCGATGCTGAACTCCGTGGCTTCGTGTTGATGTGTTTGGGGCTGTGTAGGGATGGGTGGAGGAAGGGGAAAGTGAGGATGGGGTATGAGTCTGAAATTGTGTGCATCGAGGAATGCTGCTGTAAATTTCGTTGTGCGTGCACAATGACAATAAAAAATGCTTATGCTTATGCTTAATTCTTGTTAAAGCAATGGGAATCAGTGATAGAAGCACAGAGAACTGCCAGTTCTTCACGCCTTAAATGAGATGATGAAAGTGTATGCAGGGGATCCTTTCCCTCTTCACGAGTCCCTGATGCCTGCCTTTTGAGAGCCAGAGTGGCGTAATGGTTAAGAGCGGTGGACTCCAAGCTGGAGAACCGGATTTGTTTCCCCACTCCTCCACATGAAGCCTGCTGGGTGATCGTAAACTAGTCACAGGTCTCTCAGAACTCTCTTAGCCCCAACAAGGTGTCTGTTGTGGAGAGTGGAAGGGAAGGAGTTTGTAAGCTGCTTTGAGGCACCGTAAGCCTGAGAAAAGCAGGGTATAAATCCAAACTACTTACTGAGATGCACCTCAGTGGCATAGTGGTTAAGAGCTAGTGTACTCTAACCTGGAGGAACTGGGGTTGATTCCCAGCTCTGCCCCTTGAGCTGTGGAGGCTTATCTGGGGAATTCAGATTAGCCTGTGCACTCCAACACACGCCAGCTGGGTGACCTTGGGCTAGTCACGGGTCTTTGGAGCTCTATCAGCCCCACCTACCTCACAGGGTGTTTGTTGTGAGGGGGTGGGGAGGAGATTGTCAGCCTCTTTGAGTCTGCTATAGGAGAGAAAGGGGGGATATAAATCCAACTCTTCTTTTTTTTCTTCTACTGGAAAGTCATGGGAGAGAAAAGGGCGAAGAAGAGAATGAGACCAACTCACCAGTGGGTTTTTCAACACATTCCAATTGGACTTCTTCTTCTTGGTGCAAGCTAGTAGGGCCATCACTGCTTTCTGCTTGTCCAGGGCTGGCCACATGGGCTTCCCCCAGCGGCTCGGGAGATGCCGGTGTGTCCGGTACGGGGCATGTATTCTTCAGAGGACTGTTTGCTGGGGGCACGTTTCTGAGATAGTAAAGACAGAGAAATGGAAACGCATTTGAGACACGCAACAAAAAAACCCCCACAGGTTGTCACTGTCAGTACTTTTCAGTGTTTGCACTTTGCGTACGTTATCGCAATAGCTTTATAACCAATTTTGGAAGTACTGCGACAGAGAAAAGAAACACTAACAACCAAGGCTAACTATCAACTTCAGAACATCAATCAAAACCAGTTATGTAGGCTGTGGGGCACACCTCAAGGTTCTAAGCGGAATAGATTGGTAGGGGAAGGGGGATGAGAACCAGAAACTAAAATCCAAATCCAAAACCTTTATTAGGCATAAAACCGGAGTGTGACATGAATTCCAAATACAATAAAAAGATCATCATTGCACAACTTGCAGTACACAGAGTAAAAATTGTAGCAACAGCTCCAGAGATTTCAGCATTAGAGTTATTTAGAAGCTTAGCCATTTTTATCTTATCGGAAAGGAGCATAAATCCTGTTGGTAATACAGTTCTCAAATCAGTTCTGATGTTGTATTTTGAACAGTGAAGCAGAATATGAGAAGGTGTATTAGGACAGAAACGACAGCAACGCTCATTTTGTGGGATATTAGAGAAGCGACCTTGAAGATGTACTGACGGGAAAGAGTTACACCTTGCTCTAGTCATGACCCATCTGCAATTGTAATTAACAAGATGTTCCAGGTATATAGCAGGGCTAGATTTCGGAGGGATAAAAACTAAAATCCTTAAGAGAAGTATAGACCCCAGTCCAAGAAAGACCTGCTCCATCTGCTCCAAAGACACCTTTATGGGAGGTCCAGCATTTTATTCTCCTTCACCCAAAAGGCAACACTCGGTGACAAGATGTTTTCCAGCAATGGACTTATACCCATGCATGGTTCAGCGACCTCTCTCTAACCATGCAGCCTATTACAGCGCTCTCTGCCGTTCAGCAGAGATGAAGATATAGATTTGTCATGTCTAAATAAAAAGGTAGAAGGCATTCGACAAGTGGTGGCTTGACAAATATCCACCGAAGAAGCTTTTGGGAGAAAACGCCACTTTGACAACGGCTCCGGCCAATAGAATGAGTTAGAATTAGAGAAAGAAAATAAATACTACAAGGATTCCAAAGCCACAACAATTGTATTTCTTAGAAATTCCAGGCAGAAAGCAAGAAGACCCAAGTGATCTGGATCCTCAAAGGCCATAGACAAGGGCTCATCAAATTAGTATAGTCCTTTTGAACTTCTGACGAAATCAATTCTTGAGATCTTGGATGCAGTGTGTAACAGACGTCCCTCTGTGATGCACCTCTGAAGATGCCAGCCACAGATGCAGGCGAAACGTTAGGAACGAGATCCACCAGACCACGGCCACACAGCCTGGAAAATCCACCAGAACCAGTTGAATCCGGCTGTGAAAGCCTTCGACAATACAAGGAAATCTATCTTTACAGCCATATCACCACAATTAACAGTGTCATACTCCTTCCTGACAAAATCCTTCAGGTAGAAGTCACAGCTTCAGAGATGGAAAACACCAGGAGACTTCACAAATGGAGCCTTGGTGAGCATTCAATACTAACTGGAGATTAAAAAAATAAAGGTTGTTCACTGTGCAAGCACCGGGTCATTACTGACCCATGCAGTGACGTCACATCATGGTGTTTACTAGGCAGACTATGTTTTTGAGTGGTTTGCCACTGCCTTCCCCAGTCATCTATATCTTACCCCCAAGCAAGCTGGGTACTCATCTGGGTACTCATTTTACCAACCTCAGAAGGATACTCATTTTACCAACCTCATCCTACATCCTAGATGTGCGCTCCCAAAGGCACCTGGTGGGCCACTGCGAGTAGCAGAGAGCTGGACTAGATGAACTTTGGTCTGATCCAGCTGGCTTGTTCTTATGTTCTTATGTTCTTATGATAAAAGCTGAGTCAACTTGGAGCCAGCTACCTGAAACCAACTTCCTTCGGGATCAAACGCAGGTCGTGAGCAGAGCTTTGACTGCAGTACTGCAGCTTACCACTCTGTACCACGGGGCTCCTTAACTGGAGAGTCACAGATGGATAGCTGTAGACATGGGAGAAGTAGGTCCCTCCAGGGACCTACAGAACACCTTGAGGAGAAGTCTCCACTAATCAATGTTTTGGTGGCTGCGTCAATCTGTTGATGGGCTGTGATGCCCCCATCTAAGCTGTGCCACAATATACAGAAGGTGGATTATGGACCAGTGAAACTGGCTGCCTGTGACAGCAGACTGTAGCAGCTCATCTTAAGCAGAGATGGATGTTGCAAGAAGGTTCCTTCCGAAGGTATCCCCATGTTTTCCAGCATGGCCATAGGTTTCCAAGTGCAACAGAACTGTGTTCCTAATCAGCTGATTAATCAGCATCAGTGCCGGATTGATGTGAAGAAAAGGAAAAAACCTGCCACCTGAAGGAAAGTCCAATTCTATTCAGATGCCCTCCCCTACTGACCTGCTATCTTCATTGTTACTCACATGCTAATGGGTGGATCCCACTCAACACATGTAAATCTAGCTTGCTAATTGCACCCTTTACCTGTTAACAGACAATGGTTCTTTCCCCCACCCTGGACACTCCAACAGGTATATATACTCCACTTGCTTTCCCACTATCAGATCCTCTGAAGATGCCAGCCACAGTTGCAGGCGAAACGTCAGGAGAAAATGCTGCTGGAACACGGCCATACAGCCTGGAAACCACACAGCACCCCACACAGCACTGTTGGAATGATACTCTTTAATTTTTGTAAATGACTTTCCAAAATGAAGAGTAGCCCATTGAAGATATCTCAAGGAAATCCTTGTCCAGCAGAGTCCAACTGGCCATGCTGGCAGGGGCTGATGGGAATTGTAGTCCATAAAATCTGGAGTGCCAAAGGTTCGCCACCACTGATATGCTCTCTTGGTAGCTTGTGTGGACTCTGCTGGACAAGGATTTCCTTGAGATATCTTCAGTGGGCTACTCTTCATTTTGGAAAGTTCTGCTTCAGGTGGTGACAAAGTTACTGAGAAGATGCCACCTTCTCAAAAAAAAAAAAAAGGTATAGAGAGAAGGAGACCACACCTTGGACCTTATCATGAAACAAGAGGGAGCTTTTCTGAAATGGAATAGGAACTGGGGACTAACGAGTTGGCTACGATTTTGTGAACCCTGACAGCTAATTGATGTAACAAGAAGACTGTGTTTCTATAGGCAGTGCAGATGCCCTGCAGACAAAAACTTCATAAAAGCTCGAGAGGCTGAGACCAGGTCAAGACCAGAACTGTGAACCAGAACTGATACCGTCCACTGGAAAACTGAAAATATTTCTGGGTGGCAGGACTGGCATGTTAAGATGTGACACTCCAGTACAGAGATGTGAAGGCCCAGAAGGAAAAAAATGGAACACAAACATTTTCCCTTCACAATTCCATTATTCCAAGGATGCTTTTACTGGTGGTTCAGTAGAAAAATTGGGAACGCGCGCACACGAGCAGACACGCGCGCGCACACACACACAAAACAAACCCTACGAAACAAGTGAAATGCAAGGCTTTACTCATTCACAGTGTAGAGCATGAAAAATGAGGGAAATCTCCCTGCTAGTTATTTTTTTTATTGACGAATTAGTTTGCAGGACTTTGCTGCAATTCTTGTTTTTCCAATGAAAATGCTGAGGCATAGCAAAAGACTCCTATAAAATATTTTTTCTCCTCTTTTCCAGCAATAGTTTTGCTCACTCAAGATTTACAGCATGCAGAAGTCTGAGAACTTTAAATTTGAGGGAAGTGCGGAAAAAACGACGACGAGGCCTTTTTTTCTCCTTTGGATTGAAATGCATTCACCCAAATGGTATAGTATTTAATTTTTCTTTTGAAGAAGAAGTGTTTGGATTTATATCCCCCCCTTTCTCTCCTGTAGGAGACTCAGAGGGGCTGACAATCTCCTTGCCCTTCCCCCCTCACAACAAACACTCTGTGAGGTGGGTGGGGCTGAGAGAGCTCAGAAGAACTGTGACTAGTCCAAGGTCACCCAGCTGGCATGTGTGGGAGTGCGCAGGCTAATCTGAATTCCCAAGATAAGCCTCCACAGCTCAGGCGGAAGAGCGGGGAATCAAACCCGGTTCCTCCAGATTAGAATGCACCTGCTCTTACCCACTACGCCACTGCTGCTTTTGGGTAACTGGGAAATTTTGGCAAGTGCTGAATGAGCTATGAAGAACTTCTTTCTTCTGGAATGAAGTGTGCTAAGACTACATAGCATGCAACAGCCTGTAACTTTCGCTCAGTGTACTGTTAGGTCTATTTATGAATTCCACAAATATGGCATTACACATTTTAAGGTATAAATTTTGCATTTTATTTTGTTAAAGCAGCAAAGGAGGGTTAGATTTAATAGGGAAGCTAGTGCCACGCACATTTCTCTTTCCCCTGCAATTTCCATCCCCCCAAGAAAGAAAATGGAAAAAAACAGGGCTTTTTTTCTTCAAAATTTTCCTGAAATTTACATTTCTACAGCCACAGTCCTGGACAGTCTGCAAGCCCATCAGCTGGACTACCTGTGTGTTATGAACTTTCATTCCCACTCCTTATATTGGCAGACTTTGAGACATTTCTCAGTGCCAATTACCCTGTTGTCTTTCACAACCAGCGAAAGAAGTCCCAGGCAAGCTTTGAGCTGCCAAGAAGATGAAGCAGTGGAGAGATGTTGAGCTCTGAGGGACAGCCATACAAGGCAAGGCCTAGCTCAGGGGGAGCACAAGGTTCCTGCAGGGCATGGAACCCACCTCCACTCCTGATATACACCTCAGAACAAAGGCACTTGCTCCTGCCCTGGAATTCCCAACCCCTGTGATAGAGGAGAAAGACGGGCAAATATCTCTCGACTCTCCTCAGTAGCAACAGTCAGCTTTGTTTCCTTAGCAGTGAAAAAAAACACACTCAAGGGGGCCACTTATGTCCTTTACGGCTCTGGCCCCTGCCTGGTGGAATGCTCTACCTCCAGCTGTCCGGGCCCTGCGGGACCTTGGTGAGTTCCACAGGGCCTGCAAGACAGAGCTATTCCACCGGACTTTTGGAGGGGCCAGCCGCGGTTCCATCGCCCCCCACTGAAATAAAAGCTGCCTGTCTGGACCATCTTGGTTGAGCCCTAATTCCATCCTGGGCCCTGCCTACCTCCCCCCCTCCTTTTTTCTTCTTTTGGCCTTTTAGATCGGGCGCCTGTGTGTGTATGTTTTACACAATTTTGTTGTTTTAATCTGTCTATTGTTATTAACTGCTGCTGTGTTTTAACGGATTCAGTTTTATGTTGTATTAAATTGCTGTTGGAAACACCCATGTTGTGAGCCACCTCGAGCCCTTCGGGGATGAGGCGGCCTACAAATTTAATTAATAAATAATAAAATAAATTTGAAATCTCCACATTTTAGTGTGCAAAAACAAAAGCTTTAGAATCACTCCCACCGCTGCCCTGTGTCAATCACTCCCACCGCTGCCCTGTGTCATGAAGAACCCACTGAGTTGAAAGCCGAAATATGAATTCACAGCCCAAAGAACTCACTCTTGGCTGTGCTGTATGGCCTCAGCACCAGCTGCATCCCTGCAACGCCGCTCTTGACATCCTTCGCACAAAGAGTAATTCTCGTACCACTGGCATCCAGGATCCAGCGCGGACGGGCGGAAGCCGCAGTCAGAGCAAACACGACAACTCTGCAAGGGTGGAAATGAGAGGAATTCAGAACAGAAGCAAGGCAGATGTGTAGGTCATTCTGTGAGGTTGTTTGAAGGGCTTTGAGTCCATGTTCTTTTTAATCTTCTACTAAAATATGATATCCCGTTCTTGCCACATTTCATCGTATTGTTTTTAATCAAATTGTCCATTAGCTACAAATTTAATTGCATTTTATTTAGCTTGGACTTGATTTCCACTATTAATAGCTGTTTTTAATTATTTATTAAAATCGAGTTTTGTTATGTTATGTTTTATGGTAAGCCGCTCTGAGCACTTTCGGGGAGGGTGGCATATAAATCAAAATAAATAAATTTTAAAGATAATTTTAATAAAAAAATTTCCACAGAACTCTTATCACATTGAATCAATTAGCAAAAAATTCTAAACAAACCTCTCCGAAATGTTGGAAATGTTCCCAAGCAAATTTGTTCATTTTACCACGTATGGCAGTCGTGTAGAAAGATACATACATTTTGGACAGAGATTGCAGAAGAAATGAAAAAGATTCTTAAACTTAACATGGCTTTAAAACAAGAATTATTTCTGTAGACTATGACAGAGAATAAGTATAGGAACCACAAAGTACTTATGATATATATGGCTATAGTGGCAAGATTTGTGATTGCTCAGAATTGGAAAGGATCCAAACTATCAACAAAAGAAGGATGGAGGGAGAAATCGATAGATTTAGCTGAAATGGTCAAATTAACAAACAGAATAAGAGGACAAAACCCAGACGGGTATCTTAACACCTGGAAACCATTCATTGCCTACCTGATGACATGTAAAGAAGATTTGTTCACAGGAAGTTTTATACATTAGACTCAATTGTAACAGAAATAGAATACTATGATGAGTATATTAGTATGACGAAAGTAAGTAAAAACAGAGAAGTGATTAATCCTGTTTTTGTGAAGAAGTGGGAAATCTTTGTGTTTAGGGCAGATCATTCTTAAATTGTATATTTTATTTTTTATTTATTTGTTTGTTTTATATACCGCCCTCCCCCTGAGGGCTCAGGGTGGTTCACAACAAGGTTAAAACATACCTTAAAACATAATTTAAATATCAGTTACATAAAAACAGAACCCATTTAAAAATGTGGATGGCGTCCGGCTATCCCCCTCCCCACTTTTGTGCCCAGGGGAGGCCAGATGACATGGTGCAGATATATTTTTTTTTAAACCAGGGCTGGCCAAACGCCTGGCGGAATAGGGTGGAGTCCCGGTCTTTGCCCGGCCCCGTCATCCGCTAGGGCCTCTTATCTCCCCGAGGGAGCCCTGTTCCACCCAGGTAGTGAGGCCAGGGCTGGAAAAGGCCCCTGCCCCTCACGTGGGAGAGCCAGCCTGACTCGACTTTGGGCCAGGGATCATGAGTAGGTCCCTCCTCCGAGGGAGCCGAGGGGCCTGCGAGGGCACATATGGGGAGAGGCGGTCCCTCAGGTATGCAGGTGGTATCGGAGACCAATGCGTAATGGCCTTCTGAAGGTCAAAACCAACATTTTAAACACATAATCTGGAACCCAATGCGGCAGCCAGTGCAGATGGTATAGGATGCGGTGTAATCACATCAATGCCTCGAACTGCTGGTAAGCAGCCTTCCGGCTGCTGCTGCATTCTGAATGAAGTCTTTAATTTCCGGATCATGGCCAAAGGCAAGCCCGCGTAGAGTGAGTTACAGTAGTCTAACCTGGAGGTGACCGTTGGATGGATCACCGTCGCTAGATCAGAAACGGGGAGAGGTACAGGGCCAGTTGCCGTGCCTGCCGCAGATGGTAAAAAGCCATCTGCGCTACCCGGGTGACTTGGGCCTCCAGCGACAAAGCCGGATCCAGGATCACCCCTAGTCTTTTGGCCGATGAGGCAAGCTGTGGCGCCTCACCATGCAGCATAGGCAGGCCAAAGGACTCCGGACACTGTCCCCGACCCAGCCACAGGGCCTCTGTCTTTGTAGGGTTTAACTTCAGCCAACTTGCATTCAACCAACCAGCAACAGCGTCTAAACGATGCTGGAGAACATCAGGGGCCGAAGATGGGTGACCCTTCATCATGAACATGAGCTGCGTGTCATCTGCATATTGATGGCACTGCAGCCCAAAACTCCAGACTAAACCTGCCAGGGGGTGCATGTAGATGTTAAAAAGCATTGGGGAGAGGATCACCCCCTGCGGCACCCCACAAATTATGGAATGATGCCTGGAGTTCTCTCCCCCCAACGCCACCTGCAGTCCCCGGCCTTGGAGAAATGAAGCCAGCCAGCACAAGGCTCACCCCTGAACTCCAATACCAGCGAGGCGGTGGACCAAAAGGTCATGATCTACCACATTGAACACTGCAGTGAGGTCTAATAACACCAGCAGCGCCGAACCGCCTCTGTCCAAGTGAAGCCGGAGTTCGTCCATGACGGCAACCAACACCATCTCGGTCCCATGACCAGCACGGAAGCCAGACTGGAAGGGATCCAATACGTTTGCATCATCCAGGAACCTCTGGAACTGCTCCGCCACTGCTTGCTCAATTACCTTACCCAGAAACGGAAGATTCGAAACTGGGTGGTAATTGGCCAGATCCCGAGGATCTAACAGGCCGGGTCTTTTGCCTTTTTTTCGGGAGCTGTGGGCGGACCACTCGCCTCTTTAAGGCAATCCTGGGAAAACTCCTTGCTCTGCCTCAAGGGAGCTGCTTGACAATATCCAACAGGGTGGGTTCTCAGAGGCTCCTCCCCAAGCTAGCTTTCACCAACCAGGAAGGGCATGGGTCAAAAGGACAAGTGGTAGATCGTACAGCATCCAGTATCCTGTCCACATCCGTCGGGTCGAGTGGGCTGAAGTGGTCCAAACAAGGACCCAAAGATGGCCAAGGGGCCTCCAGTTCACGTACTGTGTCAATTGTAGCGGGAAGGGATTGGCGGAGAGTCAGAACTTTGTGTGTGAAGTAGTCCGCAAATGCCTCACAGCTTAATGCCAATTCATTTCTTTTAGGACCTATGGATGAGGTCGTAAGTGTCCGAATTACATTGAACAATTGTTCCGGGCGCGAACTAGTCGTCGCGATAGTGGAAGCGAAATATGCCCGCTTCTCATCCTTCACTGCACTCTCGTAAGACCTCGTAAACGATCGATATGAGTGTCGAGACTCCTCGTCAAATGCCCGCCGCCACCCTCGCTCTAGCCATCTCAGATCCCACTTCATCCTTCTCAGCTGCTCAGTATACCAGGGAGTTGGGTTGGCACGAGTACGGAGAGGGCGCCTTGGCTTCAATGGCTTCAGAGAACCTGGAATCCCAGCTCTCTACCAGCTCATCGAGAGTACCGCCAGTGGGTGGGGAATCCCGCAGAGCATCCTGAAACCTCTCCGGGTCCATTAGTCTCCACGGGTGGGCTAAAATATGCCCGTCGTCTAGACAGGGGGGCATAGGAGCATCAAGCCGAGCCTTCAGGACGTAGTGGTCAGACCATGGAAATCTTTCAAAAGAGGATATGGCCACATGCACACTGGCTGCAAAGATCAGGTCCAGAGTGTGGCCTCCTTGATGGGTGGGGTCACCGGTGTTAATCAAAGAGAGGCCTAGCGTCGCCATGGATGACACTAGATCAACGGCTACCGAAGAGGAGGCAACATGAGCGTTGAAGTCACCCAGCACAATCAAGTGCGGGTGCTCCAACACCCACTCAGAGACGACCTCCAAGAGCCGTGACAAGCTGTCTGCCAGTGCGCTAGGCGACCGGTACACTAGCAAGACAGCCAGTCTCTCTGGGTGATCCCAATAAAGGCCCAAACACTCCAAACCCATGATCTCTGGGACAGGGGATGTCCTGAAAGAGATGGTATCTCGGATGAGCATCGCCACGCCGCCACCCCCGGCCCTGTGTCCGAGGCTGCTGGACTGCCACGGAACCATCCGGTGTAAGGTTATTGAGGGCGACTGTTTCGCCCTCCCTCACCCAGGTTTCCGTGACACACACGAGGTCAGCCGCTTCCCCTTCGAGATAATCACGGAGGGTAGCATATTTGTTGTTAATCGACCTCGCATTTATCAACAGCAGCCTAGGAGAAGAGTAAGTAACCCACAATTAATAAAGACGTTAAAAAATAAATTGCTTCAGGGGTCACTATATATAAAACTAGCAAATATCAAAACCACATATGTATTTATTGTAAATTAAAGTCATCTACACTGGTAAAAGACCTGTAATAGCCTACTTTATATATATATATCACAATTACAATACACAGCAGTGTATTGTCCCACAGCAGTAGGACACTTTTTTGACCCTTAAAAAAGACGTGTTGGGCATGACTGTATACTCTTTAAGAAGACATGGCTCTGTGTGGAAGACCGAGGTGCCAATTTAAACAACTCCTCAACAATTGTTCTCAAGTCATAAAAACACATTATAATTGGAATTTGTAGTCTGGTAACAAAACGCTCTAATAGTGTATTACTTTTGACCACCGAGGAAGGTCAGTTTGCCAAAACGTGTCTGCTTTTAAGGGTCAAAAAAGTGTCCCACAGAACCCTTCTGTGTATTGTAATGGTGATATTGTGTATAAGGTAGGCTATTATGTGCCTCTTACAAGCGCAGATGGTTTTAATCTGTAATAAATACAGATGAGTACTTGATACTGAGTATAGTACGCCACTTCTGCTCCAGAAGACTCCGGCCTTTCCAACAGAGGACCCAGGTTTGTTTTCACTCAAGATGTGAATTCCCAAAGCCTCCGGTATATGTAAAGGGAGATTTTCATTTTACTAAATAAAGTCATAGATCAGCAGGAAGAGTTTTTTTAAAAGAAGTTCAGCAAGAATATTAACAAACAGTTAATGAACCATTTCACACGACTCTCAACGATTTCTGTATTCCGCTAGCGATATAAGAAAACTTCGACACTGCATATGAAATGGCGGAATCCTTATTTTCAACGGAAAACTTAACGAGTCACCAGCATGACTAGAATAACTAGAATATCCTAAAGGTCTAGTAGGGGCAAAATTAAGCAATTCCCAATGTCCTTCAGAATATGGATGATTGCCTCCATCGTATTTGCATTACAAGGAAGAAGAAGAAGAGTTGGATTTATATCCCCCCTTTCTCTCCTGTAAAGACTCAAAGGGGCTTACAATCTCCTTGCCCTTCCCCCCTCACAACAAACACCCTGTGAGGTAGGTGGGGCTAGTCACAGAAGAACTGTGACTAGCCCAAGGTCATCCAGCTGGCGTGTGTTGGGAGTGCACCGGCTAATCTGAATTCCCCAGATAAGCCTCCACAGCTCAAGTGGTAGAGCGGGGAATCAAACCCGGTTCCTCCAGGATAGAATAAACCTGCTCTTAACCGCTATGCCACTGCTGCTCCTAGGACATAAACATGCCTCCATAGGCCATTGCTGGAATCTCCTGTTAAGCAGGGTGTTACATCGAGCTTGTGAGAAAACCCATCGGAACTTTGGCAATGGAAGAATGATATCCAATGGGGCAATGCTAGGAAGATCCCACCTGCCCTGGCAGTTCTCCTGAAGAAAGGAGGATTCAGAACACATCAGCAGGACATACACGAACACTGTGACTCAGCAGAGGAGTCCAAATAAGCACCTATCGCAGTGATGGCGAACCTTTTCAAGACAGAGTGCCCAAATTGCAACCCCAAAACCACTTATTTATCGCAAAGTGTCAACATGGCAATTTAACCTGAATCCTGAGGTTTTAGTTTAGAAAAAACAGTTGGCTCTGAGGGGTGCGTTACTTGGGAGTAAGCTTGGTGGTAGTTGGTGGCTTTGCTTTAAAGCAACCGTGCAACTCTTCCAACGGGTGAATCACGACCCTAGGAGGGTTTACTCAGAAGCAGGCCCCATTGCCAGCAACTGAGCTTACTCCCAGGTAAAGGATTGCGCTTTAGTTCTTCACATGAAAATCAGTGGGGCTTAACAGCGCTTAATAGGGTTACCTACTTCTTCCCCCAAATTAGGTTTAATGCTAATAATCGAGCCCAGCATCCCAGGCCAGCCTAGATGGGGGGGGGGGCACTCTGTTTGTGCGTGCCCACAGAGAGGGCTCTGAGTGCCACCTCTGGCACCCGTGCCATAGGTTCGCCACCACTGCTCTGAGGTGTGTGTTACTCGGGAGTAAGCTTGGTGGTAGTCGGTGGCTTTGCTTTGAAGCAACCGTGTAACTCTCCCAATGGGTGAATCACGACCCTAGGAGGGTTTACTCAGAAGCAAGCCCCATTGCCAGCAACTGAGCTTACTCCCAGGTAAAGGATCACGCTTTAGTTCTTTGCATGAAAACCAACAGGGTTTAACAGCACAACAGGGTTAATGCATTTTTTTTTCCCAAAACTAGGTCTTAGGTTTTACCAAGCTATTAATTGGAGCTCCAGCTTTGCCCAGGCCATGCCATAGGTCTTCATACTCACTGACTGCAATCGTGAAAATCATCCCTCCACCTTTTTGGGGGAAGCAAGTTTCTGCGGTTTAAGATTGAGGTCACATGGATCACTCCAGGCACTATTTCAGAAATCAAAGGAGACAATGAATGGGATTTCTACGGGCCTCCAGCAGCTTGCGCGGCTTTCTGCCTCTCCTTATGCATTTTGGAAACTGGAGTTGTATGAACGTTCACATTGACTTGATTTGCCTGATATAGAATTCAGCTGCGCGGAGACAAGAGACTCACCTTGCATTTCCAGGAGTCTACAGGGAGGCTCTCGATGGCCGGCTTCAAGCAGTACGTGTGGTAACATTTATCGCAAGCTTCACACACTAACGTCATGCTGTCCTCTCCCGATAGCCTGCGAAGGACAGACACCCCACGGGACAGCAGTGAATGGAAGCATCCTCAGCATTTAGGACTTCCTGCAAGGCTTAGCACAGGGGTAGGGAACCTGCGGCTCTCCAGATGTTCAGGAACTACAATTCCCATCAGCCCCTACCAGCATGGCCAATTGGCCATGCTGACAGAGGCTGATGGGAATTGTAGTTCCTGAACATCTGGAGAGCCGCAGGTTCCCTACCCCTGGCTTAGCACAAGTCGTTTCCTTCCCAAATCCCGCAGTGGGCCTTCTCACTTACTCTACAGGACTTGGTAACTTTGCATCTGCGGATACACTGCCAGCCGGAGCGCTGGGCCTATGGGCGTCACCGTGATCTCCAAGCAGGTGCCGTGGTAGTGCAGGCCACAGCTGGTGCAGAAGAGCAGATCGCGCAAGTCCCCGGGCGTGTCACACACCATGCAACGCGAGTCCTCTGTGGGAAGGAGGAAGTGATGGGACGACGGCCACCGAACCACCCCACCCCCTGTGCCGAGTCCTTTGCAACCAGACTACAAGCTGAGATTGAAGGGCCATCGAGATCCGTCCTGCGATCCAAGAAATAGATCCTGCTCCCTCACATCCAGAAACAAACTCTGGAATACCTGATCCACAACCTCTTGAGCACTCTACCCATTCACAGCCACTTTCCCTCAGCTCCATGGCTTTTCAGAAACCGTAGGGTTAAGAAACACTCCATTCACTGATTGCCCAGCAGGTTGCTGCAAAGCAAACTCTGCCCCCCAGCAGTCCCTGGCATCCCAAGCTAACTTATTCCAGTAGCTATTATTTTGATGATCTCAAACTCCTACTCCAATTCTAGACTCAAAGATAGCTCTAGGGCAAAGCATTTCAGCCAGTGAAACACACATAATTAGTGGCAAATATCCTTTTTTATAGGAATACAGAAGTAAGAGTTGGATTTATATCCCCCTTTTCTCTCCTGTAGGAGACGCAAAGGGGCTTACAAACTCCTTTCCCTCCCCCCCTCACAACAAACACCCTGTGAGGTGGGTGGGGCTGAGAGAGCTCTGAAGAACTGTGACTAGTCCAAGGTCACCCAGCTGGCATGTGTTGGAGTGCACAAGCTAATCTGAATTCCCCAGATAAGCCTCCACAGCTCAAGCGGTAAGCGGAGAATCAAACCCGGTTCCTCCAGATTAGAATACACCTGCTCTTACCCACTATGCCACTGCTGCTCCTCCTATATATAAAGGTATAGACTACATGTAAAACCCTACCAAACATTACAATTCGAGACAGTACCCATGTAAAACTAACACCCCATCCAAAATGGGGAGGAATCTGCCGGAGGGAGCAGCGCAGGGCTGTGCTGGCAGATTTGCCCCCCTGACACGCTTGACCCAGCGGAGGGGCAGATTTGCCATTGGGCGGCCACTGCAGCCCACCCTGGCAGTGGGACATGGCACCAGATGCAGTGCCTGCCGACAATGTGGCAAAGGTAGTCTGGGGGCGTGGCTGGGGGAGGAGATAAGGTTAGTCGGCTTCCTCCCAGCCTTTGTCCCTGTTGCGCCAGTGACTGGAGCTTCGGACTTACGCCGCCGAAAAGTTAGGGTAAGTCCATTAAGCCCCGGGGGGGCTTCCCGGTGATGGGCAGGCTTTGCTGCAGTTTAAGCCTCCCTATGTTGCCGGAAAGTTTCCTTGGAGGCACCATCACCCCAACCTGGCACCTGGTCCGTTGGATGGGGTTGATCCTATTAATAATGGCGATAACCAGTAGGGAGGAGAAAAGGGAAAGGGAGAAAGGGGGAAAAAAGAAGGGGGGAACAAGGGAAAGAAGAAAGGAATGGGAGGAGAAGGGGCAGAGAGGCCAGCTGGAATGGAACTGCCACTGTCCGCAACTGTAGTAGTAGTAGTAGAAGAAGAGGAGGAGGAGGAGGAGATATCCCACCTTTCTCTCCTGTAAGGAGACTCAAGGCGGCTTACAAGCTCCTTTCCCTTCCTCTCCCCACAACAGACACCTTGGGAGGTAGGTGGGGCTGAGAGAGCTCTGAAGAACTGTGACTAGCCCAAGCTCACCCAGCAGGAATGTAGGAGTGCGGAAAAACATCTGGTTCACCAGAGAAGCCTCTGCCACTCAGATAAGCCTCTGCCACTCAGGTGGAGGAGTGGGGAATCAGACCCGGTTCTCCAGATTAGAACCCACCTGCTCTTAACCACTACACCATGCAGGCCTGGGGGAACATCTCAATCTTGCGGGCCCTGCTGTAACACATACCCATCTGCACAGCCTGGTCTAGGTGCTCCGGACACAGGAGCTTCAAGGACTTCATGGACTGGAAGGAGCCACTGGCCGCAGCACAGGGGAAGTGATAGTGGCGCTGGCAACCCTCCGCTCGACATGGAATGGTAGCACCCAATCTCTTACAGTGTTCACATTTCTAAAAGAAGCAAAGAGCAGATCACAGCTTCATCAAGGAAAACCTCTGGAGAGAACAGCAGCCCTGGAAAGCAGCCCAGGAATACAAAACACCCGGTACTCTGAAGGCCAACACAGCGGCTTAAACAGAGATACTTCTTCCCAGGTCTTTACGCTTAAGAACTTCCTGATCCGTACTGGGTGTGTTTTCAAGCTCTGGTCCTGCAGGAGATAACACAAATGCTCTAGAGAGCATGGGTTTTGCAACGCCTGAAGTAATGTTCACACAATGCCACAATAATGCACTGGTCTCCCCGTCAGGACACCAGCTATGTACTGCAGCTGACCCCTTTGCCCCGGGGGGTCCTTGGAGCACTGCAGTAAACAAAATAATAATAATCACGGTGTTGCCCCTGGAATCAAAACTGAAAATCGGGGGCAGATTCAATTACCAAATATTTTACAACGCAACCAGATTTCAGAGTTTGGGGAAGTTACTATGGAGAAGGATAGGCTTTACAAGCCTGAGTTCAATTTGTTGGCAGGGGGTAGTGGGAAGAGGTTAGGGACCCGAGAAGCCCCGTGGAACATGCTGCCACAGGAGGTGGTGACGACCACTAACCTGGACAGCTTTAAAAAGGGGCTTGGACAGATTTATGGAGAAGTCGATCTATGGCTACCAATCTTGATCCTTCTTGATCTGAGATTGCAAATGCCTTAGCAGACCAGGTGCTTGGGAGCGGGAGCAGCAGCAGCAGGCCATTGCTTTCACATGCTGCCTGTGAGCTCCCAAAGGCACCTGGTGGGCCCCTGCGAGTAGCAGAGTGCTGGACTAGATGGACTCTGGTCTGATCCAGCAGGCTCTTCCTTATGTTCTTATGTTTGCTTGGAAAGGATCTGTGAGAGGAACTGGTGGTCCTGAGAAAGGCCTGTTCCTTGATCACTAGGTTACAGCATCCATTATCCACTTACTTAGCTAAAGTAGGGGTGTCCAACTCTAGTGCCCCAGATGTTCATGGACTACGATTCAGCATCATTCTGAATCATCTGAATCTGATACATCAGCAGGAGCTGATGGGAATCGTAGTCCATGAAACATCCGGGGCGCTGGAGTTGGACACTCCTGAGCTAAAGGTGCAAGCACCAGGTGTGGTGAAATCACATCACAATGTTTACTAGACAGAATATATTTAAAGGGTGGTTTGCCACACCTTCCCCAGTTGTCTACACTTTATCCCCAGCAAGCTGGGTGTTCCTTTTGCCAACCTCGGAAGGATGGAAGGCTGAGTCAACCTTGAGCTGGCTACCTGAAACCAACTTCTGTCGGGATCGAATTCAGGTTGCGAGGAGAGCTTGGACTGCAGTACTGCAGCTTACCAGTATGTGCCACGGGGCTCCTCTATTTAGCTAATGTAGCAAATGCAGATTGGTCTCTGCAACCATGAAGATACTGTATTCTGCAAATGCAGTGTACTTTAATTTGTTCCCTAAACATGCTATTAAGAAATAAGGAATTTACTCTAGTCTCTTTTGCAGACACCCAAGGGCAAAATCTGGTGTTTGAGGGACCAAGCAAATTGCCTCCTTTCCTCCCAACACGTTAAGGAACTTACCAGGATGCAACAGAGGCAAATATATTTTATTTTGGAGTGGGAGATGACAATTTTCAAGATCCTGCACAAGCTGGCAAAATCTAGACCAGAAATTCTAGTGCAGAGATTCCTAAAAGGGTGGTACTGCCCGCCCACCCCCTTTGGGGGCAGTGGAAACATCAAGGGGAGCAGCAAGGAATTTTGGGACGGCAAGGGGGTGGAGCAAAGATTGCTGGGCCAGCTGGCGAGAAAAAGATCATGTCCTTCCAACCTTGCCATGTGGTGATTGGTGCATTTTAAAGGAAAATTTTGCAGCACTCTACTTGCTGTGTAGTCTGCAGGGGGAAGGGGGGGTGTAGGCAGCCAAGGCAAAGAGCCCCATCACTGTTGCTTTGCCAGGCAAGATGTGTGTGTTTTTTAAAGGAAAGGCAGCAGCACCCTCCTCACTGTGTAGCCCGGAGGGTGGAAGCCAAGGCAAAGAGCCCTTCACCACTGTTTTGCAAGGCAAGATTTTTTTTTAAAGGAAAAGCCACCCTCCCCTCACTGTGTAGCCTGGGATGGAGTGGGCGTCACACATGGGCCTGCACATGTGGGGCTCAGGGATAGGCGGCTGAGCCTAGGGCGGCTGCAGAATCAGGGTGGGCTTGCTAGTCGGCAGCTTTGCATTGCAGGATGCATTTTTTTTAAAGAGAGAGCAGCACTGCTGTGTAGCCTGGGATCGGGAAGTCAAGACAAGTAGCTCCACTGCTGCTGCTTTGCGAGGCAGGATTTTTTTTAAAGGAAAAACCAGCAGCACTCTCCTGGCTGTTGTTTTGAATTTGCAGGAGACCTCATACCAAGAAACATGTGTGTGCTCATATGTTCGTGCGGTGGGGGGAACCACTAGGAGTGTGGCCTGGGAGCCAAGGGGGCAGCAGTCCAAAAAAATGTTTGTGAACTTCTGTTCCAATGCAAGTGTGTACAGCAGGGGTACAGCATGGCCAATTGGCCAGAGTTGGCACCAGAGTTGGACACCCAGATTCCTCAGAACCTGGTCCTGTTGGCAATGAAGTTGATTCCTGAGCACTTCCTTAATTCCCTCCCTCCTCGCCCCACACGATTCCCCTCCCCCAGCAAAGCTGATCCTGCCACACCTGTGCAATCCCTGAGATGACCGCTTTGTTCACATGGCTCAACCATGACCCTTCTGCACGCAGGATTCCAGCTGACCACACCACGCACCAGTGATGAGCCCAGAAGTGCCCTGTAAGGAAAGGGGAAAAGGAAGTATAAAAGGGGGAAACAAACCAAACTTTATTTGAGGCATGGGGCATACCGCTGGCTTTGAGCAGTCGGGAGACCAGGAAACGGGGTGACAGTGTAGACCCCCTAAGGAAATAGTATCATGTATCCTAGCCCAAGTCCTTGAGATAAGGCAGAATAGGTACCCCAACAAGAAACCAGCTCCTTGGAGCATTTCTTGCCACTGCTATACCAAACTGCTCCCTAAGGAAAAATACTCAGAAAAAATCCACTACTGAGATTATTATTTCATAGAATCACAGTTGGAAGAGACCCCAAGAGACATCAAGTCCAACCCCCTGCAATGCAGGAACACCCAATCAAAGCACTCCTGACAGATGGCCATCCAATCTCTCTTTGAAAACCTCCACAGGAGGAGACTCGACCACACTCCAAAGTAATACATTCCAGAGTTATTTATTATTCCGATTTATTCGATTTGCCCACCGAAGCAGCTGGTTCAGAGCAGCTTCCAATGCATACAATTACAATTTGCACATAAATATAATTTAGGTAATAAAACTTCAATAATGTATAAAACATGTCCAAGGGTAAGGGATAAGCATACCACCCGCAATTTATATAAAAGTGAGAGGAAACACCTAATGGATACTCAATCATGGAAGGTCTTCTCCTAATCCATCTTGCTGGTTTAGGAAATAACCCAGCAAGATGGACTCCTCCTCCAGGAGAAGAGGGAAGGGAAGATGGCTGTGTAACTCCTGTTGCTGCCCTCAACTATAGGCCTGGTGGAAAAGCTCCACTTTGCAGGCCCTGCAGACCTGAGATAAGTCCCTGGTCTCATTTGACGGAACATCCCACCAGTCCGGGGCCAAGGCTGAAAAGGCCCCAACCCTAGTTGAGGACAACTTGTCCCTTTTCAGGCCAGGACCACCAGCAAGTGGTTGTTAGTGGGAGTGTACACCCCCTAATGTCACTCCAGGAGTAGTTTCCTACACATAAGTGGGACTACAGGCTGGATTAGGACTCTTACAGTATTGATGCACTCACGCTAAGCTTTTCCCCCTCCTTGCTCCCCACTCACCTGTTGGCTCGAATACCTCTCGCACCGAAACACCGTCTGCAAAGCCGATGAGAGTCTGGTCCTCGTTTCCAGCTTCTCTAATGCCAGGCTGCTCCCCTTCTTGAGGCTCAGAAAGACCTTCTGCCCAGTCAGGAGCCGGATCAAAACGCAACAGCTCACGCTGCCCATGCAAGCTCCACTTGCTGCAGTTACAGAAGGCGCAGAGTTTGGGCAGGGAGCTGGAGGGGGGTGGGCAGAGATGAGAAAGGGCATGTCATTGTAAAGGGCAGGAAAATACATACCCACTCCCATGAAAGGTAAAAGCAAAAAAGGATTACCTTATATACTCATGTATCAGTCTACTTTTTCAACACATTTTTTGTGCTGAAAAGCCCCTCCTTGACTTATACGGGAGCGAGGGTCCCACTTAATTCTTGTGTGGCGTTCCCTCTCTCCCATCTTCGCTCTCTCCTGCCTTCCCCCTTTCAGCCCCTTTCTCTGCCTCTGCTTCACTCTCCTCTGCCTTCTTCTCTGCCTCCCCCCTTTCAGCCGCTTTCTCAGCCTCTTTTCTGCTTTGCTCTCCTCTGCCTTCTTCTCTGCCTTCCCCCTTTCAATCCCTTTCTCTGCCTTTTTCTCAGCGGCGGCCGGCCCCTGGATCTCAGCAGGTGACAGCCAGTCAACCTGGGTGAGCTGGACAAGCTGTGGGATGGAGAGGTCAGTGGCAGAGACCTTGGGATTGGTGAGATGGGGGGTCAGTGGCAGAGTCCCCAAATAGCGCCCGACCGTATCTATTTTTATTTTTGAAATTTACCAGTAGCTGCTGCATTTCCCACCCTAGACTTATACTAGAGTCAATAAGTTTTCCCAGTTTTTTGTGGTAAAATTAGGTGCCTCAACTGATATTCGGATTGAGTATATACGGTACATCTTCCACAATTTGCAAAGATGGTTCCCTCCCAAACTATCTCTTCCCAGTGGACACATTCTGATCTCGCTCTTAGGGAGATTCCCCAGATCCCTGAGGAACTACAACTCCCGAAGCCTCCAACAATCTTTGGCAAACTTCCCTCTATTGTGCGAGTCCTTGCCAGAGAAGTTGTGCCTGGGCATGAACGATGCCTCCAAGAGGAAGACCTTGATCAAAGGCTGTTGACAAGACGGCTCCTGACAATCCATATTCGGATTATCGGATATTGTTAAGTAAAGAGCTGTTGAAAATCCATACTTCAGATTATCGGGTATTGTTAAGTACAGAGCAAGCGAATTAACTGAATGAATCATGAACCAAGCGGCAAGAAGTCATTGGATGACTTCAGGAAAGCCCCTTTCCCTCAGTTTTAGCATTTACAGCGAAAATACAGGGGTAATAATAGCCTACCCAAAAGCCAACCTGACATTAAAGGAACTTTAAGTATTTAAGAGTGGAGGGAGGGAAAACATGATATAAATAAGGAATGGGTGACACTCAGCATATATGGAGATGTATACCATAACATTCTATGTCAGAGGGCTCCAACTTTTTTGAGCCTGCTGCCATGTTTAAAATTCTGATACAGCAGGCCGGGAGAAAGAAACAAAGAAACAAAATGGCTGCCACAAAATGGCTGCCACAGGAGACAGAACCAGTCACAACATGATTGCCACAGCTTCATTTCAGTCACATAGTGCAGCAGTGGCAGATGCTGCCAAAGCCACATTTCAAAACATCTGCCGAGCCAACCAAATTTCCAATAGTTAGTCAGAAGCCTTGCTGGGCAAAAGCTGCACCTGGCACCACCCACTTCCTAAAAACACTTGATGGGTGCCAGAAAAGGTGTTAGAGGAGACCATGTTGCAGAGGCGTATCAGGGGGAAACGGCGCTCAGAGACAACTCCTTCTCCAGGGCCCCCCCCCACGCCCCACCGGCCTGCACAGAGGTCAGAGGGGCAGGGCTCGGCGGTGGCCCAGGCGGTAGCTGCAGCCGCCCGCTGCCAAGCCCTGCTCCCACCTCCCTGCAGGCTGGCTCCTGAGCAGACCTGCAGGGAGGTGGGGGGCAGGGCTTAGCGCATGTGGCTGGGGCACTCGTCGTTTTGGTCCCATGGTGGAGGCGTCCAGCGCCCCAGGTCCCTATAGGCCGTACACTTCTGCCATGTTGGGGATCCCTGCTCTACGTGAGTGGCTGCATTTAGGATACATTACTCTCCTGCACTGGTATGCACCAACTGTCTTGAACATAGCCACCATACAATTCCAAGGGCTTGAGGAGGATGCTGTAGTCCAGCTAGTTCCCCCCCTACCAGTGCCATAAGCACAGGAACCTCTTTATCAAGGTGCTCCACATAATTTGCAGTAAGCAACTTGAGCATCCTACTGCGATCCCATAAGCATGTCAGTGCACTGTGACAAACTTGTTACAATAACATATCCATATATGTTCCTGTAAAGTTGGACAGATGGATCCCGATCCTTTCTTATGCATGCAAAGGTCTCTGCACTCTGTCAGTGCAGTCTAGGATCGTGGCCTACATTTCTTCCTCTGCTTCAAATCCAGATTCTCCATGAACTCTTCCCAGATTTCCAAACTCCTCCTCCCCATGGTCAACAAGGAGTCTGTCAAACTTTATTCTTAAGAGCAATGTTCCCTGCAGGGTGCCTGGCTGCGCAGGCACCACACTGATGCTGCAAATGTTGGGCAGAAGCCCAGCACAGGGCGCTCTTGCTGGTGGCTCAGTTTCTCTCAGTGAGAGCAAGCTTCCACGCAGAAGTACAGAAGCCATAGAGGGACCATTGCTTATGAGGGTTTGTAGCAAGAAAGCAAGAAGCAAGAAGGGGTGGGGAGTTAAAGGGAAGCAAGAAAAAAAGGGGTGGGGAGTTAAAACCTCGTCAAGGATACACAGAAGAAGAAGAAGAAGGAGGAGGAGGAGGAGGAGGAGGAAGTGGCTCAAAGGGGCTTACAAACTCCTTTCCCTTCCCCCCTCACAACAAACACCCTGTGAGGTAGGTGGGGCTGAGAGACCTCAGAAGAACTGTAATTAACCTAAGGTCACCCAGCAGGCGTGTGTTGGAGTGCACAGGCTAATCTGAATTCTCCAGATAAGCCTCCACAGCTCAAGCAGCAGGGTGGGGAATCAAACATGGTCTCCTTAACCACTACGCCACTGCTGTTCAGTTGAGTGTGAAAATTGGGTGTGAGAAGTCTCAGATTGTCTAACTGAAGTCTAATTGGGTGTGAGAAGTCTCAGATTGGGGAGGGGCTAGAACCGATCCAATGTTCAGTCCTTGACATTCTAAGCAAGACCTCTGCTCAAGACCTCAGAGAACCATGGCCAGTCATTTGTTTAATAAGACAGAGCAACGGGGGGGGGGGGGGGGCCAAGCAGGAGCATATCTGTTGAAAATGCCACCCAGGGCAAATACTTATCTCGCCCTGCACCCAAACTCTATGCAGAATTCAGGGGCGAAGCGCACCTGTTCAGTGCTGGGCTCAGCTGGGTCAAGCTTTAAACTGCAGACTCAAAGCCAGCATCGAACAGGCACACACACCCCGCCCCAAAACTCCAAGTGGAGTTGGGGGCAGTGAGCCCAGTTGAACGCTGGCCAGGTTCAGCATTCAAACCCCCCCCCCCGCCCATCTTCGAACTTCGCATGAAGTTCAGGAGCAGGCATATAGCTGAATGCTGAACCCAGCCGGCATTTAACTGGGCTCACCCATCCCAAACTCCACTGGAGTTTGAGGGCGAGTGCATAGTTGCTCCCAGAGGCTGTGATGTTTGGCTAGTGCCCCCTGCGGAGTGACTCCCAGGGCATGTGCCCTGCCTGGCCTCACTGTAAATACGCCTCTGTGACCAAGTATCATGATGTATATCTCTGCTTCTTTAGGGAGGCCGGCCTCCCACTGTTATCACCTTAGTTCCAAGCCTCCGCCCACCACAGTTTTCCCATCTCACCGTACAGACTCCCTCCAAACTCCAGCATTCGGAAGCAGCCTCAAAGGTCTCTCACCAGGTCAGTTCCTCTTTTGCTTCCACTTCTTCCAAGGGCTCTTTCGCAGGGCTCTTTTCTGGTGGCTTCAGGGGCTCAGCTTCTGCGCTGCCCTGCTCTTTCGAGGAGACAATTCCATCTGCTGCTGCAACAGTTTAGCTGTCAGTACGCGTGCAAAGCAATGGGAGCAGAGCTCATCTCTTACTGTGCTATGTGACTGGCCTCGTTTGAGACATCAAAGGGGGGTGGGGGTGGAAGCATATGTTCTGCTGCCAAGGAAAGCAGCACCCTGTGACATTCTACCTTTCCCCATTCTCAAGTTTGCTCCACCTCACTAAGGTACCCACATTCTGAGAGATATACATATATATTTATACCCACATTCTAAGATATATATATATATATTTATCTCTCTCTCAATCCTCCCCCCCCCCATCCCCAAAGGGCTCTGAGCAGGTTACAACAAGCTTTGTTATTATGGGCTGGTATGCATTTTACTGCCGGAGGCAAGAAACCCCCCAGTGCAGTGACTCAAGGCAAGCTGAGCTAGAGTTTATGGAGGAGGAAAGGGAACCTCAATAGGGCAGGGGTTTGCAACCTGCGGCTCTCCAGATGTTCTTGGACTACAATTCCCATCAGCCCCTGCCAGCATGACCAACTGGCCATGCTGGCAGGGCTGATGGGATTTGCAGTCCATGAACATCTGGAGAGCCGCAGGTTGCAGACCCCTGCTATAGGGAAACTCTATAGGAGGGAAAGGGGACCTCTATAACATCTATTTTAGCATTTTGTAAATACTTTTTTTAAACATTTTTAATTTTAAATTATTCATTGTCAGGATTTATATTTTAATGTTTATTGTTATGGTATGTTTACTATATGTTGTAACCTGCCCAGTGCCCTTCGGCAATGGGGCGGGATAGAATTCCAACAAATAAATAAATATAGTGGCTGTGATTGGCAAGTCTTTCCTTTTAATTCCTTCACTAAGCTGCCATAAGGGAGAGGCGCCCAGTGGCCAAGACAGTGCATTTACTTCTGGGAAGCCATGTTCTAGAAAGCCAAAATAAATTCTGGGATACTGTCACATGAGCGCAGAATTTGACATGTCGTGGAAATAAAACGGGAGCAGCACATAGAAAAAAATACAGAAATACATAAAACAGTGCAGAAAAGTCTTCTCAGTCAGGCTGTTTTCAGTACACCTGTGCAGTTGCAATCCCTTTTTGATCCTTTCCACTTTGAGGTCTAAGGTGGGCATGCTACCTGCTTGCAAAATTCTTCCTCTCACATGCTGGACCACACAGCGGGATGAATGACTTTCTGTCCCAGGAGGAGAAATGTACAATATTGCTGTTATAAATGTGCCAGGAAGGTCTGGTGACCTATGTTTTTGGCAATTTAATGCCATTCAGCCTTTACACTAGGGGCCCTTCTGCACATGCAGAACAATGCACATTCAATCCGCTTTCACAACTGTTTGAAAGCGGATTTTGCTATTCCGCACAATAAAATCCAGCTGTAAAGTGCATTGAAAGTGGATTGAAAGTGCATTATTCCGCATGTGCAGAAAGGGCCAGAAGGTCACCTTCTTTGGGGGTTTTTAAAGTGATTCACTGGTAATTGGAAAAGTTAGTATTGGCCCCTTCCACACATGCAGAATAATGCACTTTCAGTTCACTTTCAACCCACTTTGCAGCTAGATTTTACTGTGCGAAATAGCAAAATCCACTTGCGAGCAATTGTGAAAGTGGACTGGAAGTGCATTATTCTGCAGGTGCGGAAGGGGCCTAGGATAGGCAGCTGTCTGGGTCAAACAAACTGGGAAGCACCAACCTGGCGTATCAGAGTCTTTCTCCTCACCAGGCGGCTTCTGGTCATCCATCCTGTCTCCAAGAGACCTAGAGGAAAGAGAAAACAACATGTCAGGGCCCTGGTTCCACTGGGAGGCTACATCATTGGCTCTCTGTACCTTGCTATGGTTCTCAGAGCTGCCTTACAGTGCAATCCAAAAGGGGGTGTGTGAAACCACTAAGGAGCTGGCGAGATCCCTGTGCTGGCGCAAATGCCACTTATTGTTTTTATTATTTTATGATATTTCTACTCTGCCCATCTCAGCCGAAGGAGCACAGCACAGGGACACTTGCCCTGGTGCTGGGGAGCTGTGGGGCAGTGCAACACCTGGACGCCAACATAGCTGCAGTACCAGCGCTCCTCTGGTGCATGAGGCCACATCAGCACTGCAGCGGGCATTTCCAGGGGTGGAGCTGGCTTCAGTTGGCTTCCTGAGCCCCTCTGGCCTGAGAAATCCACCATCTGCTGGAGAAGACCTTCACCATAAAAATGGTAGGCACTGCCAATTGTGCTGCATAGGGGGATTTCATAGAGGTCAGGGGAAATTACTTTTGGCTTGCTGGCTGGAGCACAGGAAGCCTCTTAGAGGGCGGCAGCGCTGCGCCATCTCCAGCGATGCCACAACTATTCTCCCTTTAGGATTACACTGTAGATATAGGTCACCCGTTTGCCTTTTGTCTTGTTCAGGCATGCAAAGTCCAATACTTGGTGCCAAAAACTTTTGTTTCTTTAATCAAAACTCTGTGTTAAAAACGCAAACAAAAAGTTATACAAATTATATTTGAACACTCTTTGGTTTTGCATGAACTACTCCACTTCCTAAATAAGTGGATTTGGACACAAGCATGGAAGGAAGGGTATGAAGACTCAATGGCAGAGAACAGTTGCTCGGGGGAGCCAGGGAAAGAGGGTATAGAAGAACAAAACGTTCTTTGAAACACATCTGGTCAAAAGCCTAGACTAAAGAGCTCTTCAAGCTGCCTCATCCACAGGTCTCTGAAGTTTTCTATACAACAAAGAGAACCAGAAGCCTACTTGAGATAAAAATTAAAGATGAATTCCCCCACGTACCAAACATAATAAGTAAATGTATTGTCGAAGGCTTTCACGGCCGGAATCACTGGCTTGTTGTGGGGTTTCCGGGCTGTACAGCCGCGTTCCAGTAGCATTTTCTCCTGACGTTTCACCAGCCACAGATGCAGGCGAAACGTCAGGAGAAAATGCTACTGGAACACGGCCATACAGCCTGGAAACCCCACAACACTCCAATAATAAGTAAAGTCTGAACCCACAAAGTGACCTACAGGTGCATGGTACATACAAGGCACTTAAGATCTCATATGCTGTCTCTTTCATCTCCAGGAAATCCAGCAATTTCTAGCAGATTGAAATATTTGTTCCTAACTGACCATTCAATCCAAAGACGACAATCATAAAACCAGTCCTCACAAGCCCATTGTTCAAAAGTGCTACACAACCATACATACAAAGGTATAAATTCAAAGAACAACACATGGAGCAAGAAGAAACAGTTCACAAACATAGTGTCATTTGAATGCATATCTAACGGTACAATCCTAAACTTTCTAAATCCACTGAACTCAACTTGATTAGAAAAGCTGCACTCTGGTCAGGATACTCCTTAGTCTTCATTTTTAATGCCTTCGAATTGGCAGTGAGGTAGCTTGAGTTTGGTTTTAGATTTCTTTTAGAAGAAGAAGAGTTTGGATTTATATCCCCCCTTTCTCTCCTGTAGGCGACTCAAAGGGGCTTACAATCTCCTTGCCCTTCCCCCCTCACAACAAACACCCTGTGAGGTAGGTGGGGCTGAGAGAGCTCCGAGAAGCTGTGACTAGCCCAAGGTCACCCAGCTGGCGTGTATGGGATTGTACAGGCTAATCTGAATTCCGCAGATAAACCTCCACAGCTCAGGTGGCAGAGCTGGGAATCAAACCCGGTTCCACCAGATTAGATACACGAGCTCTTAACCTCCTTACTACGGTTCTCTGCTCCAAGGCTCTAGCAGAAAATTAAGAGATAATCCAAACAAACTCATGATACTAGTTGCAATAAGAACTTTTCAGGATTAAAAACGTGAGAATGTTGAATGCGAATGGAAAATCTGTAAAGAGCCCACTGAATCACAAAAAAGAAAAGAAAAGATAATGTTTGCTCCAATGTATGAACTGTGCTTAATGTCCATGAGGGGTGAAGGAAACCAGATCCTACAGAAAGTTCTATTGTTACTATCCAACATGGACCGTGTCCATCTAAACCAAAACAACCATTTGCCAAGGAATGTTGTGGTATCAGAATAACTGGAGGTTTAAAGAGCATAGTTGGGCAGTCTCTTTCTTTAAAGACCTAGTATCTAATATTAAAAAAATCTGTAGCTGCCATTTGAGCCTATTTCTTGTCGTGCAAAATCTTTTCAGAAGTTTCACGTTCACCTGCAGGAGCATAAGAATCCAATGAAAGCTATTAATCCAAATCTATCACCATTCAGCTCACAGAAAGGGCCTTTGGAGGAACCGGCCGCTGATGGTGCCCCCTCTTCCTTTGGCCCCGACACCCGGGCCACCTGTCATCCAACGAGACTTGCCATCCCTCCCTTTTGGGGAGAGGATTTCGAAAATAGAATGCTGGACGCCACTCATATTTTTATTGGGATCTATTGCATATTTATTAGAGTCAGTTTTCATTGTTTTTATCGCTGCTTTTAAATGTTTCAGCTATCCTATATTGTATTATATCTACATGTTTTACACTGCCCGGAGCCCCTCGGGGATAGGGCGGTATAAAAGCCTAAGAAATAAATAAATAGAAAGAACCAGCACCCTCCCACCCACTCCCTGCCCCCAGCAATTGTCGCGACACATACCAATCTCATTCGGCTCTTTCCTCAACACCACCTCCAAAGTAGACCCTGCATCCCACAGAGCAAACCACAGAACTGGAGATGTCCAATGTGGTCTTTGGTATGATGGAGTTAACCTGTCCATAAGGAGCAGACCACTTGTTAGCAGCCTGTACTACTAATCAAGAAATAACAGAGAGAAGACCCTTATCTCATTGCTATAATCCAAACACAGCCCCCCCCCAACTTTTAACAGAATCAATACCTGATGGGAAATATGGCTTATTAACTGGAAGCAGTGATCACAGCATTATCCGGGACAGTACTCCCCTAGCGGTTACAGCAGTACGGGGTCTTTTGACATTTATCCAGGCTGACCTCAATTAAAACCTTCAACTTGCAAAGGCGGTCATGGAAAACCACAGAAAGCAAGCGTCCAGCGGAGGTTCCACTGAAGACAGGCATCCTACCACGCTCCCAGGGATGAGCGGGGAAGGAAATGGTGCCACAAAGCTGCTGGTTATAGGCATTCCCTCAAGAGGCCCACAAGAACAAGTAGGTCGTTTAATGAATGACTTACAGAGCTCTGGGTCAAAAGTCAACCGAGGTGATAAGGGGGAAAGAACATCCTCTACGGTTCAGTTTTAGGATGTGGTCTCTCACAAATGAAGGCATCGCTTTTAAGCTAAGATGTGCACAAACCCAGCTTGTTGCCCTGTATATACTTCCCTGTTTCATGTGCAGAATCCCAGATTGAAACTAACTTCGATCACCAACAATGTACAAAAGCAGACAATGAGGTGTAGGAGTTTGTTCTCCCCCTGCAAAACTCGCCCCACTTAACTCACACGCCTACATTCAGATATCACAGGGAGCTGGAGTTGTTTTCGAACCAGGGTTATCCACGTGAGGAAGGCAGGAGGCGGCCCACACGTAAGCACAGCTACAAGCCGGGCTTAATGTCACCCCAGTGACATCCGAATACAGTCCAAGACAAAGGGTTCATTAGTATACTTGAACCAAGCTTGCACTGTTTAAGTGCTGCGGACGTTTCCCCTACTCAGACCCTGTTTTACTAGGCACAGCCTTAGGACAGGAGAGAATTTGGTTCCCCCTTCTTCCCAGTTGGGCGTTTCACAAGATGTCAGGTGTAGAGGTGTAAACAGGACAGCCTCTCTCTTTCTCCTGCCTCACGTCAGCTTTCCACGGTGCTAACAAGCTTGTTTTTTTAACCGAGAGGCCTACCTTCTCTCCACTCCGAATTACGCAGGGAGTTTAGGCCCCTTCTGTTGCCATAGCATCTACGGAACCCTCCGCCATTGCCAATGGAAGGTCACTTCCTTGAAGGAAAAGTGCTTCACCTGTTACCTGGGCCTCTCCCAAAGCTAGAGTTGCCAACTCCAGTTTGGGAAAACCCTGGAAATTTGGGGGGTGGCACTTCAGGGAGAGACCTCAATAGGGTACATTGAGGTCCCTCCTCCAAATGCCACCCCCCACAAATGCCAGAAGCCATCTTCTCACGGGGAACTGATCTCTGTCATCAGATCAGTTTGAATTCCTGGAGGTCTCCAGGCCCCACCTGGAGATTGGCAACATGACTCCAAGCTTATGTCTATCAATCTCTTTTTTGAATCAAAGCCTTCCAAACTGAGTCTAGTGCTGCTATTCTTTTAAGTGATGCTGTCTGATGGGTTTGGGGCCTGTAATATTTTTAGGGCACTATTTACTTACCCTTAACTGGGTCGGTTCTTGATCTTTTAAGTGTTTTGTGCAATTGGTTTTGTATTTGAATATGTTTCTATCACCTTGCTGAACTTTATAAGGCATTTTGGGAATATTTTATGTTCAATTGCAAGCTTCTCAGCGTCCCCTTGTAAATTCTTGGGGCGGGGGGGAGAGAGACAGAGATCAGAGAAAAACTAATACATTGTCGAAGGCTTTCACGGCCGGAATCACTTGGGTGCTGTGTGGTTTCCGGGCTGTATGGCCGTGTTCTAGCAGCATTCTCTCCTGACGTTTCGCCTGCATCTGTTCTAGCAGATGCAGGCGATCCTCTGAAGATGCCAGCCACAGACGCAGGCAAAAGGTCAGGAGAGAATGCTGCTAGAACACGGCCATACAGCCCGGAAACCACACAGCACCCAAAAAAACTAATACTTTGACAACAAAGTTTGGGACAACTTTAAGGTCTCATACACAGGACAGTTACATCTAGATCCACTTCAGCTTTTTATCAGAGTGGCACAGGAGCACTGACACGGCACTCAGCACTGCATCCAGGCATCCTGGAAAGGCACAGAGGGTGCCCACTGGCGAGTTTGCCCCTCCGCTGGGGTAAGTGCCCCAGAGAGGACAAACTCACCAAGTAACGGGCCTTCAAGTTGTACTCAAAATTGGTTAGCATTCTAAATCGTGCCAGAAATACAATTTTCTTTTTCTAGATTAAGAGGGAAAAAACTCAGAAAAACAAAAATGGATCCCATTGCTGAATGGGGTTAAAGATGGACTCCACTCTGTCTAAAGACCACTTTCCCAAATATGTCAACCAAATACTCTTTGGCACGGGAAAGCGGGGAGGCCAGAAATTCAGGAGTTTGTCATCCACATACCACACAAATTATTCCCTTTATTTCTCTGAACCAGTTCATTTATTTTATATACATAAAAATTTGCTGCTCATGTTTGCAAGTTTTCCGAACAAATCTAAGTATTCCTGTCCTTCCACTGGATGAAGGAAATCCTAGTTTCCTTTTCTAGTCAGGAACCCAAGATGTGTAGGGATTTAAATTTTCAGTGGGAGAAGAATTGGCAATCAGTACCAAATTTTGTTCCTATGTCATACAAGGTTATATTTGGTCTCTGTGCTGGCTACTTAATGTAATATGTTCAATCTAGTGGTGTTTGTTTGTTTGTTTGTTTGTTTATTTAATTTATAGACCGCCCAATCCCCAAGGGGCTCTGAGCCAGGGGTCCCCAAACTTTTTAAACAGGGGGCCAGTTCACTGTCCCTCAGACTGTTGGAGGGCCGGACTAAAAAAAACTATGAACAAATTCCTATGCACAAATGATTGTAAAATGTTTGATTTCACCTTTCAGCCTTTCTGTCATGGTCTATTTTTAGAACAGTGACCAAAGTATGTCAAGTACAGGGTGGGCTCCAAATATTGTTGGGGAGGCTGTGGAATACCTTCCCTTGTAAAAAAAAAAAAAAAGCAGAACTTTCCCAATGAAACATTCCATCTAACCCAGGATCAGGTATCTTCCTGGGTTCTTTCCTCCCTAGCAGCCAGCGGCGATTAGCCAGCCTGGCTGATGCCAACTGGGAGTGGTGGAACAGAAACCCTGAGAGCAACACATGGAGTAGCTGAGAGGGAAGGGCGGAGCAGGCGTTGCCACATGTAAGGTTTCCAACTCTGGGTCAGAAAATTCATGGAGATTTGGGGGGTGCCATCATGTAACTGCAATCAACAGCCGTTGAGGCCGGTTCCTCCTCTCCCTCGAGCCCGCATTGCACATGAATGGAGCCATCACCGCCATGCCTGGGGGGCCGGATAAATGCCTTCAGGGGGCCACATTTGGCCCTCGGGCCGTAGTTTGGGGACCCCTACTCTGAGCGGTGCACAACATAATCTATGTACAATATATAACAAGGGTCGCAATAGTGACCATATATACTAAAATTCGTTAAAACCATTAAAACCATGTAAACAGCGGTCAAAACAATAACAATAAAAAATGGTAGTCCCGCTTAATCCAGATTCCTTTTAAAAACCACACCAAAAAGAAGGGAGCAACCAAACTCCTCCCTAAAAATAGCAATAAATATGCAAAAACGGATTATAAAATAGGGAGCAAGAGAACCAGGGATCAAAGCAAGGAACGGAGAGGGTCGGAAGGAAGGAAAGGAAGAGAAAGAAGGAAGGAAGGAAGGAAGGAAGGAAGGAAGGAAGGAAGGAAGGAAGGAAGGAAGGAAGGAAGGAAGGAAGGAAGGAAGGAAGGAAGGAAGGAAGGAAGGAAGGAAGGAAAAGAAAGCGAGGAAGGAAGGAAGGAAGGAAGGAAGGAAGGAAGGAAGGAAGGAAGGAAGGAAGGAAGGAAGGAAGGAAGGAACGAACGAACGAACGAACGAACGAACGAACGAACGAACGAACGAACGAACCCAGCACGGCATCAAAACCATCCATTTCCCAAGCTAGACAGCAGATGCAGGAGGGATACAAAAGTCATTGACAGATGTAGCTAGAGCGAAACAGGAGTACATTATATTGGTGTCTCGTGGCTTATAATGGTTCCCACTGGGAAGAACACAGGACAGTGATTTCGTTTATAATTAATACATTCAAAATAATTTGGACGCTGCCTATCCCAATGGCTACCTCCTATCTCAAAAGTTATCAAAGGATATGATTTTCCAAGACTGGAAAATCATATCTTTTGGTAACCCAAGGTTACAAATGGAGGTCACGCCACAATTAAACAATATTTTCCCCCACGTAGACCAAACCTGAACATCTTTAGAAAGTTATCAAATGACATTTAGTACAGTTCAAATCCCACTGGCTACTGCTATACTCTGTTCCACAGAAAGGTGATAGGAGGGTTTTATACTCCTCCACCACAGAACAAACCATGCCGGACCTTCCTGCTGTAGAAAGCTCTGCCTGGGCCTATCTAGTTCTACTCCCCTCATCCATTTGAAAGTAAAAATACATTTTGGCATAAATGTTCTTGTATCAAAGTAGCAAATTCAATAATGCACAAAATAATGTTTTTGACAGCAACAGTGGTTAAAAATGAATGATAGATGTCAGATTCGGGACCATATTCTAATCCAGAAGCATACAATTTTCCCAAACGCTGCACCTCAACTGACTGAACTACCATCTTTCTGTGGAACAAAGTACAGTTATCATATAAAGTAGCAACCCAAGTCTTTGCACATTATGGGATGATGGTATTCTGAAGTGCTCAGTATAGTAGGTTCCAAAGATTCAGACTAGCTATTCAAGAAGGTCATTACCGAATTTTCCACAGAGCACAAGAAAAGTGGGAAAATTCTCAGATGTTGTCCTTCCAAGAGATTCAACTGCAAGCAGAGGCGTACCTACGGAAAATGGAGACCGGTGCAAAACCTGAGCTTTGTGCCCACCCACCCCCAATGAGTGGCCACTGTGATGCTGGAATCCACCCCCAAACAGCATCATTTTCAATGGTGTTTAAACTAGGGAGCCCAGATTCTCCTTTTAAATCCACCTTAAAGGAAGAATCTGGGGTCCCCAGTTAAAACAACATTGAAAGTGATGCTGTTTTGGGGTGGATTATCCCCCACCCTGAAACAGCATCACTTTCAATGTTTAAACTGGGGACCTCAGATTCTCCCTTTAAATCCATGTCGAAGGGGGTGGATTTAAAAGGAGAATGGGGAAATTTGGAGGGTCCCTGCTGCCAGGGGTGCAATTATTAAGATAGCAGCACCAAAATTTCAGAGTATCTTCAGGAGACCTGCCTGAAGATATCACCCAGGTTTGGTGAAGTTTGGTTCAGGGGGTCCAAAATTATGGACCCTTAAAGGTGTGGCCCGCATCTCCTAATAGCTCTCATTGAAAACAATGGGGGATGGGGCACCCACTTTGGACCCCCTGAACCAAACCTCACCAAACCTGGGTGATATTATCAGGACAGTCTCCTGAAAAACCCCTGAAATTTTGGTGCAGCTAGCCTAAAAACTGTGTCCCCTGCAAGCCAAAAATGGGAAAAACACTAAAAATACAAAAAACCCACAAGTGGACCTGCATTTATTGCGCCCTCAACAAGGGGGCGCCCAGGGACATTTGACACCCCATGTGTCCATTGCAGGTACGCCACAGACTGTAAGCCTGTATGCTTCTCTTTCTTTCACTCACCAAATGGTCTAGTTTCCAGAGATGTAGTTGGACTAACCTGTTGCAGAAAGGACAACCCAGAAAGGAGTCCTGTAACACCCTAAAGACTAACAGATTTATCCAGTTTTTGGATAAAAGATCACTTTTAAAAAATGGAGATCCTAACCACAGAAAAAAAGAACAAAGGAAAGAGAACATCACACAAATACCAGATTTTTTCCCTATACAAGTAAAATACACAAGAAAAATAACCACTACAACAAATTGCCTCTTTCTTTGCAGATCCCAAACCCAGGGTCTGTGGAATTCACTTCTCCTAAGCCAAAAAGTTCTCTCAAGGCTGTTTCTGCAGGGTCAAAATATCCTGGGTTGAGCAAGAAAAATATCCCTGTGCAGCCGAGAATTCCGCACGGTTCCCGGTGCTAAAGCGGGCCTGCCACAGTGTTGCCCCGTGATATTTCCCTTAGCCCGGGATTTTCAAAAAATCTCCCAAGAGGCCTAGATATGAGTTCTATCTAGACGTTACCTTCCATTTTTCGGCTATTACTCAAGTTCACAAAAACCATTGATCCAACCTTGGGTGTCTCAGAATTTCTTCTGGCCTGAAGTTTACATTTTTTTTTATTCTATTCAACAAAAAGCTCCCTCTGATTAAATAAATCTTATCCTGTCGAAGGCTTTTACGGCCGGGATCACTGGAGTACTGTTTCACCTGAATCTGTGACAGGCAAAATTATCAGGAGAAAATGCTACTGGAACATGATCATACAGCCCAGAAACCCCACAACACCCCAGTAAATCTTATCCTACTAGCTGTACAAATTGTAATCGATTGATTACACTTTAATAAATTGGTATTCATTCTGGGAGGGGGAGTATCATCTTTCAGTGACACACACAAGAGCAGCGGCAAGTAACACCATCACAGAAGAGGCATGCCCGCTTGGATAAGAAGGAACAATGTATGTTATAACAGCTCATACGTATTGCTAAGGTACCGAAATAATTACCCATTTAAAAAACTGCTATCTGATTCAAGGCACTTTTTTAACCAATCCAAAAAATTTAAAATCAATGAACTTAGCTGATTTATTTCCTTAAAAGTGCAGCCCTGTTTATAGGAAATGAGCATGTGAGTATTTGACCATGCTTTGCTAACTAAGGCTCCTTCTGCACATGCAGAATAATGCACTTTCAAACTGTTTTCAATGCTCTTTGAAGCTGTGCGGAATAGCAAAATCCACTTGCAAACAGTTGTGAAAGTGGTTTGAAAACGCATTATTCTGTGTGTGCAGAAGGGGCCCTAGCTACTTGGAAATTTAGGATATCAATAAGAGTTTTAGGACAATTTTTGTTAGCTGTAGCTTGCTTTAAGTACTTGTGTCCACATACTGTGGACTGCCTGCAGCTTCCTGTGATGTATTTATTATTTTGTTACCTACCTCCAGGCCTGATTGTACTGGGAGAGAGGTAGGATATATGGGCACATTTTCCAACAGCTATCCTGATGAAGAATTCTGAAGAACTCAAAAACTTGCAGACTACTTTGTGATATTTTGGTTGATACTAACGAAAGTTATTACATCCCTATGTTTTTGGACTGCCTATGTGGAAGCGATTTCCAAAACATGTGAGACAGTTCATAAAAATGCATTGTTTTTCAATTCTGCTTACCTATTGCATTGTTTGGAGCGGCAGCATAGTGTAGGCAGGAGTGGCTAACCGATGGTGCTCCAGACGTTCATGGACTACAATTCCAATTGGCCATGCTGGCAGGAGCTGATGGGAATTGTAGTCCATGAACATCTGGAGCACCATAGGTTGGCCGCCCCTAGAGGTTTGAATCTTCTCTCAAGTTATGGAAGCTTGCTTAGTGACCTTGGGCTAGTCACCCACTCTCAGCCTCGATGCTGGCAAGTATTTGGATGGGAGACCTCGCAGGAATACCAGGGTCATAAAGCAGAGGCAGGCAGTGGCAAACCACCTCTGAATGTCTCTTGCCTTGGAAGACCCTTTGGGATCTCCATAACACAGCTATGACTTCATGGCAAAAAACTGTATGGTTTATTGGAGCTCCTTGCTGTCTGATGGAATTTTTTTTAAATGTTGGGATCAAGAAGAAGGAGGAGGAGAAGTTTGGATTTATATCCCCCCTTTCTCTCCTGTAGGAGACTCAAAGGGGCTGACAATCTCCCTTCCCTTCCCCCCTCACAACAAACACCCTGTGAGGTAGGTGGGGCTGAGAGAGCTCAGAAGAACTGTAACTAGCCCAAGGTCACCCAGCTGGCATGTATTGGAGTGCACAAGCTAAGCTGAATTCCCCAGATAAGCCTCCACAGCTCAAGCGGCAGAGCGGGGAATCAAACCCGGTTCCTCCAGATTAGAGTGCACCTGCTCTTAACCACTATGCCACTGCTGCTCCACTACTCCACTACTGCTAAATATCTTCTACCTTGATACTTAGGCCCCTTCCGCACACGCAAAATAATGCATTTTCAAACCACTTCCACAACTGTTTGCAAGTGGATTTTGCCATTCCGGACAGCTTCAAAGAGCACTGAAAGCAGTTTGAAAGTGCATTATTCTGCATGTGCGGAATGAGTCTGTGTGAAAAAAGGGGGCCTTAAACAAAGTAAATAAAACAAATAGGAGTTACTTGATTGCTCTATGAACTAAAATGTACCCACAATATTTCCCCATTATTATCATTCCTGGTGCTGTTTGCTTTTTATCGTACTGAAGCACCAATTACACACATGCATATTGCAGCTATGAAAGTATTTTACCCAGGAGCCATGCAATAACAGACACGCAATAAGATGTCAAGAATCCCCAGTCGCCCCACTCAATTCAGTTGATGCCAATACCAACCAAAGCCAATGTTAACTTTCTGTTCTGCGACACACACACAATTTACAGGTACAACTCGCTGGAGCAAAATAAAATTGCACAACGCAAAAAGCAAGCAACACATTCCAGACCTGTGAAGAGCCTTCTCCAGCAACCGCCACTTATGCCAACCAAATGTTTTCCCTATGAAATCTCATCAGCATAGCCCATCCTGGTTTTTCACCTTAGACATTCCTTAAAGCAAAAATCAAACAGTACGCTCTCAAAAGAGCCATGAGTTCTGATCCTGAGGATTCAATTTAAGGCACCAAACCCAAACTTTCAAAGTTCAGGTGAATATGCTTAGATGTATCCACAACAAAAACAAAACCATCGAAGGCATTTCCCATAAACAATTATATTTTGTATTAGATTTGGAATAAGATTAAAAACGGAGAGAATGCCACAGTCAACACCATAAATACTCATTGCCACAGAAGTCTGGACTGTCATTCAGAGAAGGGAGCTAGAAAGTGTCAACAGAATTCCTCCTGTGCACACAAAACAACAACTGCCTTTTCTACACAAATGGAGACATGCAGGTCCCCGTGCTGCATTTATTATTGTTACCGACCTTCAGTTCTGATTGTACTGAGAGGTGGGATATATGGACACGTTTTCCAACAGCTAGCCTGATGAAGAATTCTGAAGAACTCAAAAACTTGCGCACTACTACTTTGTGATATTTTGGTTGTTGCTAACAACAGTTATTACATCCCTGTGTTTTTGGACAGCTTATGTGGAAGCGATTTCCACAAGACATGCAACCCATGGCCATGCTGGCAGGAGCTGATGGGAATCATAGTCCATGAAACATCTGGGGACACCCCTGTTGGACACCCCTGACCTATAGGAAGGCATGGAGTGAGCAAGTGGCTTTGGATTGAAATTTGAGGGCATATTGAGCTCTGTTTTGGCTCTGTTGAGTGAATAGCTGTGTCTGCACAAACTGTAACTCATGGGTTGGATCCAGTGATCTGTCCTACCTCTTTCATCAGCGTAGCTCAGCTGGTGGAAGAGTTAAGGGGGAAATCTTGCTGACCTCTGATGGATCCCATGTGCTTTGACTGTGTTGCATGTCTTGTGGAAATCGAGTTGGACACCCCTGTCCTATAGGTCTTCTGCTGTCCAAAACCAGTTCATTAAGTTTAATGCATCGTGTGGTTTCAAATACTGGATCAGCCAAAACAGCCTCGGTCAAACCTCATTCTGCACAGTGATCCCTACCACCAAGTAAAAACAACACCAATCTAAGGTTCTAGAAGAAATGTGAAAACAAATGACGTTCACTCTCAGCCTCTGGGACAGGAATAAAAACCTATAAAGCCTACATTTTCCAAAGAGGTTTGTGTTTCTCATTGATGAACCATTAACCTTGCTTTAAAGACAGTATTCCATAGGCAGGGTAAAAGTATTGTATATGTAATTGGGGATAAGATCCCAACTTGAATCTCTTACTGTGAGAAAGCTCTCAATTATTAGGTTCTATCACCCCAAAGGCAAAACCAATTCTAACAACTGTCCATACACTTATGCCATACTCTCTTCACAGATGGAAGGGACTTGGCCGTGTACAACATCGGCTTCTGGGACTGGTATATAGTTCGAAGCCTCTGGATTAGCCAGGGTGGTTTAAATACTAAGAGTCTGCCCCTCTGTTCTTGCTTAGTGAACAGAACGGTTATCTTTTACCTGCCCCCAAAATGACCTCAGGGAACTACTCATGTTCTATAATCAGGTATAGCACTGACAAAAAGGTCCTGATTTTCTGAGGGAATTCAAGATGAGGCACATTTTAGGACAAGGAATTATAGCAGAGACCACTGCAAGACCTTCCTGTTCTGAAGGTGTACTGAAAAGCATCGGGTGGCAGAGAGGTTATTATGGTGTAAGAGCAAAGTTATTATTTATTATTTCCCACCTCATCGGAATAAAAATAAAAGAAATAAAGGATCTGGGCAGCAATTATCAAAAGGAGTACGAACACATTTTACAATTGATGTTAACAGGACAGTGACTATACGATCACCGATCGATTGGAACCTGTACGGAATCCCTCCCTGTGTAAGAAGTTGTTTTATTTCATGACTGGGTCTTTTTGAGGCATCAAAGCCAATAACATCATTTACTGTAATTACAGTAATGAAAATGGAGGACAGCCCAACGCTTTACACGGCTGCAACTATTTTTTAAATCCTCTAACACATTACTACGGTATTTTGACAGCGGGAGGCGTTTATTTATTTAATTCATTTATACCCCGCCTGCCTATCTCCCCAACGGAGACACAAAGCGGCTTGCATCATTTCTTCTCTTCTCCATTTTATCCTTACAACAACTCTACGGGGCTAGTTAGCCTACAATAGTTTGACTGGCCCAAGGTCACCCACTTCCATGGGCAAGAGTGAGAATTCAAACCCAGGTCTCTTAACCACTGCATCACACTGGCTAGGTCCAAGTTGTGTTCAGATCTCTTTGCCAATATTTATTTCATTTATACCACATCTCTCTTCCCAACATGGGGACCCCACATGGCTTACCGCATTCTCTTCTCTGCCACATATTTTCCTTGGCCTTTGGCTGAAAAGATGGTTTCCCCCCTTCTGGTATTATGATTTTTTGAATAGGTTTTATAAATTTTAAGGGGTTTCCATTAATTTCAACCTTATGTGAATTTAGGTTGGTTTTAACGGGTTTTATATATTTTAAATAAGTTTTATTGCTATAGTGTGATATGCTGTAATTGTTATTAGGTATATCAATATTTTATGATTTATACCTTGTGTTACAACCTGCCCTGAGACCTTTGTGTATGGGGCGGACTAAAAATACATATAAATAAAAAAAAATAAGGTTAGGCCAAGAGTGGATGACTGGCCTCAGATGGCACGTTTCCACCACAGAGAGGGGATTGGGACCTGGTGTTCCCAGTCCGACGCTAACCACTACACCGTGCTGTCTGTGCACAAAGGCCCAGCATGCCAGAAGAATTTCACCTCCCCTCAAAACAGTCAAGTAAGTAATGATGTTTTAATGCACCACTTTGACCCATCCAGCATGGCGCCAGGAAAGCGTTGCCCCTTAATGCAGAACCTCTGATTACCATTGTCATTTGCCCAACTGCCAAGACCAGCACTTCTTTCCCTTGGCTTCCAGGGAACTCTGATCCAACTGGGAGAGGTGACAGATAGATACATACAAGAGCAACAGGTGAGGCCCACAAAGTCCCTTTGGACCGCCAGAGGCTGGGGGAACACATATACCATATACGCTGGGATGCAACACTCTTTCCCCCAGTTAGCGCAACACCGAAATCCCTGCTCCTTGGGAAAAGACCAACCCCCACATTCGAACAGTCCATCTTCGGAATCCCTCTGCAAAGCAGCCTACCCCAAGAATCCAGATCTCATCCAGATTTGAAAAAAAAAAAAAGCAAATTGCATCAATTACACACTAGCTGTTCCTCACCACCGAGCAGAAGGCTGGCGTTGAAAGGGAGAAAATGCCAATACAACCTTTCTCTCCACCCCCTCTGAGCAAATCCCTTTGCACTCCTCCATAATCCCATGCAGGCTCCACAGATCTGGGGAGTATTCCTAGGCAAAGCAGGGCCTGCCACAGGGTTTGCTCCGGCTTCAGGAAAAGTGTGTATTGGGGAAGAGGACATTTGTTCACTGGGAATTGGCTGATGGCACATGTAAAAGGGGCCGGGTGGGGGAGGAAGCTGGTTAATCTACATCCCTTATCAGGTAGGTCCACTCCCAAATTCAGCAGCAGTTCACATTGGAGCCGCTTTTGTTTGAGAAAGAATTAGGGATAGTGCCACAGCTCCAATCCCAGGTTCCAGTTGGGATTTCAAACAGAAATGTTAATTTGAAGGAGGCTACGCTGGGGAAAAGAAGAAGGTTGGAGAGCAGGGAATAACTTCAGACCCCCTAATGCACGGTTAGGTTAATCACCCTTCCTCTTCAATCCCATTCCCCTTTCGCAGCATGAAGACAACTTCAGCCCCAAAACAAATACAATTCCCCGTGGATTCCACCCTTGTACAAAACATACCGACGGAGCTTTTATTTGTTTGGGCAAGAGGAAGGAATCAAATCTCTCCCGCTTCTCCCCCGAATCAAATAAAACTATACATTCGTGTTTTCTCGAGGACAAGGGTGCAAGAGCCATTTTCCCTCCAACGGCTTATTTGGGAAGGCCTACATAGTGGAGGAAAATACCCCCCCAGCTTGCGGCCCTACACCACCACCCACCCACCCGTCCTCAACAGTTTTTACACAACAGCTTTCTTTCTCCCCCCCCCCCCTTTCCCATGCAGCAGAATCCTACATAAATCAGCACTGTTTAAAAATCTGACGTAAATAGACTTCCAAGTCACAGAGGATATTGACATTCAAATAAGGCAAAGAGGCAGGGATCGGCTTGCTCATTCTCCATGGAGGAAAAACGGGGAGTCCCACCTACCTCTCTTTCTACAAGATGATCCAGAAATCCTCACCCGGCAAAATCCATCGGCAAGACACGGCAGAAATCATTATCCAAAAAACCGAGAGAGGAGAAAAAGGAAGGGTTTGCATTTGTTCCCTCCTTGAAGGGGAACAAAAAAGGTACAAAAAGAGAAAAGCTGGACTTTGATGCACAGCCACCCCGGGAAGGGGAGATAAAAAACACACACACACAAATTAGGTGTGGAAAGGATGCTAAATCCAATATCCGAGGCTTTCTCCACCCAGGGGGAAAAAATAGCACGCCCAGCCCCCTTCTCAGAGACGGGGAGGGCTCGGTTCCAAAATAAGCCAAAACAAGATCGAAGCGGTGCGATCCCCTAAGAGGAAACACAAAGGGAGCTCCAGCTTCGCCTTTGATCTTCCAGCATCCGCATCCGACGGAGCAGGCCTCTCTTTCGGCTGCCTTGGCCCATCCTCTCGCCGCTTCCACCTCCGGATCGCGCCCCCCACCCCCCCACCCCGTCCCCTTCGCAGCCGCCTGGCTTTCTAAGAGAACGCGGGGAACCCTCGCTGGGGAGACCGGATGGAACGTTGGGGGCGCTTCAAAAAGAAAGATGGAACGTTCGGGCTTCCCCGGGGCGGGGGGGGAGGGGCGATGGAACGTCCAGAGTTTCTCTCCGGATGGAACCCGGGCGGACTTTTATTCCTCCCCCGCTCCTCCTTCCTTGCAGATTTCCCGGGAAATTGACCCGAAGCTTCAGATTCTCATCCTCCACCAGCTATCCTGACTCTTCCTCCTCCTGCTGCTGCCTTCCCTCCTGCCCCCAGCCCCTCTCCTTGGCTGCCGGCTCCGGGGGATGAGGGGGTCCCCTTCTTTTTCCTTTTTGCTCACCCCCCTCCCCTACCTCCTGTTCCAAGGCCTCTTCTCTTTCTTTTCCTGTTTCGCCCTCTCTCTCTCTCTCTCCTTTCTCTGCCTTTTTTTTGTTTACTTCTACCCTTCGCCCCCGGGCCCTCCGCTTCGGTAGGGGAGGGGGTTTCACAGAAGCATTCCCGGCCGGTCTTCACCCCCACCTCCCTGCGCTTCCCCCCACGCACGACGAAGGGCTTCAAGGAATGGAACAGAAAGTGTTCACCGAGGCAGCCATTTTCAGAGAGGAAAGTAGGTCCTGCTGGGCCAGCTCCGGGTTTGCTTAACCTCCCCCTCCCTCCGCCTCCTCCGCCGCCGCCTCCTGTGCAAAGGGAGGGTGGGATCCCGGAGTTAGGGACTGGTCCCTCTCTGCCTCGCTTCCTCCTCCCCCGTGCTCCTTCTCCCCCCCGGCCCGGGCTGCCGGAGAGCGTCTGGGGGCGGCCCGGTTTCCCCCCTCGCCTTTTCTCCTCGACGGAGGGGGCGCATCGGGGGAAAAAAAAGAAAGAACCGAGGGCCTATTTTGTGTTGGAACCCGATGGCGGAAGCGCATGGAGCGCTGGCTCGGGGGGAAGTGAGAGATGAGACCGTACGGAGCCTCAGCGCACGCTTTGTTGGGGATCCCTTCGCCGGTGTTAACCCCTCCGCGCCCGGCCGGGTGTCTACGAGAGCACGTGGGACGGGTTCAGAGGGCTCCTTGCTAGGGGCGTAAGGGAACGTGGGACAGGTGCGTTTCTGGCGAGAGGCGAGGCGGTGGCGGTGGCGCTCGCCAGGCAGGGCGGGCCGTGCGAGGAGCAGAAATAGGAGAGATGCCCTAGCGCTTTGCCATTGGACCACGCACGGGCGACGGACGCCAGTCGCAGCGGCCCGGCTCGCTCCAGAAGGGGGCGCTCGCCTGCTCCGTCCACATGCCTTTGCAACCTCTGCTAAACCACTGCGCCCCCCAGCGGCGACAACCTTTCAGCTCTCTCAGGGATTTTTTCTTTTTTTTTTTTTTGCAACTAGGGCGTGATTTATTTTGTTAACTATTCAAGCTGCCCGGCATCTTTCAAAGGAAGCCACAAGAAGGTGACGGCACGTGTTGGAAGTTTTCGACCATGTTGCACGAACGTTCATCCTGGAAAGGTCAAGTTAGTGGGAAATGCCCTTCCTCCTGAGTACTGGTTTAAGAAGGATAATAAAACACTGTCTTCTGGATTGCTGACACTTCCCCATGGTGACCCAACTGCCATCTCCTTGAATTTGTTTGTTTTATTTGTCTTGAAAAATATTTATTCCCACTTTTCCTAATGGCCCTAAATATGATCAAGGCAACTGGTTATATAACCATTTATATTTGTGGTCGGAAACTCCTGCTTTGACATCCAAGGTTTTCATCGCTGTCGCCACTGGAAGTGAGCTCCCGTCTTCGTTTTGCACACTTTCTCACGGTGAAGTAGCTAACTGGACCAAGATTTCTTGGTAGAGGGGCAGTTACAACATTATTTGTTTTTTAAAGGTTTATTCCCCGCTTTTTCATAAGTGGAATGGCCCTAGATGTGCTGAAGGGACGCAACTGGTTACATAACCATTTCCGTTCATGCTGGAAAGTCATGCTTTGACGGTTTTCATCCCTGTCACAAGAGAATGTGAGCTCCTGTCTTCATTTTGCACATTTCCTCACATTGAAGTAGCTAACTGGACCAAGATTTCTTGGTAGAGGAGCAGTGATGACATGATGCATTTTTAAAATATCTATTAAAATATCTATTCTATTATTTTCGTAATGCCCAAGGCACGGCCCTACATGCGATCGAGGGACGCAACTAGTTACATAACCATTTCCATTCATGGTTGGACAGTCCTGCCTTCATCCCTGTCACAACTGGGAGTGAGCTATCTCCGTTTGCACTTTTCCTCATGGTGAAGTAGCTAACTGAACCAGGATTTCCTGGTAGGGGGCAATTATGATATTATTTTGTCCTTTCCAGAAACTGACTGCTTTTAGACAGTTTGAATATCCATTTTTATTGTTCTGTGTGAATGTAATGAATCTATTAGGTGCCATTTAAATTGGATGTTTTCTTAGCCATCTTAGCCCTGTCCCTCAAATTTCCCCCTTTATGCCACCCTTTTGTCGTTTTAAGTATTATAGGGGCAAGGGTATGAGGTACTCACACACACATCTCAAAAAGAAAAGAAAAGAAAGGAGAGTTTCTTTGGAACTTAGCAGGTTGCTAATGAAGGAAACATGAATTTACAAAAGATCTGGAACCCCAGCTTCAGCTAGCCTTAACCATGCTAATGCCACCTCTTCCTTCAAAACACACAGGTTGGCATACATGTTTTGTCCTCACTACCCTCTGTGGCTAGTTAGGTTGCAAGTAATTGGCCCAAGGTCACCCAATTAACTTCATGTCAGTTTGGGGATTTGAACGTGAGCCGCCCAATTCCCCCTCTAATCACCATACCCCACCAGCTCTCTAGGAAAAATACATCACACACACGAACACACGAGAAGCTGCTTTATAGTCAACCACACCCTCTGTCCATAGTATTGTCTACTCAGAATGGTAGCCACTGTCCAGGGCATCAGGCTGAGGTCTTTTGGATCACCTCCTGCCTGGTCCTTTTAACTGGAGAGACCAGGAGATGAACCCGGAACTTCCTGCACGCAACGTAGAGGCTGAAGGGTCTCCTCCTGGACCAAACCTCCCTGTATACAAATCTTCAGTAGATGTTCCTCATCCTCAAATCATGTATGTCCCTAGCTCAGGGGTGTCCAACTCTGGGGCTTCAGATGTTCATGGACTACAATTCCCATCAGCCCCTGCTGGCATGGCCAATTGGCAGGGGCTGACAGGAATTGTAGTCCATGAACATCTGAAATGCCAGAGTTGGACACACCCCTGCTGTATCCAAACCTCACCCAGAACCATAAAACTATCTATCTTTAGTGGTCTCCATTGGGACATAAATTAAATAATACATAATAAACGTTTTGTGTGTGTGTGTGTGTGTGTGTGTGTGTGTGTGTGTGTGTGTGTGTGTGTGTGTATAAGCCCCATGACACATAGTGGTAAGCTGCACTACTGCAGTTAGAGCTGTGCTTGCAGCCAGGATTCCATCCTGACAGAAGTTGGGTTCGGGTAGCTGGTTCAAATTTGATTCGGCCTTCCATCGTTCCAGGGTCGGTAAACTAAGTATCCAATTTGCTGGAGGTTAAGTGTGGCTGGCTGGGGAAGGCAATGGCAAACCACCCTGTGAAGTATAGTAAATAGGATGGGATGTCACCCCATGAAATTAACTACTGTATGCAGAATCCCATGGACTATCATGGGACTTACTTTCTAGCATATATCAGATTGCTAGCTTGAAAACAAAATACCGTTCCAGAATGTTGACTGGAAACATGTCTCTTAATAAGACAGCTGTTTTACCACCAGCCCCACATTGTGCACAGATGTTCTTCAGTTGTGATTATTTTACTTGGGAGATGAATTTGACCGAAATCAATGGGACCTGCTTCCAAGCGAGAGTAAGAGCTCAGTCTGAGAGGCTGACAGCCTGATCCACAAATCAATTAAACTGGTAGTCCTACAGTTGGATTTAAGCCACTTTAAGGACACGGAGTTCAGTGGAACTGACTGACATGCTGATGCTGCAGGTCAGCTTAAAACTGTAACGGCACCAGCAATAATGCACACCACACAAATGGGGCACAGATGCACAGGAGCAAGTGCAAACTGTTCCCAAAACTTTGGCTCATTCCGCACATGCAGAATAATGCACTTTCAAACTGCTTTCAGTGCCCTTTGAAGCTGTGCGGAATAGCAAAATCCACTTGCAAACAGTTGTGAAAGTGGTTTGAAAACGCATTATTTTGCGTGTGCGGAAGGGGCCTCTGTTGCCTTTAAAGGGACCTGGGAACTTTGCACATATGCTGAAAGCTGGGTTGCCAGGTCCATAAACGGGGGGAACGGCAGGATTGCCAGATCCATAAACTCCTGGAGATTTGGGAATGGAGTCTGGTAAGGACAGGGTATTCGTGGGATGCCATAGGACAGTGATGGCGAACCTTTTCGAGCCCGAGTGCCCAAATTGCAACCAAAAATCCACCTATTTATCGCAAAGTGCCAACACGGCAATTTAACCTGAACATTGAGGTTTTAGTTCAGAAAAAACAGTTGGCTCCAAGGCACGCGTTATTCAGGAGTAAGCTTAGTGAAGCAACCGTGCAACGCTTCAAATGGGTGAATCATGATCCTAGGAGGGTTTACTCAGAAGCAAGCCCCGTTGCCAGCAACTGAGCTTACTCCCAGGTAAAGGATCATGCCCAGGTCAGCCTAGATGTGTGTTTGTGGGGGGGTGAATTTCCACCCCCTCCCACATGATGAACTCTGTGCGCAAGTGCCCACAGAGAGGGCTCTGAGTGCCACCTCTGGCACCCGTGCCATAGGTTTGCCACCACTGCCATAGGATGCCATAGAATCCACCCTCCAAAGCATTTGTTTTCTCCAGGGGAGCTGATCTCTGTAGTTCAGAGATAAGGTATAATTCCAGGTGATGCCCAGGCCCCCCTGGAGGATGGCATCCCTAGCAAAAAGCACTAAGAGAGACACCTAGAGGCTGGGAGGAAGTGACATCAGCAGAGTCCCCATGAGCTCAACACTATTCTTATCTCTTGAGTAACAGCCCCCCACAGCACACACCTTCCGTAACATAAACAACTTTTGAAACTCTGCTGAAATTCAAAAGATGCTTGCCATTCATTATGGCTAAATAATATGGCTTATTGAGGACACGGGACGTGTGCCGCAGTTGTTTGGATCCTCACCAGAATAGCATTTATAGCAGTGATGGCGAACCTTTTCAAGACCGAGTGCCCAAATTGCAACCCAAAACCCACTTATTTATCGCAAAGTGCCAACACGTTAATTTAACCTGAATACTGAGGTTTTAGTTTAGAAAAAACGGTTGGCTCCAAGGCATGCGTTACTCAGGAGTAAGCTTGGTGAAGCAACCGTGCAACGCTTCGAATGGGTGAATCACAACCCTAGGAGGGTTTACTCAGAAGCAAGCCCCATTACCAGCAATCGAGTTTACTCCCAAGTAAAGGATCGGTGCCCAGCGCTAGCCCTGGAGTAATGTGTGTTATTGTGTGTGGAGGGGAGAGTGATTTTTTGCATCCCACCCCCACGTGGGACTCCTCTGTTACTTGCGTGCCCACAAAAAGGGCTCTGAGCGCCACCTCTGGCACCCGTGCCATAGGTTCGCCACCACTGATTTATAGGATTTATATTTTGTAACCTGTATTTTGTATTGTTTTCATAGGTTTTATTATATATTGATTTGGAGCCGCCTCGAGCCCTTCAGAGGATTGGCGGGATATAAATGTAAAAATAAATAAAATAAATATTGGGTCACGTGGGACATTGAGCCCTCCGTTAACATAATGAACCCATCAACAAAAAATCAGTCAGGGACTATGGCAGCTTGCAAGGAAGGCTGCAGAGTCTGACCGCTGCTGTTCACAGAAAGAAGGTTGCACAATCATTCTTCCACAATCCTGTCTACCTGTTTGAGGATGCAGAGGCCTGATTGGCAACGGTCACTCCAGGCAAGACTACTGCAATTCACTGTATGCTGGGCTGCCCTGGAGACTGATCTAGAAACTCCCAACAGGTACTGAATGCAGCTGTACGGATTCTTAGCGGGACTCTGAGGCGGGAACATATACACTCAGTGTTCCACCAGCTGAATTGGCTAGCTGTGGAATACCAGGTCAAGCTCAATGTTCTGGTTTTAACCTTTAAAGCCCCATGCAGTCTGGGGCCTTCGTGTCTACAGGACTGCCTCTCCAAATACACCCCCCCCCCCAAAAAAAAAGAGCACTTTGCTGTATGGATAAGAACTTGCTGGTGGTCTCTGACCCGAAAAGTATCTGGCTGTCCTTGATTAGGCCCAGAGCATTCTCAGCTCTGGTCCCGGCCTGGTGGATGGTTCTGTCAAACCAATCTAGGGTCCTATGGGACTTATCACAGTTCTGCAGGGCCTGGTAGATGAAGCTGGTCGATGGTTGAAGGCAGCAATGGTATTTCCAACAGAGCTAGCCTCATTCCACACATGCAGAATAATGCACTTTCAAACTGCTTTCAGTGCTCTTTGAAGCTGTGCGGAATAGCAAAATCCACTTGCAAACAGTTGTGAAAGTGGTCTGAAAACGCATTATTTTGCGTGTGCGGAAGGGGCCCTTGTTGGTTTTACCTATTCCTTTGTTCCTTTTCCCTTCCTGTCCCCTTAGTTAGTCCGATTTTACCATAATAGGTTATCATGCCAGAAATGGAAATGGCTGTATTTTAATAGTATCCGTTACAATAAGCCACCTGGAACCCATAAAAGTGGCCTATAAATCCAAAAATAACATCAAATAAAAATCAAATCAAACAAAAAGCCAACATGGTGTAATGGTTAAGAGCAGGTGGATTCTAATCTGGAGAATCGGGTTTCATTCCCCACTCCTCCACCAGAGTGGCAGAGGCTTATCTGGTGAACCAGATGTGTTTCCACACTCCTGCGTTCCTGCTGGGTGACCTTGGGCTAGTCACAGTTCTTCGGAACTCTCTCAGCCCAACCTACCTCACAAGGTGTCTGTTGTGGAGAGAGGAAGGGAAAGGAGCTTGTAGGCCACCTTGAGTCTCCTTACAGGAGAGAAAGGTGCGATATAAATCCAAACACTTTTTCTTCTGTCTAAAAATGAGTTAGTTCCTAATAATTTCAAGAATTTCAAGTTGCCCTGCCTCTCAGGCTGTACCATTTCTTCTGGGGGATCATTACTAGCTCACATTGCTTCTGAGAGTAAACAGGTACCACACATTTCCTTTCCATTCTAATCTGGAGGAACCGGGTTTGATTCCCCACTCTGTCGCTAGGGCTGTGGAGGCTTATCTGGGGAATTCAGATTCGCCTGTACACTCCCACACACGCCAGCTGGGTGACCTTGGGCTAGTCACAGCTTTTCGGAGCTCTCTCAGCCCCACCCACCTCACAGGGTGTTTGTTGTGAGGGGGGGAAGGGCAAGGAGATTGTCAGCCCATTTGAGTCTCCTACGGGAGAGAAAGGGGGGATATAAATCCAAACTCTTCTTCTTCTTCATGTGTAGCTTTGCAGCCATCATCGCTACAAACCTGTAGGAGCACTAAAGTTAAGATTCTCAAAATGTGAAGATAACAATATGGAGGTAGATCAGGAACTGCAAGAAAAGATGCAGGCAAACGTGTGCTCATTCATGACTAATAGAGAACATAAATGGGTAACTTTTGCACCAATATTGCTGTTGTAATGCCTTTAGTGGGAGGGAAGGCAATGTGATTTGGCCTGGTCTCATCAGAGCTAGGAAGCTAAGCAGAATCAGCACTTGGAAGGATGACCACCAAGGAAGGCTCTGCAGAGGAAGGTAAGGGCAAATTATCCCTGCTTCTCACTTGCCTTGAAAGTCCCTTGCTAGGGTCACTGTAAGTAAGCTGTGACTTGACAGAAATTCCCCCCACACACTATCTTAACTAGGACAGCTTGGAGGGTCTTTGTTTAGAAACCCAAGCAGGCACTGACATGCCAAGTCGTTAGAATAAGCATCCAGGATCACTGGTGTACCTGCTTATGGACAAGGTGGGCAGTTGCCCACGGGCACCAAAAATGCAGGTTCGTTTGTGGTTTTTCTGGTATTTTTAGTGTTTTTTGGGGGTTTGGCCTACAGGGGGCACAGTTTTAGCTAGCAGCACCACAATTTCAGGGATTTTTCAGGGGAAGACTCTCCTGATGATATCACCCAGGTTTGGTGAAGTTTGGTTCAGGGAGTCCAAAGTTATGGACTCCCAAAGGGAGTGCCCCATCTCCCATTGTTTCCAATGGGAGTTAACAGGAGATGGGGGCTACACCTTTGAGGGTCCATAACTTTGGACCCCCTGAAGCAAACTTAACCAAACCTGGGTGGTATCATCAGGAGAGCCTCCTAAAGATACCCTGAAATTTTGGTGCTGCTATCTTAATAATTGCACCCCTGACAGCAGGGACCCTCCAAATTTCCCCAGATTCTCCTTTTAAATCCACCCCCTGCCTACCAATGCTTGTTTTCTTTCTTTCTTTTATTCTCTCATGTGATGATGATTTAGAAATGACCTGGTGGAAAAAAATCATTGTTTGGTCGTGGTGGGGGAGGGCGGTCGCCCATGGGGGGGGGGGCAATCAATCTCAGGTTTTGCCCAGGGCTCCAGTTTGGTTCGGTACGCCACTGTCCAGGACAAACAGGTGTGGACCACGACAAGACAGCCCATGCTTGGATCAGAAAGGCAAACGGACACCATGAAATTCACTGCGCTACTCAAATGAGTCCGTGCAGGGATGAGCTCCACGGACCCGGTCGCCAGCAGATAGGCAGGAGGATTAACAAATGGGATGAGTTTTCTCTCTTGTTCTTGTGTTCTCAGAGCACAGGGATTAGCAAGACCTACATCTGCTGCCCTAGCAGAGCTCTAGTTGAGAAGTTATTACATGGATGATTTCCAGCTACAAATGGGACTCCGTGCTCAAGGGCCACAGGCGCCCAATCGAACTGCTTTTGGCTGAGGTACAGCTGCTCCGAAGCCGAAACGTTTGCCATTGTACGAAGGAAAAACCCTTCGTTGTAGCAATGCTGAAAAGACAGCAGTTTGGATATTTTAAAAGTCACAACTGGATTTTTTTTAAAAAAAGGGATTTAGGACAAATCCAGCTCTTTCGATGCCTTAAAGGGATTTTGTTTGTTTTTAGCATTCCTGCTGCAAAGTATAGAAAGCATTTTTTAAATTTGGCAAACAGAAACAATAAGAAATACATATCAAACACTGGCTTCATAATTATTTTTCCAAACCGGCAGTCGTTAGAAATAATCTATGCTTGACAAAACCACCTGTGCCAACAAAAGTGTGTGGTTAAGACACTGGCTAGAATTTCAAATCATGTCAACTCTTATTTGGTGGGGGGGGCGGGGTTTCATTCACTCCAAATATTCTGAAGGCTGACACAAAGGATGGCAATTGTATAGCCACTCTCCTTCCAAACACAGATCTGGTAACCTCGTGAGTAGGGTGACCCCCAGACACACACAATTGGGGGCTTTTCTATACATTTTGGTTTTGAAGCTATACACTGGCCATTTCTTTTTTTTCCTCCTTATAGCCTGCCTCTGTCAACAATTGATGCTCAATTCCTTGTTCTGCCCTATGTTTCTCATGCCATCTGGGACGAAGCCTATTCCGCAGATTTGCTTTTTAGCCTTACAGGCTAGTCCAGGGGTCTGCAACCTGTGGCGCTCCAGATGTTCATGGACTACAATTCATGGACTACATGGCCAATTGGCCATGCTGGTAGGGGCTGATGGGAATTGTAGTCCATGAACATCTGAAGAGCCACAGATTGCAGACCTCTGGGCTAGTCCCAAACATGTTTATCCAGGAATTACATCACATTCAACATGATGTATGCCCAAGCAAAAATGCAGCAGCCAAGACTGGAAGCTGACTGAAATCTCCAATGCAGAACTTGACACTACAAAATATGGTGTACCAGCTTGAGTATTGGACTAGGAATTGGGAGACCTAGGTTTGAATCCCCACTCTGCCATGGGAGCTTATTGGATAGCCTTGGTCCAGTTATACACTCTCTCAACCTAACCTACCTAGCAGGGAAGTTTTTGGATAGCCTTGGTCCAGTTATACACTCTCTCAACCTAACCTACCTAGCAGGGAAGTTATAGGGATTAAATGGAGGAAGGGCCGCTGATATACAGCCTGTTGAGCATAGGTGTCAAACTCACGGCCCTCCAGATGTTATGGACTACAGTTCCCATCATCCCCTGCCAGCATCATGCTGGCAGGGGATGACGGGGAGCTGTAGTCCATAACATCTGGAGGTCCGCGAGTTTGACATCTGTGCTTTTGAGGATTGGCAGGATAAAAATGGAGTAAATAAACAGATTAATGTGACTATTTCTACTAATGCGGTATATAAAGTTTAGCCACTAGATGGCGAAAGTTAGTTTCAGATTTGCTTTGCTTGCTTGAAAGATTCTCCCTCCCTAGGTCACAAGAAAGTATTCTATTTTTCTCAGTTGCAGGAACAAGTGATCCTAAACTTCTGTCTTTCTCATCTTTTGACGGTTTCTTTATTTAAGACCTTACTAAATCACCTTTCCACCTATAGCCTTTTATTCAGGAAAAGCCTTTTATTCAGACTGTAGGCCTGTAGGTTTCAATGTCAATTTCATGCATAGGTTTAGATCCAGACAGTTCCCCTCCACAATACAGGCACCATCCCACACGGCTTCTATCTATACACATCCCAGGATTGTCAGGAGACGTCTTTCCTTTTTCACCCCCAGCAAGGCAGGTAGATCCAACCCTCAGCATTTACGTAACGCTCTATGAACTTCCCATATTAACTCAGAACCACATGTAGTCAAGTTGATCCATAAAAGGAAAACCCTGCAGAACAGTTAAGGACCAACAAAAAGGTCACAAAATAGTGAACCCTCATTGTAATATTCAAAAGTCCTCTCTATGTTTTATTATTGTCATAGGGCATCAGACCCCAGAGGCGTAGCTACAAGGGGATCGGGGTGTGCGCGTTGCACCGGGCACACGCCTGGGGGCAGCAAAAATTTTAGGTTTGTTTTTTGTATTTTTTAGTGTTTTCAAGTTTTTGGCTTGCAGGGGGTGCCATTTTTAGGCTAGCAGCACCAAAATTTCAGGGAGTTTTCGGGGAACTCCCCTGATGATACCAACCAAGTTAGGTGAGGTTTGGTTCAGGGGGTCCAAAGTTATGGACTCCCAAAGGGGGTGCTCCATCCACCATTGTTTCCAATGGGAGCTAATAGGAGATGGGGGCTACACCTTTGAGAGTCCATAGCTTTAGACCTCCTGAACCAAACTTCACCAAACCTGGGTGGTATCATCAGGATAGTCTCCTAAAGATACTCTGAAAATGTGATGCTGCTAGTCTAAAAACTGCACCCCCTGCAGGCCTAAAACTGAAAAAACACTCAAAATACAAAAAACACAAACGAACGGGGGGGCGGGGGGGCAACAAAACTCAAAAATTTGCGCCTGCGCCAGACCCTGGTGGCACTTCAGATCTGGTTTTATTTGCGGCTCTGGAAAAGGGGATTCTAGGCAGACACAGTCTCTCTTCTTCACTTCACATGGTTTGCTTTGAATAAAGATATACTTTGTTCATCCAAGAGAACTCTTCAACATGTTCATAAGCGACAGCAACTAACATTTAGTAATTCTTAGAAGCCTCTTAGGCAGCGGGGAAATAGGCCAAGGGAGAGGGTTACATGGAAAGAGTGTCTAGCTCAGTGATGGTGAACCTTTTTGAGACCGAGTACCCAAATTGCAACCCAAACCCCACTTATTTATCGCAAAGTGCCAGCCCGACAATTTAACCTGAATGCTGAGGTTTCAGTTTAGAAAAAACCGGTTGGCTCCCTCTTCCTCCGCCCCACCCGCTCGAGCAGGAGCCAGCCTGCTCTAGCCTCCAGCAAGTCCCGCGCACACTGCTCTATGCCTCTCTAGCACCTCTGCCTCCTCTGCGCCCGCCCCCCCCCCCTCGGGCAGCAGCCACCCGGAGCACAGGCACCAGGCCCGCCATCCGAGTCCTCCCTGCTCACCTTGGTGCCCGCACATTGTGCTCAGTGGCCCAGGCCAGCCTAGATGTGTGTGTGTGGGGGGGGGGGGGGGTTGGTTGGTGATTTTCCACCCCCACATGACAAACTCTGTGTGCACGTGCCCACAGAGAGGGCTCCGAGTGCCACCTCTGGCACCCGTGCCATAGGTTCGCCACCACTGGTCTAGCTGAATCAACTACTACGTTTACCTCAACCTCCAGAAGTCCTCACAGAAAAATCTTCTCATAGAACAGTGCAACACATTGAACCTGTGAGAGCGAGATGGTCCCATTTGTGTAGTCACGCCTATTTTGACTTGAGACTGCAAAACAGAGCAGTGTATGTTTTTAAAATGTCATTTTGCACCATTTTTAGTCATCCTGATTGAAATTGGTCAGTGTTTGTACATAACAGAGGAGAAAACTGCCACAGCTGACTGTAAAGCCAGAGCATTTCCAACCACTATGGCCAGGTTAAAAACAATTGGTCAGTTTTGAACGTGATGTCGTGTTGGAATAGGATCTGGGGAACCAGGTTCAAACACACACACCCGCGCAGTGGTGGGATCCAAAAATTTTAATAACAGGTTCCGATGGTGGTGGGATTCAAACAGTGGCGCCGCCGCACACATACACCTTCAGTCCCTACTGGGCAGGGAGGTTGCTTTAGGAACCCCTTCTCGGCACTCAGAACTGGTTGGATCCCACCTCTGCACACACGACTCTGTTATGGAGGCTCACAGGGAGACCTTACGCCAGTCACTCCATCTTGCAAATCTACCTCACAGGCTGTTGTGAGGATAAATGGGGAAGGAGATGATGGTTTTTGGAAGAAATGTAGGGTGTATAAAAATGAAATATAAACTATTTCTTCTGGAACCTTTTGAAAGATTGGAAAAACTCATCCCAATTATTTGTTGAGCCCAACAGAAAGTTTGCAGCCATGTTCCACTTCAGCCAAATTGAATGACAGAGATGGAAATTGAGGAAATGCCAGCCTGCAGTTGGCCATGTAATTATTTTGGATGGTTGGCTACTGATATTCAGAATGCTACCAAGCTGTAGCCACTTAGATACGCCATTCTGAATTTCTTGTTTAGATCTGGCATTTGATATAAATTGGCTGGGTTCCTGGGTTTACAGACTGACCTAACCTCCAACAGCAAATAGTTTAGGATTCTATAGCTGGTACCAGTAAACTGGTTAAGAGGTTAAGAGTAGGAGGTTAAGAGCTCGTGTATCTAATCTGGAGGAACCGGGTTTGATTCCCCGCTCTGCTGCGTGAGCTGTGGAGGCTTATCTGGGGGATTCAGATTAGCTTGTGCACTCCCACACACGCCAACTGGGTGACCTTGGGCTAGTCACAGCTTCTCAGAGCTCTCTCAGCCCCACCTACCTCACAGGGTGTTTGTTGTGAGGGGGGAAGGGCAAGGAGATTGTAAGCCCCTTTGAGTCTCCTGCAGGAGAGAAAGGGGGGAATATAAATCCTTTCTTCACGCAACGTGTGATTGGTGTTTGGAATCTGCTGCCACAGGAGGTGGTGATGGCCACTAACCTGGATAGCTTTAAAAAGGGCTTGGACAGATTTATGGAGGAGAAGTTGATCTATGGCTACCAATCTTGATCCTCCTTGATCTGAGATTGCAAAGGCCTTAGCAGACCAGGTGCTCGGGAGCAGCAGCAACAGCAGGCCATTGCTTTCACATGCTGCATATGAGCTCCCAAAGGCACCTGGTGGGCCACTGCGAGTAGCAGAGTGCTGGACTAGATGGACTCTGGTCTGATCCAGCAGGCTCTTTCTTATGTTCTGATTTCAGTTTCTGCTTTTCCTGGCAGAGAAAAGGCATGCTCTCCGTCTTTCACAACTGCCAGCCTCAGATTTTAAAAGCTTCAGGCAGAGGTTTTGTAGACCCAAACACATCTGATGGGCAACACCAGCATTCCAGTCTAGCAGGCAAAGAAGGTTAAAACTAACGGGAAGAAACAGCATAATCTTTATTCTTCCTTCAGCGTCTGTTCAGAGTCACTCTATGCTGCTTTGTCACCCACTGGAGAACAGATACCACAACTTCTCCTGGTTTTAGTTTCCAACAGTTGCTTTAAAAAAAAAAGAAGCTGATGGGGGAGGAATAATTGAAGAAGCCATGAAGCATAGATGCAACTTTACACACTTCACAGTAAAAACTCGGTTTGCCACTGAAATGCCACTCAACAGGAAGCCGCAACTAAACTTGTCTTTCTGGGAAGCAGCTACGTAGGACTGTAACATGGGTTGGGCCCCGGCTTATACCGGTAATCTTCACATCTTCAAGCAAACAGGACAAAATCATAATGTGTGAATGAGCCCCAATACTAACCCTGACCCCACAACAAACAATCCAACCTTCAACTGACTCTTTTTGGACAGCCCAAGAAACGGTTTCCATGGTTTCGCTCAAACCTTTCAGGTGCATTTTCATGCACGCATTTTGAGCAACAGCTAGAACCTATGAAAAGAACACACGTGACTTTACCTCTTTTAGATTTTTTTTATTCACATATATTTATAAAGCATTCTCACATAGGGAAATGACAGATGAAATGTGAGGCCAGATGAAAGGTGAGAGTGAATGGAGCTGAGGAAATGCTTTGCGCTGGACAAGCAAGTAGTTTTCCTCCCTTTGAAAGTTTGCATATTCATTGTTAAGCGCGCACCGCGTGTGCACGCACACACAAGGTACTAGAGCAGTGGTGGCACACCTTTGGCACTCCAGATGTTATGGACTACAATTCCCATCAGCCCTTGCCAGCATAGCCAATTGGCCATGGTGGCAGGGGCTGATGGGAATTGTAGTCCATAACATCTGGAGTGCCAAAGGTTCGCCACCACGGTACTAGAGCTAGTTGCAAGATCCTCTGTTCTGAGGCATGTGGCGGCTCACAAGAGCACAATAGTCACACAAACCTTTTCAGAGTGGCACCAAGCCTTTTTGTTTTCTTGTTCACAACAGAAATGAGCAAAAATACAATTTACTGCAGGAAAAGACACATCTTCCATCTTTTGACCCAATTCTATTAAAAATGCGCTAAAAAGAAGTAATCCGCCTTCTACCAAGAGACAGCTCCTGTTTTCAACAATATAATCTATCCCCGTCTCTTCCAAATGTTGCCAGGATATTTGTCGTTAGTTACTTGCATCATGAGAACTGAGCTTTCTTTCTACGAAGCACCAAATTGCCAAGTTCTATTTCGAGGTCTAGAACCCAGCATAAATACCCATCATTAAGATGGGCGAGGCGTCAGCCGAGAGAGGGCACTCCTCATACAGTTCCTGTTGGCTGCAGATAGAGCGTCTGCTCTCAGCTGATGGGGGCCGTTCTGTCCAACACTGCAAAGCCAGTGCATTGTTTTCCTTCATGTGGTATGGAAGAAAGAAAAGTGGGACACCAAGAGGGGAGTCAATCTTGCTCTTAGTGATCCTCCGGTCACTCTGAAGGGCACATCTTGTTCTACACCTCCGCTCAAGTCCACAAAAGCTTATGCAGCAACAAGGGTGTCAATCTTTTAGGTGTGAAATAACTCTTTTTATTTCCCCCCCTGTATCTCAAAGACAGCCCGCTTGCTATGTCCCAGCAACCTCATTGGGAGCGACTAACCCATCCTAGATTCTGTTTTCTGATGCGGTGATACACAGTGTTACCTTTGGGAACCAGTGTTTTAAAATGCCCCATTCTTCAATCAAATTCAGTCTGAGGGAAACGGAAGAGAGGATTTGTTGGTGTCTGTCACTCGGCCTGCCCCTCATCTGGTGGCAATACCAGGACCGGTCCATCAACTGCCCCTCTCTTTGAGTCGCAAATACCTTTCACGCAGGGATACCCAGCCTATTATATTACAGCACTCACAAATCCCATACACAGGAGAGCCTATATGCTGGCTAGATTTAACATCATGCCATCTCCGCTACATAGAGGAAGACTTAAAGGTCTTCCAAGCGATAAGAGGTTCTGTACCTGTAGCATAGGACAGCTGGATTCTATCCCACACATTCTCCTGAACTGCTTATTATACCAAGAACTCTGATCCAGCCTGTTATCCCAAGCTATAGACTCTATGATTGATTATACTGAATCAGATAAAGTAGTTACGCTTTTAAATTGTCAGGATTTTCATTGTTGCCTTATAGTGGCAAAGTTTTTTGTCAGAAGTTTGTAAACTGAATGTATGACAAACGCGAAGTTTTCTACTATTCACTTTTTAACTGGAACTGTATTTTTATACTATCGTGTATTTGCCAATAAAGGCTTATTGAATCGAATTGAATTGAATTGAGCCGCAAATCATGCCTGAACCTGGATGAGGAACCTCACCAAGGGGAGAGGCCAACCGTAGCTCTTCCTTGCCACTCTGGGAGGGCGTATCCCTCTTCCTTAGACATGATGACGTTTGAGTCCCTTTCAGCTCGTTGCTGCACAGTTTATGTGTTGCGATACTTTAACTCTGTCTACGTGAACACATAAGACACTACCTTATACCAAGACAGATCGTTGGTCTGCCAACATCAGTAGCTGACTGGGTGGGGACTCTCCGGGGTCCAAGAGGTCTTTTTGCATCAACTGATCCTTTTAACTGCAGATATCAGGAATCGAACTCCAGGCCTTCTACCTGAAAAGCAGATGCTCTCCACCATTCAGCCACAGTCTTTTTAGTAACAGCGTGTCTCAATTTTCAATATGGCTGCACTGCAAAGGGAAGCTTGCTTGGAAATGTTTTAGTGGAAAACATAGCGCTAAAAGAGTGTTCAGAAATGACTAAGTAAAAGGTGAATGAAACATTTCCGGGCACCAGCAGAAGTCCAAGGACAGAACATTTCCTCAGAGGCGCAGCTGGGCCAGAGTGCGCCCGGTACCTTACCTTAGTTCAGCCTGGGAAAGTGGCCTGTTCCCTTCAGGCTGAAGACGACCTGGTGGGAACTACACTTCCCATGAGATCCTGGGGCTCGCAAGGTCTCCTGGGAAGTGTAGTTCCCACCAGGCTGTTTTCAGCCTGAAGGGAACAGGCCGCTTCTCCAGCCTGCACTGTTTCACCAAGGCGCAGTGAAACCTTAGTGATGCACCACCGGGAGGGGCACGCCGCAAGGGCGATTTTCCACCCCCCCAGGCACGCGCCCAGTGCAACACGCACCCCCCCTCCCCCTGGTAGCTCCACCTCTGCATTTCCTTCTTGTTCTGGAACTGCTCTAAATGACTTGTGTGGAAAGGGCCAAAGCAAAGTTTAAACAAAAACAGTAAACCTTTGTAAGCTCCATCTCCCCCCTTGTACACTTCCCCCATGAACAATCCTTCAAGCCAAACCTGCTAAATAAACTTAGTTTGCACAATTTATTGCAGTAGCAAAGCCAGTTTAGCGCATAAGTCCTGGTCATTCCTGCCAAGGTAGCAGCAGGCATGCAAACCGCAGCTTTTTTAATTCGGCCTACCAAAAGGCTCATTAGCAGCAGCAACACACACGAAATATGCATAAACCCAATCATTTGCAGTGTGGTCACTTAGCCACTTTGTCCGAGTGAAACCCAGCAGTAGAATCCTTAGAACAGAGGATCCGAGGGGCTTCGGCCCCACCTTGAAAGTACCCCTTACTGCAATGGTTCAGATGCTTTCACAAGCCAAGCTATGTGAACATAGCATGAATGGTCCCCTCCGTTGCAAAGCTATTAACAATCCCAGCAACCTTTTTCAAATCGCCTTCAGGTATGTCTGAAGTTCTAGTTAAACCTAAGAACTAAGAATGCCCCGGTGGTTCTAAATTAGCCAGAGTAATGTGTTCTTTTCTAGCACCTTAAGAGTATGAAGAACCCCTGATCAGATTTTCATCCGGTCAGAATCCCTGATCAGACGTTCGTCCGATCAATAGCATCGTACAAAGATACACTTTCGGCATAAACAAGCCTCGCAACTGAAGAAGCAGAAGACAACACTAGGGTTTGGGACTTTGTGCCAGGTCCAAATCCCTCCAGCACTACGATGACCAGAACATTGTTGGGGACAGGCACTGTGCCAGCTGTTCCCAGAGTTTGGTCTTGTCAGCCACAGACACCAAGGTAACTAGAAGATATGAGCACATCACCACTGCTGGGATAAAGAACACAAAACGTGGAAGTGTTTCCCCCTTGGGTGCTGTGTGGTTTCCGGGCTGTATGGCCGTCTTCTAGCAGCATTCTCTCCTGACGTTTCGCCTGCATCTGTGGCTGGCATCTTCAGAGGATCTGATGTTGGGAAAGCAAGTGGAGTATATAGATATCTGTTGGAGTGTCCAGGGTGGGTGAAGAAACATTGTCTGTGAGTAACAAAGAAGGCAACCAGGTCAATAGTTGAGGGCATCTGAATAGAAGTATGAGTAACAATGAAGTCTATAGCATGGGAGTAACAGGCTGGAGATGGCGAGATCGGGGTCATGCTCCCACCGGTGACCTTGCTATGGTGTTGCTCCCGTGCTGGGGCTTCCCGTGTTACTCCGCACTTGTCGAAACTCAGATGCCCTCAACTCATGATGGACCTGGTTGCCATTCCGTGTTACTCACAGACAATGTTACTGCCTGGACTCTCCTTCAGATATCTATCACTCCGCTTGCTCTTGTATCAGATAGAAGATGCCACGACGCAGAGTCCGGCAGAACATTCAGGAGAGAATGCTGCTAGAAGACGGCCATACAGCCCGGGAACCACACAGCACCCCAGTGATTCCGGCCGTGAAAGCCTTTGACGATACATTGTTCCCCCCTTCCCACCGTATCCTTGTGCTTCAAGACAGGCTGCCCCCGGAATGTGTGCTGATCCTTTGCTACGTGTCAGGCAGACGACTTTGGGTGAATTGCGGGCAAAATAGGAACCGGGCGATCCCACGTTTGGTTCAATTTTGGCGGGATGCAGTTGGACCGTTTGGGTGACTTCCACGCCGCGCACGACGGTAAAAGGGCGTCCCATGTTTGTGCTCAAACGAGAGCAGCAGCCCCTGGTGTGGACAGCTGTTTTCCAAGAGGCCACGAAAAGCTGGCAGGAATCTACCATTAAGCACGCACTGTTGGCTGCGGCGACCGAAGCAGCCCCACCTTGATTCAAAGCAAAATACAGCCTCATACTGCTGAGGACCCAGGTATGGCCCACTGGGCAGGAAATAAAGAGCTCAGACTGCCCATATTTAGCCCTCCAAGAACGGACTTTGTTCCACCTTGTAGCACAACAGATGGTTATGCAAAACAGTCTCTGATTCCTTCGTCCACTTCGGTGTGGTCATTCTCAGCAAACCAGTACCGCTTTCCAAAAACATTAACTGTGTCAAAAGAGGCACTAGAATTTTACCATCCAGTAACAAATTGACAAGATCAGCACAAGTCATACCGTCTCTTCCTACGTCACATTTCCTGCTATCGTTAACACTACATCAAAGCCTGGTCAGCGCTGCTTTAGCATTTTTTTAAGACCTAACGTAGAGCGGCAGAGCGGGGACTTCAATAGCAGCCTTCCAGCCGTTGCTTTTTTTCATTCTATTCTGCCAAGCTGGGCAGTTTTTGTCCTTTTACACAGAGACGAGCTGCGATACCGTTTTGAGTAGTGATAAACACACTGATGTTTGCCAGAGCAATGTGTCCGTCAACCCAATTGACCTGGCTCCTGAACAAAGATTTCACATT